>NC_080540.1:223529043-223875293 GCF_028640845.1 Ahaetulla prasina | reverse complement strand
TCAGAACTATAAAGATGTTAAATATGTAGGAGCGAGCATATTGTCCCATTTCATTTGGTTATTTTTGAAATATTTTTTAAATCTCTTTTTGTCTATATATGTCTCAAAACGGCAAACATGCTAATTCTTCTTCCTTGTCTTCTTTTGAACACAACAACAACAACAAATAAATTATGTGAGATGCATGGGACTGAGAGAAACAGTTGTCTGGTCCAAAATCACCCAGCCATTTTTTTTCATGGCTAAGGCAGGAATAATGCTGAGTCTTCTGCTTGCTAGGCCAACACCTTAACCACCACAACCAAACCATGTCTCAATTTTAATTAAATATGAATTAAAATACATTTTATGTTGGCCTCCCTAACTTGTATCCTAACCCTGCTTTTTAGCTTCCTTTTTATTGTGGCCTCTGGCATGTCACTCAGGAATGAAGGGTGGCCTTCAACCTTACCCAATCCAAAATTTGACAGCCTTACTTTTAAGCTTTAAATAGCTTAGACCTGAATATCTGTGGGACTTCCTGTGAATACTAAATTGTCTGCTTCACTTACATAACTATTTACACAGGCAGCACTATCACTATCACTGTTTAGCTTCAGGGTGCTGCCAGAAGCTGCATAAAGAACACTTGTGTATTGAACAAAGAACCTGGGTTTCATGTAGGTATATAAAAAGCATGGGAAAGGAAAAATAAATCAGAGAGAAGCAGAGAAACACCACTATAGCCCCAATTCCTACACCGGTCTTAAAATGCAGAACAGACCAAACAGATATAATATCTTCAATAACACTTTGGAAAGGCAAATTTTTAAAAGTACATTTATCACTCTTATCATCAAGAATCTGAGAAAAAGAGAAAATTCTTTCATAGAACTGCTATAGTTAACAATGGTGGAGTTCAAAGGTAATTTATTACTGGGTGCATAATCACCTTGAAAGAACTATGAGTAGGATATACAATGCTACACACAGGTGTTGAAAAGTGATTGGCTGCCAGATGAGAAGATGTAATCCTGCAGATGGAACCTACTTTTACCTTCCATCTTGATTGGGTTTGAGATTGCACCAAGAACCCTATTGGAGAGAGCTAGATAATAGTTCCTTCAATTTTGCTCACAAATGTATCAGAATCAAGCAGATAAATATCTTCTTTCATCATTGAGGTTAAAGCATCATTTCCCATTGGTAATCTGGCATTTCCCCTGAAGCATATACTGTTGTGATGTAGACATGGCTGGAAGATGGATGGATGGATTTAATACGTTATTCAATTTATAATTAGAAGTCTGTTTGTCTGTCTGTCTGTCTGTCTGTCTATCTTCTATTTATCTACATATAAAAGATACAACAGACTGGATAATCAGAGTAATCAAGCAAAATCAAAATAAACAACAGGACAAAAAAGAGATTCCACAACCACTCTTGTGAGCTTTAGTGCTGCTGCTATTCAGACACACTGAAAAATTAGACTTTTGTGCTCATATGGAGAAATAACACCTATTTTATGCTTGGTGAATACACTTGAAAACTAAGCCAATATATATTGGCTTGTTTAGCATATTCTATATAATATTCTCATGATTTGTTATTCATGTTGAAATACTGTGGATAGAGAGCAAAAGTGGGCAATAAGTAACTATTTACTATATTATTACTAAAGAAAGAGATGCTCTTGGAACACCAGAGAATTAAGAAGCCGATAAACTGAATTTTTTCAAGTTAAAGTTCTCACCTCACTTTTTAAAAAAGTGAGATGATAAAAAAAGAAAATTCATGAATTATTTTCTGTATGTCTAAAAGTTTCCTTCAAACTTAATTTTTATTTAAACAAAAAAAATCATTTTTGCAAACAAATCATGTGAGTTTGCAATCACATCCATGAGACACTGTGTAGTCATTGTAGTAATCTACAAGATGACAGGCAAGACTTCAGGACTGAACCTTGGTCATAATTCACAAATAGTCCAAATCTGAGTAGGGCTGTATATCTGTGCTGAAAAGAAATCCAGAAAACCATTTGATGGAAGCAAAGAGATCCATGAAATCTTTAGTGATCATCCAGTTTTTACATCACAGATACGTTGGCCCTAAACTCTAGTAAATGACTATATATACCAATTTCCCCCAAATACTGTTCATCTAGAACAGGGGCGTCAAACTGGCAGCCTGGGGGCCAGATGCATCACGTACAGACCATGTCCACCCCAGTTCCCCAAAGGCAAAAACCATTGCAATATGTCATGTGACAGGATCAAGACACCCGTGATCTAGATCAAAGGAAAATTCATCGGTAAATATTAAAGGAGCCCGCTCAACTGGATGTTATTTCAACTTTAACCTGAAGGTAAACATGGACAATTGCCATTAATCCATAACAGTTCTGAATTGTGAATTCAATGAATTTGGTTGCCTCGATATCAAAAATAAGTTGAGACTAGAAAGAGTACAGAAAAGATGATTAAGGAACTGGAGGCTAAAACATATGAAGAGCGGTTGCAGCAATTAGGTACATCTAGTTTAATGAAAAAAGGGACGCACGCGGTGGCTCAGGGGCTAGGATGTTGAGCTTGTCGATCGAAAGGTTAGCAGCTCGGTGGTTCAAATCCCTAGTGCTGCCGTGTAATGGGGTGAGCTCCCGTTACTTGTCCCAGCTTCTGCCAACCTAGCAGTTTCGAAAGCACGTAAAAATGCAAGTAGAAAAAATAGGAACCACCTTTGGTGGGAAGATAACGGCGTTCCGTGCTCCTTTGGCGTTGAGTCATGCCGGCCACATGACCACGGAGACGTCTCCAGACAGCGCTGGCTCTTCAGCTTTGAAACGGAGATGAGCACCACCCCCTAGAGTCAGCAACGACTAGCACGTATGTGTGAGGGGAACCTTTACCTTTACCTTAGTTTAATGAAAAGAAGGCCTAGGGTGTCATGATGAAAGTGTTCCAATTATCTAAGGGTCTGCCACAAAGAAGAGGGAGTCAAGCTACTCTCCAAAGCACCCGAAAGAGAACAAAAAGAAATGGATGGAAAGCAATCAAGGAGAAGATCAAACTTGATATAAGGAGAAATCTCCTGAAAGTTAGAACAATCAGAACAGCTTGCCTTCAGAAGTTTTCCATGCTCCGTCATTGGAGGTTTTTAAAGAAGAGATTGGACAACCATTTGTCTGAACTGGGTACAGGGACTCCTGCTTCAGCAGGGAGCTGGAACAGTGGTGGGTTTCAAAATTTTTTACTACCAGTTCTGTGGGTGTGGCTTGGTGGGCGTGGCATGGCTTGGTGGGTGTAGCTTGGTGAGCACGGCAGGGGAAGGATTCTGTAAAATCTCCATTCCCACCCCACTCCAGGGGAAGGTTACTGCAAAATCCCCATTTCCTCCTGATCAGCTGGGACTCAGGATGCAGAGAATAAATGGGGGCAGTCAGAATTTTTACTACCAGTTCTCCGAACTACTCAAAAATTCCGCTATCGGTTCTCCAGAACTGGTCAGAACCTGCTGAAACCCACCTCTGAGCTGGAATAGAAGACCTCCAAGGTCCCTTCCAACTCTTGTTATTCTGTTCTGGAGAGCTGAACTGGATATTCATCTCTGTGGGCTTGAAAAATGTCTCTTAAAACTTTAGATAGTCTTCTCTTATGCTTAGCATATGAACTTTTTCAGATAATGAGATACTTGAAGCTAAGTCCCAATCTTGAACCAAGGAAGAATGGATTCAGTCCTGATTGCCTATCCAGGTGTTTTTAACACTATATAATATGTCATAGAATGACAAGGAGAGAGAAAAAGAACTTTTGTTTTTTTTCTCATTGGTGCAATTTCTTTTCTCTTCTTTTTTTTCTTTCACTTAATTCCTAGAAGGTAATAAAACACTGAACAATCTCTTTTCAGTTTTATACTGGTTGACACTATGTTACTTTATATTCTCTTCAG
The DNA here is from genome assembly GCF_028640845.1 of Ahaetulla prasina. Taxonomy (NCBI): domain Eukaryota; kingdom Metazoa; phylum Chordata; class Lepidosauria; order Squamata; family Colubridae; genus Ahaetulla; species Ahaetulla prasina. The sequence goes on along the minus strand of NC_080540.1, from coordinate 223,871,369 downwards.
TCTCATTATCTCCTCTAAATAAGTGTGTATTCCGACTGCTGTATTCATGAATTTCATCACTAGGTCTCACTGTAACAAAAACATAAGATGAACATCACTTGTGTAACAGATTGAAAAGTTTTTGTGTCGGTCTTATTTTCTTATTCAGCAATTTAAATTCACTTGAACCAATTCTTTGTTCACTGTTTTGCAGTAACTTTCAATGGTTTCTCCATCAAATATGATTTTTTTAAAAATACAATATTTCATAAATCCTTTTGGCTCATGTTCCTTTTTTTTCCCACCAGTAGTGATAAAATCCTCAATCTCAACTTTTTTTTTGTTTTTGCCCAATGGCAAAGAAATTCACACAGGCAAGTTCTGCAAACATTTATTCATCAGCTCAGCTGCATGTATATTGCCCAGATATGTGATGTAGAAGGTATTCAACCTTTTTTCTGACTACAGAGTGCAAAGGTGGGAAAAAAAGGGGAAAAACTCACCCAATTTTTTATTCCAACAAGGATTTTACATCTTCCTATTGCTCAAATCAAATCAAACCAAACCTTTATTATGGTCATAAGGGGTAAGTGTACAAACAATTAAAAAGCATAAAAATATATTAGAATCTAAACAAGAATGTTTAAAGAAGACACAGGCACAACTTGCCTTACACACTGTAAGCCGCCCTGAGTCTTCGGAGAAGGGTGGGATATAAATGTAAAAAAAAAAAAAAAACAACTCCAGGGGTGAAATGCTTCCAGTTTGGACTGGATTAGCTGATCCAGTAGCAATGGTGGCAGGTGGTTCGGAGAACCGTTAGCAAAAATCCCTGCCCCTCCCCCATGCTTAGCTGAGACACGCAATCATCATAGCCTTCTTTTTTTTTTTTACTTTTAAAAGCATTTTTTTAACAACTTCTTTGGCCGAGAGGTTGTAAAAAAATGCTTTTAAAGGGTTAAAACAAGACTCTGATGATCCCAGCTGAGGTGCTGGATTTTAAAAGGTAAAATCGCTGACGACTGCTAGGCAAAAAATGAGGGATGTAGGCAAAAAATGGGGGGAGTTTGTGTGTGAGAGAGGGAGAGAGGGAGGGAGGGAGGGATGGAGGGAGAGAGGGAGGGAGAAAAAAGGAGAAGAAGGAAGGACTACAAACATGGCACTAGACGCAGCTTCAGAGGATAATCCAGCCCTGGAAGATAATCCAGGGCTGGAAGAGACCACTGGTCATCCACAAGAAAATGTTGGTCGTCCGCGGCATACCCGGGTGGAGGAGCTGCTCTGGGATAAGCAATGGCCAGTCCCATGACTAGAGCTCTGGAAGATGGGACTGCCAGGCAGTTCATGGTGAGGCTGTAAATCTCCACTGTTGAGGGAGGTTCGGCAATTTGTAACTTTGCAGGAGAGCCCTCGCCGGCTGAAATGAAGTAATGCTGCAAGAGGGGGGGAATGGCGGTGCAGGCGGGCCGAAGCAACAGGTGGCAGGAACCCCGAGCTGTTTCTTCCCCCTGCTTTAGCTTCCTGTCAGCTGAACCCACCAGTGGCTGTCCCCACCCCTCGCCCTCTCTTCCCAGTCACTCCTCATCTGGCAAAGGAAGGGGGGGGATGGAGATTCGCTCCATATTCCAGAGTGGGAGCTGGATCTCGCGGCTGTTTCTTCTGGCCCTTGTTGGTGCTCCTGCACCTCGGTCTCTCGGGGAGACGCTTGACTTCCCCAAGACACTGGCTGGCCCATGAGAAAGAGTGGGAATATTCTGGAATATGGAGCGAATCTCCATCCCCCCCACTCCCCTTGCCAGGCGAGGAGTGACTGGGAAGGGAGGACGAGGGGTGGAGACAGCCACTGGTGGGTTCAGGCAACAGGAAGCTAAAGCAGGGGGAAGAAACAGCCCGGGATTCCCATCACCTGTTGCTTCAGCCCACCTGCACTGCCACCTCCCCCCTTGCACCATTATCTCATTCCAGCCAGTGAGGGCTGCACTCTAAAGCTGAAAGTTTCTTCCATCCCTTGTTAGTGCTCCAGCACCTCAGTCTCTCGGGGGGATGCTTGACTTCCGCTCAGCCCCAAGACACTGGCTGGCCCATGAGAAAGAGTGAGGGAGAGAGAGAGAAAGAAAGGGATGGACAGAGAAAGAGAGAATGAGAGAGAAAGAGAGGGGGGAGAGAGAGGGGGAGAAAGAGAGAGAGAAAAAAAGAGAGAGGGAGAGAGAAAGAAAGAGAGAAAGAGAGGGGAGAGAGAGAGAGAAAGAGAGAGAGAGAGAAAGGGGAGAAAGAAAGAGATGACAAAATGAGTGGGAGTGAGAAAGAGGGGAGAGAGAAGGGGCAAAGAGAAAGAGAAAGAGAGGGAGAGAATGAAAGAGAATGGGGAGAAAGAGAGAGAAAGAGAGAGAGAGAGAAAGAAAGGGGAGAGAGAGAAAGAAAGAGAGAGAGAAAGGGGAGAGAGAGAGAGAGAAAGAGAGAAAGAGAGAAAGGGGAGAAAGAAAGAGATGACAAAATGAGTGGGAGTGAGAAAGAGGGGGGAGAGAGAAGGGGGCAAAGAGAAAGAGAAAGAGAGAGGGAGAGAATGAAAGAGAATGGGGAGAGAAAGAGAGATGACAGAAAGAGTGGGAGAGAGAGAAAGAGAAGGGGGAGAGGGGGGAGAGAGGAGGAGAAAGAGAGAGAGAGAGGAAGAAAGAGAGAGAGAGGAAGAAAGAGAGAAAGAGGGAAGAGAGAAAGAGAGATGACAGAATGAGTGGGAGTGAGAGAAAGAGAGAGAGGGAGACAGAATGAGAGAATGAGTGGAAGAGAGAGGGGAGTGGCAGAGAAAGAGAAAAAGAGAGAGGAAGAACGGTGCCTGAATGACGCCATCCCATCACTGGGAGTCCAGGTAATTCAGCAAGTGGCGCGCTGGATTCGTATTAGTGGTCCCCGGGATTTAAAATTATGGACTTGGTGGTCCCTTAGGTCCAAAAGGTTGGGGACCCCTGATCTAGTCCAACCCTGCTCCAGCAGGACATTATTAGTGACTTTCTGTCTTTTGATCCCCCGGTCACATGATTACATAGCCATAGCCACTCAGTCACATGATCCCGCCACCAAGCCACACCCACAGAACTGGTAGGAAAGAAATCTAGATTTCACCACTGCACAAGTCTTAAAAAAAAAATCTAACAACAGAGATAGACTAATAAAATACATGCACCGGAGAAGCCCATGATCTGAGTGTCCAGAATCACAGGGACTTTTCTCTCTGGGTGAAGAGAGAAAAATCTTCCTGTATTGGATATCAAGGACAGCTCAGGAGAAGATGTGAAATTGTGCCAGAGTAAAGGCCCTCCAGTGTTTCATTCAAGATTAATTAAATACGTCATAGGGTAGGTAATCTGCTAGATTCACAGGCAATAAAGGCTGAGTAGCTGGCTAGATCCAACTGGTGCTTTGAGTCTGCTATTTAATGAGTTCTTTGGGCTGATTATATCCCAGGCTGAGTAGTTGCCACTCCCCGTTTCCATGTGGACTGAAAATGATCATAGTTAGTGGGGCACGGCCAAGAGGAAAAGGGGATAGCCTTCCCAATGCTAAAATTCTCCATGCCTGACCACAATTCACACTGTTTCAAGTGACAAAGCTAGTTAGATTAGCATTTTTGGGGGGGATGTAGTATTGAAGGAGAGCCTTGCAAGAGTCAGCATGAGCTTATTTCTCCCCTCCCTGTGATATGTTCATGACTTGTTGCTTGCATGTACACTGAGAGATTATGTACCAGAGACAAATTCCTTGTGTGCCCAATCACACTTGGCTCCTCTCCTCTCCTCTCCTCTACTGATTTAGACCACACCTATTTTCCCACTGTTAAGAAGAGGATGCCTTGGAGATACCTGTCCAGAGGAGAGATTGCAGCTGTGCGGGAAAATAGGAGAAGAGATGATTGCAGGTGAGCCAAGAGGGACTGCCACAGAAAGGCAGCTTGAAGTAGAAGGTGAAATGAGAAAAATTGGTGCAGAATTCAGATGCATAAGCAGTCAAAAGCTGAGTGCTGGTATGGCTGCCAGGCTCCTCCAGAAAGCCAAAGCAAGTAACAGATTGCTAGAAATGCTCCTTTCTGCCCCCAGCAAAAAAAAGAGAGCTGATGACTGTGAGATATTGAAGTCCCTGAAGCAGGTTAGGATGGTAGCAGCTGGCATAGGCCTGGAAATAACAAATGCTGGCCAGCAAATCTAAAGACAGCTAAAGATTGGCTAAGAGGTAGCTATGATTCTGGCTGAATAATTTCCCCTGCAGTCTATAGCTGAAGAGCAGTCAGGGACAAGAGTAGTCAAGAATTTACACAGCTGTAGAGGTTTCAAGCCTGCCTGTAGAAAAGGGAGAAAAGAAAGAAATGGATTTATAAAAACTCATAATAATTGCCTCCTTAGAATTAGGCAAAGGGCGCAGATAGAAATAGACCACCTAGGTAAACAAGTGATAGGGATTAGAGATAAGCAATTATTATAAAATTTTTTTAAGTGAGAGTTATTTTTTGTATAATGAAACCTTTGCTGAAACAAAAACAAAAAAAACAAAACAAAAAACAAAACCACAAACTACACTCTTGTCTGTGCTTTACAGTTTACACCATTCCCATTACACCATAGGAGAAACAAAGGGTAAAAGCCTTGTAGATAAATGAGTTTGAACTAGATGCAAGCACATAAAAGAATTCCACCATTTCAACAGGAGTGAAGTCATGCAGCTCTATCTTTCTACTGAAAAGTTTACGCGTGTAAAAGTCCCTTAGTTGGGAACCTTCCTTTACCCGAAGGCGTTCCCTTTTATCCGAAGGTGTTCTCCATTCCTGACTTAAAAGCGCTTCCCACTATCCTTGAATCTTCTGGAAACTATATGGTGCTGGCTGTCTCGTCTCTGTTGCTTCTATTCTGTCATATTGCTGAATGGTGCAGCTGTGGATGTTCAGAAGTTGAATCTTCCAACTTTACTGATGGTTTCAATTGGTTGGGAAGCAGCTGCCAATTATGGTGCGGTAGCAGAAGTCGGATAAATATCTGTCTGTTGTGTCCAAGTTCCTTTTTATGTCTCTCTTGCTAAACCAAATTCTTTCACAATACAAGCTGAACAGTTTTTTTAAAAACACACACACAACCAGATCAAAGCCAAGAAGGACTGGATTACAGGTAGTACCTTTTTCAAGACCTCTTTACATTGGCAACAAAGGCCAGCTTCTAGATTCCTCTGCTTTATGTTCTAGCAATACTAGAGCCATCGTTCTACAATCCTTTTGCTAAACAAAAACTTACAGGACAGGTAGTCCTGACTTACAATCATCCATATAGCGACTGCTTGAAGAACTGAAAAAAGTGATTCACAATTGGTTCTTGTACTTAAAACTGTTGTAGCATCCCGACATAATTTGTGTGCATGAATTTACCATGGTTGCAGGTGAAGCCAGATTCACTTAATAGCACTAGCACTTAGATTTATATACCACTTCACAGTGCTTTACAACCCCCCTCTAAGCAGTTTACAGAGTCTGCATATCTCCACCCAACGGTCCTCATTTTACCCAACACGGCAGGATGGAAAGCCGAGTCAACCTTGAGCCTGGTGAGATTCGATCTGCCAAACTGCTGGCAGCTGGTGATCAGCAGAAGTAGCCTGCAGTACTGCACTCTAACCACTGTGCCACCGCAGCTTTAATGACTGCATAAGTCACTTAATAACTGCAAAAGGTATTTAAAAGGCCATAAAATTGGGCCCAACACATTTAACCATCATCTTGCTCCTTGTAATGAAAATTCTGATTCCAATTTGGTCGTACTTTAGGGACTACCTGTACATCTGGATCAACAGTTCAAGGCTAATGTGCAATTATGATAGGCATTCTTTTAAATTTACTGGCTGCAGGTTGCCTCCACATATAGAGGTTACTACAATTAGCAGATGTGTGTGGTTGTGGCAGGGAACAAGCTAGAAAAGGTTTTCAGGGTTAAATGATGGAAGGCCCTATGCTAAAAGAAAATACAGCTTTGCAACTGTTGTGCAAATCCAAAGGCCCATCGGAACAGCCCTTCTGGGTCCAAATTTTGAGGCAGATAATATAGAAGGCTAACTACAAATTGAAAAGGAAGAGCTATGTCTTCATTGACCTGAAACATCAAATAAGTTTCCTGATCCCATGCGCTATTGCTTTTTCACATTAACATGTTTACATACTTGCAGTTTACACACTTATATTTTTTGATATTAAGAGATGTTATACACTTGCAGTGTTTAGAATGGTCCAGGAGGGAAGCACCTCTTCAATGTGTGGGATAGGGTTGACCTGAAGCGGGGTGAAATCCAGCAGGGTCTGACAGGTTCTGGAGAACCGGCAGTGGAAATCTTGAGTAGTTCGGAGAACCAGAAATACCACTTCTGGCTGGCCCCAGAGTGGGGTGGGAATGGAAATTTTGCAAAATGCTTCCCCCGGAGTAGGGAGAGATTGGAGATTTAGCAGTATCTTTCCCCTGGAGTGTGGAGGGAATGGGGATTTTGCAGTATCCTTCCCCCAGGAATGGGGAGGGAATGGGGATTTTGCAGTATCTTTCCCCTGGAGTGGGGTGGGAATGGAGATTTTGCAGGATCCTTCCCCCAGGAGTGGGGAGGGAATGGGGATTTTGCAGTATCCTTCCCCTGCCACACCTACCAAGCCATGCCCACCAAGTTACACCACACCCACCAAGCCACGCCCACAGAGCAGATAGTAAAAAGAATTGGAATTCACCACTGACCTGAAGACAACATCATGTGGACTTAGCAAAAAAAGAAGTTGCCAGATCAGAGTAATATTAGCCCACTAAAATGATTCATAACAATCAAATATTGGCCAAAACAAAAACACCTAACAATATTTCCATCACCTGCTCAAATATTGAACCTTGGCAGGCCTCCAGTAAAGAGAGCAGCAACCAAAAATACACTCATTGATCATGACCTAGAAATGATGCTATTGTGTCTTGGGATTTGTTTAATACATTTGAAAAATAACACTGCGTGGTTGTTTTTAGATCAAATTACCATTTTCTTTTATAAGCTGAGAGCAGTATAATATTCTCCTCTCTTTCTTTCCCTTGCTGCAATTACTGTTGTTGTTGCTACTATTAAATTTTCGTCCAAAATGTTCATCCATCACAAAAGACAGACCTTATAAATAATATGTAGATATTTGTTCTCTCTCTATTTTTTTTGCCAGCCAGCCACTGGTAAATCTTGGTTCTAGAGCATTTGGGGAGTTAAAATGGAATTTTGCCCAGACATAAAGTGCCTTGTTTTTATGTGACTTTGGAGCATGTGTGCCTGAAACATCAATTAATTCTCATTAAGCAAATGCAGCGATAGACATCCCATTTCTTCCAATCCAGCATGTTGAATTCTCTGCTGACAGTAGTCGTTCAAGTTTAGGTTATTTCTCTCAAATTCTTTTGTATCGTGGTTCTTCATATCAAGAGGAAGCAAGTGTTGCTAGCAAACATTTGGCTTTCAGTGGCTAGAAGCTGAACTAATTGGAAGCTAAGTGTTATCTGCCAGGTATTGGAAAATTCAGCAAGCAAGCCTTGTATGAAATTCAGTTCACATGTGCATCTATACATACATGTGTGTTTGTGAGGGGGATCTGCATCTATGTATATATGTATGTATGTATGTATGTATGTATGTATGTATGTATGAATGTATGTATGTATGTATGTATGTATGTATGTATGAATGTATGTATGTATTTGTGTATGTGTGTGTGTGCATGTGTATATATATGTCCCCAACTTACAACAGTTTGTTCAGTGACCGTACAAAATTACAACAGCACTGAAAAATGTGACTTAGGTTTGTAGAGTTATGAGCTATGATCACGTGATCAAAATTCAGATGCTTGGCAACTGGTTCATTTTGATGACCATTGCTGTGTCCCAAGGTCAGCTTTTATGACCTTCTGACCAGCAAAGTCAATGGGGAAGCCAGATTCACTTAACAACTGGGTTGCTAACTTATCAACTTCAGTGATTCACTTAACAACTGAGGCAAGAAAGGTTGTAAAATGGGGCAAAAATCACTTAACAAATGTCTCACTTACCAAATTTTGTGCACAATAGGGGTCGTATATATACAGTATATACATGCAGGATTACTGCATGTATATACTGTATATAGAAATCTTTGGAATTTTTGGAAATCTGTCTGTCTGTCTGTCTGTCTGTCTGTCTGTCTGTCTGTCTATCTATCTATCTGTCTGTCTATCTATCTATCACACATAGACACAAACACACACACACACACACACACACACACACACAGAGTATACAGTATATATCCTTTCTAAAAAAACCAAAATATTGTTAGTTTTGGCACACAATGCAGATAATTGGTTTCTTCTTATATTTGCACAGCTGTGCATCATCCCTTCAGTTGTCCCATTGTTCTCCTTACTTGTTTTATTTCAGCAACGTTTTCATCAATCAATGTTTCAGAATCACTTTCAGGAGACTTATGCTCTCTACCCTCGAGCTCAAGGACCTATGAAAGTCATACTTGCCGGGTACTGAAGTAAGCAAACATTTCCTCAGTTACTGACAGCATGATAGCCACTGCCATGGATTCAAAGTTTCTCCAAATATAATGAAAACATCCTCAGTGCAATGCTCAGATTAACAACTAGAAAGTTAAAGTCAGCAAGGTGTTTTCTTAAGCCTGGCAACAGGTTCACGGGTGGAATTGGCTCAGCTCAGGGGTGCTATTCAGCAGGTTCTGACAGGTTCTGGAGACCTGGCAGCGGAAATTTTGAGTAGTTTGGAGAACCAACAATTACCCCCACTGGCTGGCCCCAGAGTGGACTAGGAATGGAGATTTTGCAATATCCTTCCCCTGCCATGCCCACCAAGCAACACCACGCCCACCAAGCCACACCCACAGAACCGGTAGTAAAAATATTTGAATTCCACCACTGGCTCAGCTCCTGTCTTAGCTCCTGCAACAGAAGGACACCTTTTGGGAAGGTGGAAGGTGGTTCAGACATCTCCCTGTCAGAAAAATGGCAGCTAAATTCTCTTTAGGCCAACCAGGACCATGGATGCCCTGACTTCATCGGTGCTTCCTAAGGACTGTCATTTCTCTCTTTCTCAATTGATCATCCTGTAATAGTGGGCAATTCCTATCAGCAACTAATCTCACAGCTGTCCTTTTTTGTTGTTGAGTACCCACTCAATGAGAGCCAGTTTGGCGTAGTGGATAAGACAATAGTACCTGTTCTATATCATATGTGTTACGTGTGCCATGTAACAAGTTTCTTTTTATATCATATTATTATTATGTTATATATCATGTGTGCCATGTAAAGAAGAGCAGCTAAGATGATTAAAGGCCTGAAGATTAAAACATATGAAGATCAGTTGGAGGATTTGGGTTTGGGTAGTCTAGAAAAGGGTATGGGTAGCAGCAGGATCTGGGTAGTCCAGATCCTTAAGGTGAAACTGAAATACTTTGGACACCTAATGAGAAGGAAGGACTCACTGGAGTAAAGCCTAATGCTGGGAAAGATTGAGGGCAAAAGAAGAAGGGGACAACAGAGAATGAGGTGGCTGGATGGAGTCACTGAAGCAGAAGGTGTGAGCTTAAATGGATTCCAGAGGATGGTAGAGGACAGGAAGACCTGGAGAAACATTGTCCATGGGGTCGCAATGGGTCAGACACAACTTCACAACTAACAACAACAAGTCTAGAGAAAAGAAGGACTAGGGGGACACAATAGTAGTATTCCAGTATTTGAGGGGCTGACACACAGAAGAGGCAGGGTGTGTGTGTCAATTTACAATCAAGGAACAACAGATGGAAACTAATCAAGGAGAGAAGCAACCTGGAATTGAGGAGAAACTTCCTAACAGTGAGGACAATTAACCAGTGGAACAGCTTTCCTTCAGATGTTGTGGGTGCTTTATCACTGGAGGTTTTTAAAAAGAGACTGGGCAGTCACTTGTCTGAAATGGTATAGTACCTCCTGCTTCAGCAGTGGGCTGGACCAGAAGACCTCCAAAGTCTCTTCCAGCTCGATTCTGATTCTGAAAACAAAAATTTTAAAGGGAACACATAGGTGCCATGAATTTGTAGGTACAGTTGGATGGATGCACCATTGCACTGGGCTAAGTTCAGCTGGAGCTCAGAGGATAGCTGGATTTTTGAGGATAGACAGGCCCTTCCATTTAATATGTGAGTTCTAGTCCTGCCTTAAGCACAAAGCCAGCGAGATTGACCCAATCATGCTCTATCCACCATAAGGAGAAGGCAATGGCAAAACACTTCTGAAAAATGAAATGATAGAAAATACTTGTAACTCGGGTTTTAGATTTTGGCAGTGGTTTGCTCTCCAAACTTGTTTCAATTTAGGTTCTGAACGTTTTGTTACCAGACTAGGTAACATCATCAGCTGGCTTTTGACAACAACAGAAATTTTGGGCTCAAATGTCGGCGTAAGTCGACTACCTGTATAAGTGTAAGTGCAAGGATTGGTTGTAAGTCACTTTCTTCAGTGCCATTGTAACATCGAATGGTCGTTGAACAAATGGTTGTAAGTCAAGGATGGCAACTGTTATGGAAATCAGTTGCTTGGAGAAGTCCAGAAGATATTATTATCCTCCTTTCCTTAGAGCAACCTCAGCAGAGAAATTTGTTGTTCTACCTCACAAGATAGTTGTGTTACATAGCTCCTCTCTCAATGAGACCAAAGCTGTTCAAAACCCATCAGAAGGTTCCCCAGCCAGAAGAAGAAGAAAGGGATACAAAGCACAGTAGAATCCAATGTCAGCAGGAACATTTCTGCTGATGATTGATGTCATCTAGCTGGCTAGGAGAGAGCAGATTAGACAGGTAAAAGTTTATATTTGATACTGAAATTAAGTTCCCATTTCTCTTCTTTTATAAGCTCCTTGGCTTAGTGTGCAATGATTTCATAACCCACAAGAGTGTCTTTTTATCATGTCCTGGATATACTCTTACAGAGAAGGATTAGTCATGAGTAATCCATCAAGTGTCATTTTGCTCATTTTTCTCCCTTCAGTTTTGACTGTTAAATTCCTGGCTGCCCTGCATGAATTTGTCATTTTGAAAAAGTTGACATGGATTTGTTTTTCCATGTAAATTTCCAATCGTGCGCATAACTTTGGAAGCAATTTCTTCTGATGTGTTGCATTTCCACCCCCACTTATTATCATAAATGAATGCCTTTTTGTCTACATTCTTCCTAATATGCACATTTTAACACATTCTGAGTGGACAACTTCATTTGGAAGCAGAGCTGTGAAATTACAGTAGCTAAGGAGAAAGTAGTTTGTTTCGTGTGTGGCTCCAAGAACTAAATTATGAAGGTTCACATTAAAACAAACAAATTTCTCTTGCTTCCTAGCAACAATAACTGAAGTAACCTGTTATTACATTTTCTGTTTTTAGATTACATTCTCAATCCAAAGATCAATATAAGTGTTCTAATCAAGTGGGTGATAGCACGAGCTATCTTAGATTACAGTTTAGATTACATTTGCAGGTTATCTTTTCTTTGTGCAGAAATATATTATTTATTCATTTATTTCCCACATTTATTATTTTTAAAAATATTTCAAGGCAACAATCATATGTGTTTATCTTCCTTTTCCTCATGACCACTCTATGAGGTGTGTTGGATTGAGAGTGAGTGACTGGCACCCAGCTGGTGTGCATGACTAGGATGGAACTGGAACTCACAATCTCCTGGTTTCTAGCCAGACGCCTTAATCACTAGACCTATATATTGAATATTATTTATGAAGGCAATTAGAGATTCTAAATGTGTGATAATGAATAGAATGAATAGAATTTTATTGGCCAAATGTGATTGGACACACAAGGAATTTGTCTTGGTGCATATGCTCTCAGTGTACATAAAAGAAAAGATACCTTCATCAAGGTACAACATTTACAACACAATTGATGGTCAATATATCAATATAAATCATAAGGATTGCCAGCAACAAGTTATAGTCATACAGACATAAGTGGAAAGAGATTGGTGATGGGAACTATGAAATGATTAATAGTAGTGCAGATTCAGTAAATAGTCTGACAGTGTTGAGGGAATTATTTGTTTAGCAGAGTGATGGCCTTCGGGAAAAAACTGTTCTTGTGTCTAGTTGTTCTGGTGTGCAGTACTCTATAGCGTCGTTTTGAGGGTAGGAGTTGAAACAGTTTATGTCCAGGATGCGAGGGATCTGCAAATATTTTCATGGCCCTCTTCTTGATTCGTGCAGTATACAGGTCCTCAATGGAAGGCAAGTTGGTAGCAATTATTTTTTCTGCAGTTCTAATTATCCTCTGAAGTCTGTGTTTTTCTTGTTGGGTTGCAGAACCGAACCAGACAGTTATAGAGGTGCAAATGACAGACTCAATAATTCCTCTGTAGAATTGGATCAGCAGCTCCTTGGGCAGTTTGAGCTTACTGAGTTGGCGCAGAAAGAACATTCTTTGTTGTCCTTTTTTAATGATGTTTTTGATGTTAGCTGTCCATTTGAGATCTTGCGATATGATAGATATGATAAAGGAACAGACTCATATACACATTCCACAGCAGAATTAAATGTTATTTTATAGCCCCAAATTATCTGTTTATGTTTACGAACAGTGAGATTCAGAGGTGGGTTTCAGCAGGTTCTGACCAGTTCTGGAGAACTGGTAGTGGAAATTTTGAGTAATTCGGAGAACTGGTAAATACCACCTCAGACTGGCCCCGCCCCATCTATTCTCTGCCTTTCGAGTCCAGCTGATCAGGAGGAAATGGGGATTTTGCAGTAACCTTCCCCTGGAGTGGGAAGGGAATGGAGATTTTACAGTATCCTTCCCCTGCCACGCCCACCATGCCACGTCCACTAAGCCACACCCATAGAACCAGAAGTAAAAAAATTTGAAACCCACCACTGGTGAGATTGTTTCTTTAGAGCAGGGATGTCCAATTCACATTGTCACATCGTTGTGACATGACAGATTATGATTAAACCGGGTGTGGGCTTGTCCATCATGTGACACACCCGGCCCACAGGTTGCAAGTTTGATAGCTCTGCTTTAGAGATATTTCTCATCATATGGAGAACTGATTTGGGGGTGGGGGGGGGAGATATACTGCATGTTTTGTAAAGTTAGCTAAAGTATTGGCTGAGCAAGAAAGAAGCCATTAGTCATTTGTATAAATTATACATTTTTATGCTTGCAGCTAGCAGAAACGGATAGGTGTGGTGTGTGGTGGTTCGATGATCTATAGCTAAAAATGCTTCTTCAATGCCGGCAAACTAAAATTAGTTTGAATTTACAGCACCATATCGAGTTGCCATGAAGAATATAAGAAGGAGTCCTGGGTGAAAAAGAACAGATGTAGAAAGAGAGCTAGGCAGGGTTAAAAAAAAAAAGAAATAGGATTTGCAGCTGGCTCAGAGATCCAGCAATTATCACAAATTTAATTTGTCACCATTCTTCCAGAACCAGATTTAATTTCTGCTGAAATATTGGAGGGTTCACCGTCTCTGTCGTTCTATTATTAGCCATCATCAATTGGCAATTAATCTCATTTGTGGGCTGTGTTGTCTTTTGGATAAAGCTGTACAGGAAAACACTTGTAGTGATTAGGGAGGTTAAAAAAAATCATTTCATCACAAAACTTGCCACGAGGTCTTCTGTGGAGCAGATCCAAGGCAAGTTGAAAACTATCAGACGGGATGGTATTCATATTTCTTTCTCTCTTTCAAAAATAAATGTATGAGGTGGCACATGTTCTTTGTGTCTTGCTTCTTCCATAAGCAGAAATTCCTTGTACACTCACAATATGGTGGGATCCTTACAGAGACTCTCCTTTAAAAGATTTTTGGAACTAATCTTGTGTAGCTTCTTCTCTGGTAAGATTACACTACCAACTAGAGAATACAAAACATTTGCTAGACCAATTCTCGAATACAGCTTGTCTGTCTGGAACCCACACTGCATATCAGACATTAATACAATTGAGCGCATCCAGAAATATTTCACAAGAAGAGTCATCCACTCCTCTGCTCACAAGAAAATACCTTATGCCACAAGACTTGAAATTCTGGGTTTAGAAAATTTAGAACTACGCCACCTTCGGTATGACCTGAGCATAGCTCATAAAATAATCTGCTACAATGTCCTTCCTGTCAATGACTACTTCAGCTTCAACCACAACAATACATGAGCACACAATAGATTCAAATTTAAAGTGAACCACTCCAATCTCGATTGCAGAAAATATGACTTCAGTAACAGAGTTGTTAATGCCTGGAATGTACTATCAGACTCCGTGGTCTCATCCCAAAATCCCCAAAACTTTAACCTAAGACTGTTGACCTCACCCCATTCCTAAGAGGTCTGTAAGGGACATGCATAAGAGCACCAGCGTGCCTACAGTCCCTGTCCTAAGGTTCCCTTTAGTTGTATTCATTTTATGTATTCAATTCATGCTTATACTTATATATATATTATTTAATATGTATTTGACTAAATAAATAAATAAATAAATAAATAAATAAATAAATAAATAAATAAATAAATAAATAAATAAATAATCCTGTGACCATCCTGCTCATTTTGGGAAGGGCTCCAGAGTTAAGCAGCTTTATGGTCCTATGAGTGCATGAAATATATTTGCTGTTAGAGAAAAAGTCAAAGAGAGCAAACTACCATCATTTTTTTTTCAACAAGAGACTGTTCCTACTATGCCTAAATAGTCCAGAAACTTTTTCTCTGTTGTTGTTTTTTTAAATTAAAAATCTGTGTTTAAAACTCCTAGCATGGAACTCTGCTGTATGAAGCGAGCCTTGAAATTGATTAAGATTTTCGTGGTTTGAACATCCCTAATAATAGATAGAATTTTATTTCATGATTGATAATATGGCTCTCATGGTTGATAATATGCCTTGGTTAATATTTAACTTGACTTGGAGCTATCTTTTAAGTCAGACGTTGCATTGTATCAACGTGCAGGAAGGCCTGGCTAAATGCAAGACCACATTACTAAACTAGTGATTCTGTGATAACCCCATAGATATAATTAATAAAGAATATTCTGGAACGTGTTGCTGAATATATACTTCATTTGTTTCAACAGTGCACATAGCTGTTCATTTCCACCTGTTTTACTCCTAATAAGATATATGAGAAGGAAAAACAGTAATATTTCTTCAACGATGCCAGGAGTAATCTGTATATACCAAAATAAAACTAGAATGAGCTGTCTTTAAATTAATGATTCCTTGGTGTGTCATACAGTAAAAATGCTAAATGGTTCTTTAGAAACTTAAAATACTTCTAGATCAGTAATGGCAATAATAAAGGAGAAAACAATCAGAACAATAAGAGCATTAATATGAAGAATGTCTCTCTTTTTTAATTTCTTGGCCAAATTTCAAATGATTTTCAAGGGCAGACTCTGTTTCTAATGTGATGAAAAAATATGTTTTCAAGTCTGTACTACAAAATTAGTCATTTCAGTGTTCTTTGTTAGTTATATTTGTTAACAGCTTGGGTTTTTTAATGTATAAATGGAAGGGAGCATAGTGCTATGCTGTGCTATGAATTGATCTGTCTGTCTAGCGATCGATCAATCATTTTCACTCTGTTTGAAATATTGGTTCATTTGAAAGAATTTTGAACTTTTGCTGTTGCAATACAATCAATCCAATTTCTCACGGCTGTTGTTTTTCTACAAAAGTAGCATTTGCCAAACAGGACTACCAAGCAAAATTAATTAAGAAATATGTGTATAGTCATATATTTATGTAATGATGCGTATGATCACCATATTTCCAGCCTCCCTGTAGAGCAAAATGTTCATGGATGATAGATATACAGGTAGTTCTCAATTTATTACCATAACTGAGCCCAAAATTTATGTTTCTGTGAGATTTGCCCCATTTTACAACCTTTATTGCCACAGATGTTAAGTGAATCGTTGCAACTGTTAATTAGTAACACTGTTGTTAAGTGAATCTGGTTCCCCCATTGACTTTGCTTGTCAGAAGGTTGAAAAAGCTGATCATATGACCAGGGAAACTGCAACCGTCATAAATATGAAGCAGTTGCTAAGCATCTAAATTTTGATAAAGTGACTGTGAGGATGCTACAATGGTCATAAGTGTGAAAAAATGGTCATAAGTCACTTTTTTCAGTGCCATTCTAACTTTGAATGGTCACTAAGTGAACTGTTGTAAATCAAGGATTATATGTATTTAGAGTCAGTATTCTGTTTCAGATAATGTGGGAAAGCAGCAGGCGCTGTTTAGGCACTTTTGAGTGACATCCTCTTTTGGAATATCCTAAACCCTAAAACCATGATGGCGAACCTATGGCATGCATGCCAGAGGTGGCACGCAGCTCCCTCTCTGTGGGCACGCGAGTCATGGTTCCAATTCGGCTCCGCTGCACATGCATGTGTGCCTCCTGCTGGCCAGCTGGTCTTCGGGTTTCTGCCATGCATGCATGGAGGGGTGGGGCATGCGTGGGGGGCAAATGCAGTGCGGTGTGTGCATCCGCGGGGTGGGGCTAGGCAGGGGGGCATGTGGGTGGCGGAGGCATGCACAGGGGCTGCACATTGCATTTGGGGGTTTGGGTGCATGCTTTGGGCACTCGGTCTGGAAAAGATTAGCCATCACTGCCCTAAAACATTTACAAAACAGAAAGAATATTGAAAATTTGAAGGAAGAAGATGCTGTTGTGTCTCGCCCGCTTTCAACGCAGCCGAGGCCTTCTTATCTGCTTCTGAACGCTGAGGAATGTCCTAGTATGCCTCCCGGCCCCAGCCCTGGCTCCATGCCCAGACAGGCTGAGGAGGAAGAAGTACCTCCAGCCCCCAGCTCTGGCTCCATACCCAGGCAAACGGAGCAACTAGACTCCTCCCCCTCCCCCATAGCATGTGAGCCTGAGGAAGGTCAATTACCAACAGCTGCAGACTAGAGTGACCCTCGTTTCAGAAGAATTGATAGGCGGCGGCGACAGAAGGAAGGGAGGGGCAGGCCTGGATAAGTGCTGAGTCATGGAGCCACACCCCATGGCCTATATAAAGGATCTGCTTTCTGGCATTTTCTGAGTCAGGCAAAGTCTAATATATCTTGCTGAAGTCACTTTCTGGTCTCCTGCCTGCCTTGAGAACTTTGCTAGGACTTTGGCAGAGCTGCAGAGGCATGCCTGATTCGGATTTCCCTGACCCGGTCGTCAGCGGAGGAGTGGGACACGACAGATGCGTTTTATATATGTGATATTATGCAGTATATTTTTTTCTCCCTAAAACATAGGTTGCTGAAGTTTTGTTGTTTCAAGCACTACTGGTTTTGCATTTATCTTTTTGCATTTATTTTACCATATCTACTTATAAACATTTTGGCTGCTATTTATATTTTGTGCCTTGTACTATTTTGGTGCCTTGTATTTATAAAATTAAGTATGGAACTGTATAAAAGCAGAATGTACTCGTATGAACAGTAATCTACATTATTATTTTTATGTCCTTTTTGAATGATGCATGTATATGGAAGCCAGTAGCTGATAATGGGGAAAATTGAAAATCAGATGTTCTATCTTATATAAATTGGGTCTTTTTGGTAGCTCAGATTCACAGTTGGATTCACTTCAACTTCAGTAAAAAGAATTAGTAAACATCTCAAAACAAGACATTAAGAAATATTGGTTAACTGAAGGACTTTAGAAAAATACTGAAGTCTAATTTTTTAAGCGAGATTCCCTTCAAAATGTTCAAATCCTCAGTATTAAAAAGATATCATTGTAAACAGGGCATTAGTTAAATGCACTTCAACATTGGCCAGCATCAAAAGAACATTGTCTAAATTCAGTTTAAAGAAGGGTAGATGATAAATCAGGAGAAGGCACTCCTCAACTTATTTTTAATTTGGGAGGAAACCTTTAACTCAGAATATTTTATATGTGTCAAGGTGTCTGGAGATGTCAATACATTTGACATCTCTAGACACCTTGACACTTCAACAGACCCTGTTGTCATTTCATTACATTGATGATATTAGCAGTGTTGTCCTTGTCATGTTCATTATTTATTTCTATGAGGAGAAGAATAATTTGGTTTTAGTCTGGCCACTTATTAGAAATATTCTTCTCTGTTGAGGTAGCCCACAATATTTCAGCAAGACAAAACGTCTCATCAATGGAAATTCTGGCTGAGCTACCAGGCTTAGAGAAATGGTTATCCATTCCACAGCACCATGATGGCGAACCTGTGGCATGCGTGCCACAGGTGGCACACGGAACCATATCTGTGGGCACGCAAGCATTGCCCTAATTCAGCTCCAGTTCGTTTGTGCGCACCGGCCAGTTATTTTTGGGCCTTCTGGGCCCACTGAAAATTGGGAAATGGGCCATTTCCAGCCTCCAGAGGGCCTCTGGGGGGTGGGAAACGCCATTTTCACCTTCCCCAGGCTCCTAGAAAGCCTCTGAAGCCTGGGGAGGGCGAAAAATCTGGAATGTACTTCTATTTTTGGCTGCTGTGCTACTTCGTCTGTTTTCCATCCCCCTTGCCTATGGCAACTCGAGAGCAGGTCAGGGTTGCTTTGCGAGTTGACAAAGTGACTATGTGATAATTTAACAGGTAGCTATAGTGGATGGAGTGGATTTAAAAACCACCACCATTTTGATCCCCACTCTCTGACCCAATTTTAACTGCCAGGAAAATTGCTCATTCCCCCTTTCCTCCCTCATATGGTAGCTGTGATAGCTTCTCAGAATCAGCTGTTAAATCTTTCCCTTTTGGCCATTTTATTACAATAATCAATGGTCCTTCTGAGTGACCTGTTCTCCAAATCATCCAATCTTCTTCCGGTGCAATCCAAAATCCTAAATGGTGTTCTCCAGGAACTGATCCTTAAAGACAACTATAGACTTTACACATCTATGATGACAATATAACACTAAACTGCATATATGTTGCATTGGAATGGACAAGTCACGCCTCAAATTCATTTAATCTCTAAACATAACGATCTCTTATTGTTGCATTGTCTCCTAAAACCTATTGTTCTCTCATTCTCCCTTTTCTGAGGATCCATAATACCTGTGGCATTATACCAGACTATGAAGAGTGAGTAAAATAGTTCCTACCTATTGCTTTTGTAGGCCTGATAAGCAATTTTAAAACAAAGGTTAAAACACAAATCACCAGAACTCCACAGTCTTTCTGTTGGAACCTATTTGTAGAAACGTAAATCTCTGGGTAAAATGATTCAACTGGGACTATTTTAGAGAAGGCTGTCTAGGTTTGTTGATGCTGTGGATGTTGACTACTGTTGGAAGCTGTTTCTGGCACAGCTGAATAATAGAACCACAGATTACATTTTTTTGGTGGCAATGGCAGAGGCTTCAGTTATAGAATATCTGAGAGCTGAACTATCTGGCTTCAAAACCAAGAAAGACAGATTGTGATTCTTCCAAGCTGATTATAGCATTGTTCCATGCCAATAGACAGAATCTTACCAAACGAAGCACTCTATTACCTACATCAATGTATGTTGAACATCAATGAATGTTCTGAGAACCTACATGTATGTTCTGAGAACCATTAGGGAGGACCTGTCTTCGCCCTCTTTCTCTCACACAAACTACCTTAAACGAGCTGCCTCTTATTCCTCTGGAATACATCCTGGCAAACCAGCCTAACCATTCCATCACATGAACTTCCAAGAAAACAGTGTGATTCAGTTCCATTGATGAGTTGTGATGTACTTAGATCTTGATATCTGCTTTGTTTTCCTGACCTGCTCTTATGGAAAACAAACTCACTTCCCAAAGGAGATGGGATCTTTTCTGGATCTAAATTGGACTGGCTGAGGTGCAATGAAATGCAGAACATGGGTGAATTCTGCAGTTCCTCTTGCAAACCAAAGTTATCGTGCAGTGCAATGAACAATGTCAGTCTACAACTTTAATGATAAGCCTTACATCATTGCATTTGGTAATGCCATTCTCATGGTCTAGTCTAGAAATGGGAGGTGGCAACTTTGTCATTTACTGCCCTCTACTGAATATCCCAAAAAGGATTTTATATCACTTCTAAAGACAATTACTTATTTTCTACACACATTTTATAGAAATGAAACCCTGAAAAATAGACAGATTCAAAAAAGAAGGTGGAGAATTTATTGAAAGTTGACGCATATTAATTGCATTAAGTTTTTAAACAATTTGTATAAACAATTATACAAATTCAAAGAACCAAGCAAAGGATAGTAATGTACCAAACTCCTATATGACTTGCATGCCCTATAAATTACTTATTTGACTCCTGAACTCATATAGCAGTTTATAGGTTATTAGAAATTTGCTAAGCTTGCATTAATGGAGAAGTTTCAGAACTATGATCCTCAGAAATCCCAATTATACGATTTGTAAATATATTTTGCATTCATTTCCTCTTCAAATGCCAACTTTTTCCATCCATCTGTCCATCCATATTTTCTTCCAATATTTTTACTGTTCTATATCCTGTTCTATATACTCTAATATATCCTAATGTTCCTTATGTCAGGATTCCGATGGATGCCTTAATTAACAACACCTTAATTAACTGTGAAAATTGGTGGAGCCAGTTTTACTATAACTATCCCAGCTTTCCACACATGATGTATTCAGGATGGTATTGATTATCCTCCTTTCGTTCTTTTTCTGTAATTATCCTGTTTAGATGTGTAGTATTAATCCTTTCCTTTGAGATTTTTGTTTCAAAAATAAAAAGTAATACTAGAGTGTAGTTTATTGCAATATTCTACCCTAAATATTGGAATATAACTTGTAACATAAATTTAATAGGTCATATGGAGTCCCAATTCTTAATTACCGTATATACTCGAGTATAAGCCGAGTTTTTCAGCACGTTTTTTGTGCTGAAAAACGTCCCCTCGGCTTATACTCGAGTATATACGGCTTATACTCGAGTTTTTTTTTTTTTCGTTTTTTTCACATTATACCGGCCGGCGCGAACTTGGCGGGCTTTTGCTTTAGCGCGGGGAAGCCCTGCCGGTGCAGTGAGAGGGCGGGGCGGGGGAGCCGCCAGCCTTCTCGGCCGAGGGAGGGAGGGTTTCGCCGACCGGTAGGTGCCTCATTTCCCACCCTCGGCTTATACTCGAGTCCCCAGTTTACCCCAGTTTTTGGGGTAAAATTGGGGACCTCGGCTTATACTCGGATCGGCTTATATTCGAGTATATACGGTATAAGATATGCTATAGTTTATATAATATATTCCAGTATAAATATGGAAGCTACAGTAATTAAAAGATCTAAATAAAAATATTTCAGAGACAAACTCTTGGTGACTTCAGGCACACATCTATAAAATTTTCTTGATAGTAGTATAGAAATGATTTGCTATCCTCTTTTTCCGAGATGATTGTTTTTGTTTTTGTTTTGTTATTTACTTTGTATAACCTGTAGGACTGCTATTTCTTAATTATCTCCCATTTCACAAAACTCATCTTTGTAAGGGGCTTGGAATCTGAGCCCAGAGAAACTGAATTAGCTTTATCAGTTTAAATATTACGTATACAATATTTGTATTGTATACGTAATATTGATTATTAATCAATTTTATCCCTTACCGGTAGTTACTAATTAAATAATTCAGTCTTGATCTTTTAAATAAATAAATAATATCATATAATCATCTAACAGACTCCACTCTATCATGGATCCCCTGGCCAGCTGACAAATTCATGTTCATAAGGACCTTCTGGAAGATCCGTAGAGTTGGGCCAACCTCACCTCAGGGAAAATGTATTTCCCTTGGCAGAAGCGACAACAGAAAAGAAATGTAGTTTGTAGAAATGAAATTGGGTACACTGTTATTTATAGGTATATATGTAAATAAATTAATATTAGACTTGAATGTATAAAGGATACATTGAAATAAGGGAGAAAAAAATGGACAAGTAAGAAATGTTTAACAGTTGCGAAATTGTTGGAAAGAAACTATTGTTTAAAGATTTTTTTTTTTTCAAAAAATGTTTAATAAAATTATTTTTTAAAAGAAAGAAAGAAAAGGGTCTCCCTCCCAATGAAATCCCATGCCTCTCCTCCTAGACCTGATGGGATGGGTAGATGTAACTAAGAGAGACAGTCCTGCAAATAAACTGATCCCGTGCTATGTAGGGCTTTAAAGATCATAACCAGCGATTGAACTGGATCCAGAAGGCCGGAAGAAGTTGTTTTAATCCAAAGCTTTTAATAGTAGGGCAGGTCATCCCAGCCACTCAATACCTTATGCTGTTAACTTTGAGGTGCCTGGTTTACAGAACGACAGAAATGACCTTGGAGAAAGAATGTACAGCTAGCAAAACATTATCTAACCCTGGGAGGCGGGGAATAAATATCAGAAAGAAAGTGCCTCTACCGTAACTCTGGTATAAAAAGGAAGGAAGGGGAAAGTCTGTTGAGCTTTCAAGATAGATGTCAGCATTTCTAGGGAGGAAACGGATTCCACAAAAATACTGGAGCTGTGTTTTGTTGATATAGGCTATAATAGCATAAACCTGAAAGTCTGACATTTTTTCCCCCTTATTCCAAACTTTTTCTTCTTATTCCAAACAGAACCAAGGCAGGGTCAGTACAAATTTCCTTCAAACATTATTTGGTTTTTCTGGGATTAAACTGTGTTTCATGAGAGCTGTTTTCCAATATCTCACGGGCTGCCACAAAGAAGAGGGAGTCCGTTTGTTCTCCAAAGCAACTGAGGGCAGGACAAGAAGCAACAGATGAAAATTGATCAAGGAGAGATCCAACCCAGAACTAAGGAGAAATTTCCTGACAGTTAGAACAATCGATCCGTAGAAAAGCTTGCCTTCGGAAGTTGTGGGTGCTCCAGCACTGGAGGTTTTTAGGAAGAGAATGGACAGCCATTTGTCTGAAATGTTATAGATCAGGGGTCTCCAACCTTGGTCCCTTTAAGACTTGTGGACTTCAACTCCCAGAGTTCCTCAGCAGCTTTCCAAGGTTGGAGACCCCTGGTATAGAGTTTCCTGCCTAAGCAGGAGGGTGGAATAGAATAGAATAGAATAGAATAGAATAGAATAGAATAGAATAGAATAGAATAGAATAGAATAGAATAGAATAGAATAGAATAGAATTTTTTATTGGCCAAGTGTGATTGGACACACAAGGAATTTGTCTTGGTGCATATGCTCTCAGTGTATATAAAAGATACGTTTATCAAGAATCATAAGGCACAACACTTAATGATAGTCATAGGGTTGAAATCTCTAGGGTCTCTTCCACTCCTATTATTCTGTTCGGTTTGGTTCCAACTGTTGTATAACATCTCCAAGGTCATCTGTAGGATTTCCTACACCAAGACTGAACAGGGAACTTTAGCCTGTAAATCACACACTCTGCCACTGACTCACAGAGAGTTTCAATCCCAAATGATTGTCTTTTCATCATCTCCTTGTTCTACCAGTCTACTAGTTCAGTTTCCAGACTGATTTGGAAGGCTAATTTAACTCTTGGCAACCAGCTTGTTAAAACATGCTTCATTATATGTATGTTACAGTGTCTTTTCTTCTACTGTATAAGGTAGAAAAATTAGACCACAGGCTTGCTGTCTATAAGGCAGCTCACTTCCCTTTCTTTGATGCTGAAGAAAAAGCAATAACTTTTTTTTCCACTCAAGATGAAAAGAAGTGAAGTTTTGGAACAACAACAATAACCTCATGTTGCATCATGGGGACATACTTGGTTACTTGGATTATTATGAAATATTTGGCGGTAGCCACCAACATCAATCTTTATCTGAACAAATAAATTAGTAATTTGTTTTACTAGTTTAGCCATGGGAAATGCTTCTATTTAATGTATATGGTTCTCATTTGAATAGAGCTAATTTATTTTGCTTCTCTCAGTCCAGCAATAAAGGGTTTAATGAAGAGCATCAAATTCACTTTCCTCTGAAGTTCGCCATCAAAGAGTTGTTATCACTCAACTCTGGAATTAGCTGTTGAACCAGGAAAATGTCTGTAATATTGAGTGTTTCATTGTACCCAATAAAATACACAGCTGAGTAATTTTGAAAAATTGTAACATATAATTGCAAAAGTAGAATATCAGCCTCTGAAAAGATGGGGGGAGAGAGGGAGGGAGGGAGAAGGGAGGGAGAGAGAGAGAGAGAGAGAGAGAGAGAGAGAGAGAGAGAGAGAGAGAAACTCTAGAACAATTGTACACTTGACAAAATGCAATAATTCTGTGAAAACATACACCTAGGAATAATGAATTTTTCTATACTGTTACTTCTCTAAAAGTGGCTCCATATTAATCCTGTTCCTAACATTTTCTCACTAACTGCTACAGTCCCTTGATATCCATACAATACAGAGTTGGAGATTGTACAGAGAGTATGAAGTTGTAAGTGAGTGGGATTGGACACAAAGGCTGACAACAAAAATTCAGTGATGGAAATGAAGCATGATCAATAAATAATCATGACATAGTATAGATTTTCATATATATCATTGGTCAGCCGAGTCCAAATATGTTGGTAGTTTTGCTTTTAGTTTATTAAGCTGCCTACTTCCTATAGCACAATGCATAGAATGATCAATTTCACTGAATCAAAATTAGCCAATTACTTTCAATGGTGCCTCCCCCCACGTTTAGGTCTACGTTTGAGAAAATGGATATGCTTGTCGTCAAAGGGCTCAGTGCACAAAAGCTTTATTTGATACTCATGCATATTTATCAGAGGATTGCATTATATTAATTCTAGAAACACATGAGCTAAGTGATTTAGGAAGATGAAAGTGTAAAGTCATTTTAGAGTTGAGTTTGACTGCTTTAACCTTACCTGGATGCTTCTCATATTTCTCACTCCTGGATTTTTCTCAAAACCCCAGTTTTACTTATACGTTGGGACTTCCTAGAACTGACCAGGCTGAGTCATAGAATATAGAATAACAGAGTTAGAAGAGACCTTGGAGGTCATCTAGTCCAACCCCTTGCTCAGGCAGGAGGCTCTATACCATTTCAGACAAGTGGCTGTCCAGTCTCTTCTTAAAAGCTTCAGTGATGGAGAACCCACAACTTCTGAAGGCAAATCATTCCATGGTTTATTGTTCTCACTGCCAGGTAATTTCTCCTCAGTTCTAGATTGCTTCCCTCCTTGATTAGTTTCCATCTATTGTTTCTTGTCTTGCCTTCTGGTGCTTTGGAAAATAGGTTGACACCTCTCATCTTTGTGGTAGGCCCTCAAATATTGGAACATTGCTATCTTGTCACCCATAGTTCTTCTTTTCACTAGATTAGACATACCCAATTCCTGCAACCATTCTTCATAAGTTTTGCCTCTAGCTTCCTAATCATCCAGACCCTGCTTAACTTTCTAGACCATGAACTTGATAAACTTTGCTGCACAAATAGTTTGCAAGATATCTCTGCTTCTGAAGTCAAAATAGTATATTGAGGGTTGAGAAATATTCAGATACATTTTTTTCAAGAAACTAGCTAAAAGACAAAAAGACTGCTCAGAAGAGGGATATCACAGGCAAGGACCCTTCAGCATGCACACACACACACACACACACACACACACACACACACACACACACACACACTAACTGCAGGCATGCCTTGAATGGGGCAGATTCTATTTGGTCCCAGGCCATAGAGACCATGTTGGACTTTCAAGGTGATAATAGCACTTCCAATTCATCCTTGAACAAAACATGAAGACTCTTGCCAACACCTCCAAATAAGGTATCGTTAACAGATGAAGTGAAATGTGAGGCAAACAAAAAAAAGTGTACAGTAGCTGAAATTAGTGCAACAGTTACTTAACGTCTGATTTATTATCAATATAATCAATCAATGATCAAGAGAACATATAATCAATCAATGCGTGTAAAATTAGTTTAAAAAGTGGTAAAATGTTACGTGTTAGTGGACTCTGAGATGGGAAAATCACAGCTAAATTTCAGACAAGAAGGTTGGGAGATTTGAGAATAATTGTGTGTGCATTTATAAAGCATGATTTAACTACTTCTTGAATTTGGTGGACGTGATTGATCGAGCCTGTGTAGTTGTATAAGGAATGAATTCAGTTATTTTTCATGAGATTCATCAATCAGTAAGCCAAGCCAACCAGTGAATGCAGCTAAAGAAAAAAAAAATTTTTTTTTCAATTTTTTTGAAAAAAATCCTCAGTATGGAAAAAAACCTATAAAACAACCTTGCTAAACATTACTAGGTGAAGGACTCACAATCCCTGACATTTTCAGTCTGTTCTGTCAATCAGTGGGGCAGCAGCAAATATTGCAACATCCTGCATGGTTAAGGCTTTTATAAAATCAAGCCTTACATTTCACATTGATTCAAACCGAGTCGCGCCAACTCCCAATCTGAAGAATCTTGCCACATCCAAATCTCAGATCTTAAATAAGATTTTGATGGTGGCTGATTTGCCTACCCTTAGCCCATGTAGCCGACTCTTACATATCTTAAGGTAGAAAGAGCTCAAGAGAACATTTGCATACTAATGAAGCATAGCTCAAGGAGAACAAGGAGATATTAATCAGAAGGCACAAAGATTTTGCCACCAGCACAGTTAACACTGTTCTCTTCACCTGCGTCCCTTAAAAGTTAAAGGTACATAAAGACATGGTTAAAGAGCAATACCCATAAATTACCATGACAGTTGAGGTGATTAAAGCACATGCTTTGATTGCAGCCATTAATCTCTAAAAGTCTCCCCATGTTTAATTTAATTATACCCAGGTGTATATTTCTTTTTAATTTATTAGTTTTGTCAGTCACCACTTTCATTGTTATGATAGTGTTTGTAAAGGGGTAACATAGCTATATAGATTGACATACCGGAAATTAAAACGTAAACACTGATTCTCAATGTCAAACAGGTTTTGTTTTTTTTTAAAAAAAGAGACATTTTATACACAAGGCTTCAAGACACCAATGTTTGTCACTGTAACCACAATTTAATTTCAAATTAAGTGTATTTATCTTACATGGATTGTTTTTTTTTTTAAAGTATGCTAATAAGTATCCATCTTCATTTGTTCATTCTCTGGGCTAATGTTTTTCAGTGTTATTCAGCTTTTAAGGCTGTTTGATTCTTTTTAAAAAAATCTTTACACTTTTGAAAGTGGCATATTTTTTTTCCTAGTCCGTATGGTTCAGAATTTCAGAGCCGTTAACCAATGATTAAACTTAAAACAAAATGGGGCGGCAAGGTGTAATAACAGCACACAGTGCAAATTATTATATCAAAATAATATTGGGAGACTATAAAATGAAAATGGACTTCCTCGGCGGTCTAAGCACTGAATTTGCTTGAAAAAAAATCAACACCCTGCTTCCTGGGGTTTTAAGGCAAGTACTGCGACACTTCATATATTTCTCAATCTTTTTTTAATCGTCGGTATATATAGACTTTTCATTTCCAGCAATCTTTGTCTTTAGTATTTTCTCATATCGCGCAGATACAGACTGATAGAGATAATAGTTCTGTGTACAAACAGTGAAATCATTATTGGAATGACAAAATAATAGCTAGGCAAAAATAGTGTCTCTAGGACTGTTGCAAAACTACACATTTGTGGCAATAGATAAAAAATATTTGGAAGAAAACAGTCTGAAAATGCAAAACTTCATGCTGTTCAAAGTGGAATAAACATATTAAGTGGTTGTAGAATTCTGTTGAGTGGGGAAGGAATTTAGACTGAGGAGAACAGAATAGTGTTTCTTGAAAAAGCACATTATTTCCATAACTATAGTTGCTTGGGCATGCTCATTCACTTATAAATAGCCTCATAAGGGAGTGGCAGATGTGGCCTAGGTGTTGAGATTGAAAGTTTGGGGCTTGATCAAGGTTTATCAGCAAGTCTGTTGCAGAGCCTCAAAGAGAAAGTATCTGGTTTGGAGTTGCATAGCTGTGACTCTTCACCATAGCTGCGTCTAGGTCTTCAACATAGCTGTGTCTCTTCAACAAAGGTGATTCTGTTCTCTCAAACTCAGACTGAGTAAACAGGTAGTCAACTATTCAACAAGTCTAACTTGAAATTGTACTATGATGCAGTTGTTTTAGCTTTAATTTCTGATTGGATTAATTTAACAGAGGAAAGGATTTTGAATATAGAAGGTTATGGTTTGTTATATGGATGGCATGCATATGTAATATATGACAAGAAAATTGATAAGACATTTAAGAATAATATGGTCAGAAGTGCGTTGTTGAGGGTTTGGAAAAAATATCAATATAAGTTAGATGGAAAGATACCAATATGGACTATCCCCAGACATATGATAGAGAATATAAATATATTACAAAAATGGAGTTATCACTTACAAAGAGCTTTTGACAATGGAAAAAGGGGAATTACAGTTAAAATCTAGGGAGAAATTGAGGGATGAAGGGAGAGATTATACATGGTTCCAGTATGGACAATTGCAATCTAGATGGAAAATAGATCAGAAAATTGGTATAAGGCAAAGTGATGATAATTTGGTAAAACAAATAAAAGATCAAGGTCAACAGCATATAAAGAGATTATATAATGTATTGGTTGAAATTGATTCAGAAATGGAGTTGGTTAAAGATTGTATGGTAAAATGGGCACAAAATTTTCAACAACCTATAATGTTAGAAACATGGGAAAAAATTTGGGTGAGGAATGTTAAATTTACGCAAGCACAAAATTTAAGAGAAAATTTTTATAAAATGTTTTATAGATGGCATTTAGATCCTAAAAAACTGTCATGTATGTATCCAAATGTGAAAGCAAAATGTTGGAGATGTGATTGTGAGGATGCTACCTATTATCATATATGGTGGACTTGCAAAAAAGTTAAAGCCTTTTGGATTAAAAATATGGTGGATTATGCAGAACATTTTGAAAAAGAAGATCAAGTTTGTTCCACAGTTCTTTTTATTAGGAATAATTCCAGATTGCACTGTTATAGAGACAAAACTGATTTTGAATTTAATAACTGCTGCAAGACTATTGATTGCACAATATTGGAAGAAAGAAGACTTACCTACAATTGGAGAATGGATTAGTAAAGTATCAAATTTAGCAGAAATGGCAAAAATTTCTGCCTACTTGAAAGACTGTACACAAGAAAAATATATTTTGGAATGGAGGAAGTGGATTGATTATATTCAAAATAAGTATCAGATTAAAAAATATCAATTAGTTTTTGAGTGAAGTTAGGAATTGACATGTATTAGAGTTTAAGAAAGAAGGGAATTGATAGTGTGATGGTTTGATGGTGTGAAATGGAATATGTTTTATGTTATATTTTAGATTATGTTTGTTAGTTACAATACCCTGTATTCTGTTCTGGGAAGTCTTGGGGGGAAGGGGGGGAAATGGGGGGGGGGAAGGGGAAGATTATAAATTGATTGATTGCCATTGTACAGAAATAATGGTAGAATTAAACAAGTTGGAATGGTGTAAAGTCGGGGCTGCTCGGTAACCACTCCCGAAGGGAAAGGGTAAGGAAAGAGGAGTAAAGAAGGAAGAAAGTAGGTAGGTAGGTAGGTAGGTAGGTAGGAAAGAAGGGAGGGAGAAGAAAGGATAGGAGGAGAAGAAGGAGGAGAAGATAGAGGGTTAGAAAGGATGGTAGTGAGAAGTGGGAAAGAGGAGGGGAAGTAGGAAAGCGAGAAGGATGGTGGGGAAAGTCGAAGAAGGATGAGAAGGGTAGAAAGGATTAAGGGAGGGAGTGGCGGTCGAGTAGCCCGGATTGAGCATAATTTGAGTATAGGATCGATTGTTGTATAAGTGATTGTATTGTACACTGGTCAAATTGTGGGAATTATTATGGGGGGGAAAAAATTGCCCTTAAAAAAAAACAACTATTCAACAAGTGACTGAGGTTGTAGGATGCTGGTAAAATGAGAATTGCGAGTCAAGCAGAGGTGCTATGTGCAATGAATTGGATGAGGTCCCAGAAACCTTTCGATAATTAATTCATGTATCAGTTTTAGCCAGGGGTGAAATGTTCCCAGTTCGGACCAGATTGGATGATCCAGTAGCGATGGGGGTGGGTAGTTTGAAGAACCAGTAGCAAAAATCCCTGCCCATCCCACCCAAGCCCACCCAATTGCCCAGTCCTCACTTGCCTACTTGGCAGCTTCCTGCTTCTTTCGGTCTCGCTCGCTATTCCGGCCTTGCTTTGGCTGCTGCAATCAATTGCATCAGCTAGCAACTCAATCTGCCTGCCTGCAATCCATCTCATCAGTGAGCAACTCAATCTGCCTACCTTTCTCCTTGAATTGGGTAAGTAAGTGGGGGGGGGAGCTTTAAAAAATAGTTAATTGGGGTTTTTTTTAGAAGTTTTTTTTTTTAGACATAGCAATTTAAAGTTAAGGTAGTTTTAAATTTAACTGCTTTTATCTAAAAATATAAATGAAATAAAATGAAATAATAAAATAAAATATTTGTGCAGCTTTCTGAGATTTTCTTGGACTGTCCAAGATCATTTAAATTACCAAATACCAAGTTTGGTAATTTAAATTTCTCTATTTTGTTCCAATTTTTCTTATCATAATTACAATCCTATATTTTTGGCAAACATAAAACATTTCCTTTGCTTAATTATTGCAACTAGCCTTATTTAAGTCAGATCATCAATCATCTTGTTTTATAGTGCTTTCTTTTTTTTTATTAAAAAAGTTTTACAAAATTTTTTACCACTTAATTCCCCCCATTCCCCCCATCCTCCCCCCTCTCCCATTCCCCCTCCCCCCATCCTCCCCTCCACCACCACCCCGGACTTCCCAGAGCAGAATACAGGTTATTGCATCTATCAATCATAAGCTAAATTACACCAATAAACCATAATCCATAATCTCTCCTCTCCCTTTAAAACCTTAACTCCCCTTTCCCTTATAAACAAATACATTAATACAATACAATTCTTACAATCACTCTTAAACTATTTAACACTTCAATCTAAAATTTGACTTAAATGTAGTCGATCGAATTTTTCATTCCAGTGTATATCTTCCTTGTAAATTCTCTGAATACATTAAAATTTCTGTTTTCTTTCTTAAATCCATTAAAATCCAATCTTCAAATCCATTAAGTCCATTAAAATTAGTCCAATCTTCAAATATAAGCAGTGCTACATCTTCCAATATATCAGTAACAAAAGTCCAACTACCAATGTTGGGTTTAAAGTCAATTTAGTCCTTATTATTCTTCAAAATAATGTCTTTTATAATCCACCAAGTTTATAATTCTGTCACACTTGTTAACAAATAATATCATTTTTCAATCCTTAATACTCCATCTCTTATTCTATTTTTCTCATTACCTTATTTAATCAAGTTTTATCCTAAATAATTTTTATAAATTCAAACAATACCATTTAATTTTTATCCAGATTCTTCCCCATACTTCCATCACTTTATGTCAAACCTTAAAATTATTAATTCAACAATACCATTTACATTTAATCCTAATTATTCCCCCTATTTCCATCACTATAAATTACCAGGTATTTTATAACCATTTTTCATACATTCCCTAATAAAATATTTCTTTCTATTTTTATCAAGACCAAATCAAATAATACAATTATTAAAAATTCAACCGTATATAAATCAATATCCTCACGTTACAAGTTCAAACAAATACATATAAATTTTTAACCATTATATAACTTACAAAAACCATATATAACCTAACCTTTCTTCTTATATTATATTCAATTTCAATTATTATTTATCCTTTCCCATAAGAGAAAACTCTTTTGATGTAGCGCCGGTTTTTGTTTCCTCTTTGTACCTTTTTAGCAGTTACCCACCCATTTGTTCCTCTACTTCGCCTATTTTTCCTACTATATCTTCTTTAACAATTGCAAGCCCCTCTTTACCTTGTATTTGTGCTACTTCCTTCTCCCACCCTTTTGCCTTCTCGTCTCCCATTCTCATCTTAGCTTTAAACAATAAAGGATTCCCAGCCTCTAATACATTAGTGTAAAAGTCTCTTGCTTTGAGAACTGTACTAAGACAAAACTTTCTTCCCTTATAATTCACTGTTAATCCAGCTGGAACATCCCATCTATACTGTATCTGATGTTTCCTAAGTTCTTCCACCAAAAAGGCAAACTCCTTTCTATTTCTTAACATTTTAGAAGGAATTTCTTTATATCACTAATACATCTTGTCCTAATATTTGAATTTTATTTATATAAAATGCTTGTAAAATTCCATTCCTAATCTTCTTGTTTGTAAAAAAACCCTCAAGGTTGACTCAGCCTTCCATCCTTTATAAGGTAGGTAAAATGAGGACCCAGATTGTTGGGGGCAATAAGTTGACTTTGTATATAATATACAAATGGATGAAGATTATTGCTTGACATAGTGTAAGCTGCCCTGAGTCTTCGGAGAAGGGCAGAATATAAATATAAATAAAAAATAAAAAATAAAAAATAAATCACAACATCTCTTGGTAGCTGCCTTTGTCTAGCAATCCATGAGTTAACTCAATAAATTTTTTCGATATGAACTTCAAAATCTACTGAATGCTCTCTGTTTATGCCTGTAAAAGCCTGTTCAAAAATCTCTTTTAAGTTCTCCTGCTTATTTTCCTTCAATCCTCTAACTCTTAAGACATACTCCATCAATTTATATTGCAATATAACAATTTCTTCGTCTGCCCTATCCATTTTACTCTGAACTTCCTCTATTTTATTTTCCAGATTCAAATTAAGTTGATTATTCTGGTTTTCCTCTATTTTCATTTCCGAATTCAAATTAACTTGAGTAATTTCTTCTATTCTTTCTTCCAACTGAATCATATTTTCTCCAATACATTGCAATGCTGCCAGCACACTTTCACTCATATTATTCCAAGGTTCCACCTTATTTTTAAGTTCCAAGATTGCTTTTTCAGTTCTCTCTATTTTATTTCCTAGATTCAAGTTAATTTGATTATTCTGAACCTCATCTATTTTCTTTTCCAAATTCAAATTGACTTGATCAGTTTCTTCCATTTTTTCCTCCAAACAGGTCATACTTTTGGAAAGACATTGAGCTACTACCCCCACTTTCAGTCATATCTTTATTCTGAACTTCCAATATATTTTTAAGTTCCAATATTTCTTTTTCAATTTTACTAAATTTTTGATCTATTAAACCCTTTAGATATTCTTTCATTTCTTCTTTTAATTTATATATTTGAACTGGCAAAACTTCAATATCCTTAAAAGCACTTAACTTAGTTTGTTTAAAAGCCATTTTTGTTAAACTTTAAGCTCTTCAAAAGGAGGAAAAAATCTTCAAATCTTCTCTTAATCACTGTAATTATATTAATCAAATCATTTAAAATCATTTCTTTGGCTTAGCCTCTTCATGTAACTCCGCTGACAGCTTTAACGAGCATTTCCTTAACTTTTGTTTTCACATCTTGTTACACTGGAGACGCCATTTCCTTGCTTCTTAGATCATTCCAACCAAAAAGAAAAAAAGAAAAAAATATAATAAAATAACTGGGGAGTTAAAAATTGATACTTGCAACTGCCAGTACTCCTGATTTTGCTCTGCTTATTAATCCATTCCAGGTTAAAAATTAATAGCAGATGTGGACGTGGCATTTTGCTCTGCCTTCTGTAGAGGTATCCCGGATCCGGAGCTTTCCCGAGCTTGGGAGGGAACCCTTTCCCTTAAGCCTCCAGTATCATTCCTGGGGCTTTCCGGGGGCTCTACCTCAGCTAGGTTGCTCACCTCTCCCTCTTTGCCCGGGGGAGAGGTTTCTGAGCCTCCAGATAGCTGATTTGCGCTGTCTGAGCGGCTCTACAGATCATGGGGCTGACGGTCTAAAAAGGACTGCCATCAACTACGTGGCACCACAGGAAGTCCTATAGTGCTTTCTTTAGGGTTGTAGTCTAATCTGGAGGAACTGAAGATTGAACCTGCAATTCTGCAGGGAGAGTTCTAGCTTGGCTTGCCGTTAGATCAGCTCTTTTGCAAAGATGTGGGCAACTCTTTCTATTCAAAGAGCTAGATTATCCCTCATCATCCAATTGATCAGCCTGTTGTTTGGTGAGATGTATTGGTGGCTTTTTTCTACTTCTTATGTCAACTAGAAGCTATAGCCATGATGGCAAACCTATGGCACGCATGCCAGAGGTGGCATGCAGCATCCTCTCTGTGGGCACACAAACTGTTACCCCAGTTTGGCTTCATTGTGCATGCGCGTGCGCCTCCCGCTGTCCAGCTGGTCTTTGAGTCTCTGCCGTGTATGCGCAGGGTGCGTGCAGGAGGCTGCATGTATATGTGCAGGGGTGGGGGCGTGCAGGGAGTGGACGTGCACAGGGGGAAGGCCGCATTCATGGGGGCTAAACACGCATTGCATTTTGGGGGTTCGGATGCATGCGCTTTGAACACTCGGACCGGAAAAGGTTAGCCATCACTGAGCTATAGTGAGCAGGATTATTGGGATGATGGTGGAGTAAGATGTGTGTTGTGACCCAGGTTCCTGGACCCGGACTCCTGGACTCGGGTGATTCAGAAAGTGAGGGAGAAGACCTGGCAAGCCCTGCTTCTCTTGAGCCCTTTCCCTCCCTGGCACCCACTCAAAGGGAGGAGGAGGGGACGGCAAGACCTGATTCCCTGGAGCCTTCTTCTGATTTGGCAACGCCCCAAGAACAGTTTTGGAGTGATGCAAGGCTGCGCAGGCGTGACTGGCGTGCGCAGCAGAAGCAGTGTTGGGGGAAAGCCAAGTCATAATTGTCATGCAGTGACATCTGCAGAGACTATAAATAGGAGGCGGGACTTCCTGGTTTTTTGTTTTGGACAAAGCAATGAATTGGCGCGGGCAAACTGTCTCAATGGAGGGAAGATTATATTCGTGAGTAATTCTGGCCTTATCTATAATTTCCTCGTTATCTCCAGAAACTTGGCAGGCCCGTGGGTAGACGTGGCCAGGACATATATCTATGTAAATAAAAGGAAAAAAGAAGGCCTCTGACTGACTCTTTGCTGGGAGTATTGGGGGTAGGGAAACAGAACATTTTGTCCAAGACCTGACTAAAACATCTTCCACAAAAGATGGACCAGCAGCAGGTACAGCAGCAGTTAGAGCAGCTACAAGCGGCTAATCAACAGCTCCAGCAGTGGCTCACTTGGCAGGCCAACTTGCTGCCAGGAATGTGCCTGCAGGCCCCCCCCCATCCTCCCACTCCTCCTCCTCGTCGCAAGTGCCCGATAACTGTGCCGGATAAGTTTTCTGGGCAGCCTGAGATGTTCCCGACCTTCTTGGGACAGTGCCAGCTCTACATGGCTATGAGGCCAGAGGATTTCCCAGACGACCGGGCTAAGGTGGCCTTCGTGATTAACCTTCTTTCTGGCTCGGCTGCTCGATGGGCCACGCCCCTCTTGCTCCAGGACAGCCCCCTGCTGGCGGACCAACAGCGTTTTTGGCAGCACCTGCGCACCATGTACGAGGACCCCGTTCGAATGCTGACGGCAACCAGGCGCCTTAAGGAACTCCGTCAAGGGAAACGCCCCCTGCAGGAGTACATCGCCGAATTTCGTCTTTTGTGCCAGGACTCTGACTGGAATGATGCAGCGCTGGTGGACGCGTTCCAGGAGGGACTCTCAGAGGAATTGCAAGATGAGCTGACCCGGATGGAGGCGCTGCGGACCCTCGACAACTTGGTGCCCCTTTGTCTCCGCCTCGATGCCCGTCTGCAACGGCGACCATCCCGTCGCACCCCCCGGGACCCGCCGTCGACATCTGCACCCCCACTTCCTGCACCACCAGCACCCCGGGTCGCCCCATGTTTTGTAACCGCTGCGGAAGAGCCCATGGAGTTGGGAGCGGCCAGACCTTGCCTGACAGCCCAGGAGCGGAACCGGAGGCGCCAAGGGGGATTGTGCCTGTACTGTGGGGAGCCCGGCCACTTCACCGCTTCTTGCCCCAGAAAGCGAAGTGGGGCACGCACGCCGGTCACCGAATCACAGCGTGACCAATCGGGAAACGGAGCAGGCCCGACCTCGGGGAAACCCTAGGTCGGGCACGTACTAAGCCCCCACTGGACGTTGCGGAAGTAGACTCTGGGCCCCCTCGGCATCTGATTCTGGACACACGGATATGGTTGGGGAACCAGTCGGACGGGCTCCAGGCGCATGCGCTGGTGGACTCAGGGGCCACAACAAACTTTATGGACCAGGCCTTTGTGACCCAGTTTGCGGTCCCCGTGGTTCCGGTGGACCCTCCGATGCGGGTAGAGACAATTGATGGACTAGAACTGGTGTCCGGCCTCATTAAATTTGCCACCCAGCCTTTGCGCCTGGCTATTGGGGACCATGAGGAGGCGATCCAGTTTTATGTCACGGCGGACCTTCATTTTCCCTTGGTCCTTGGGTTGGCCTGGCTTCGGACCCACGATCCTCAGGTGGCCTGGTTGCGGAACGCCATCTCTTTCCCGAGTCTGCAGTGCGTCGATCACATCCACCACACCTGTGCCGGCCAGAACGTCCCCACCGCTGCCATCACCTTGCCTCCTGAGCTGACGGACTTCGCCGACGTGTTCAGCGAGAAGGAGGCGGACCGACTACCCCCGCATCGGCCCTACGATTGCCCCGTGGACCTTCTGCCCAACGCACCACTGCCTGTGGGATGCCTGTATTCCATGTCGGAGCCCGAGTTGGCCGCCCTCAGGGACTTCCTGGACAAAAATCTGGCCCGAGGGTTCATCCGGCCTTCAAAGTCCCCTCTCTCGGCCCCGGTCCTCTTCGTGAAGAAGAAGACAGGGGACTTGCGCCTATGCTGTGATTACCGCCGGCTAAACGCCATTACAGTGCGGAATCGCTACCCCCTGCCGCTCATCCCGGAGCTGCTGGAGAGGTTGCGGGAGGCCACGATCTTCACCAAGCTCGATCTCCGGGGGGCCTACAACCTGGTGCGGATGCGAGAAGGAGACGAATGGAAGACGGCATTCGGCACCCGATACGGACACTACGAATACACTGTCATGCCATTTGGGTTGACCAACGTTCCCGCCGTTTTCCAGCACTTCATGAAGGACGTGTTCCGAGACATGTTGGATCGGTTCATGGTTATCTACCTGAATGACATCCTGATTTACTCCCGGTCCAGGGAAAGCCACCTTCGACACGTCGGTCTGGTTCTGCAACGCTTGCGGGAGCAACAACTCAATGCGAAGCTGGAGAAATGCGTCTTCTTCCGGACTTCCATAGAATTCCTCGGGCATATCATCTCGCCCGAGGGCATAGCCATGGACCCATGCAAAGTAGAAGCTTTGTGTAGCTGGGAAGCCCCTCGTCGGGTGAAGGATGTTCAGCGCCTGCTGGGCTTCGCCAACTACTACCGGACCTTCATCCCGGGCTTTGCCACACTGACGGCTCCACTTACCCAGCTCCTCAGGAAGAAGGTTGCGTTCCGGTGGGGTCCCCCGCAGCAAGAAGCATTCACAGCCCTCAAGAAAGCCTTCGTCACGGAACCCGTCCTGAGGCATCCCGACCCGCTCCGGCCTTTTGTGGTGGAAACGGACGCGTCCAATGTGGCTCTGGGAGCGGTGCTGCTACAGGCTCCGACGAATGGCGGCACACTTTTTCCCTGCGCTTACTACTCCCGGAAACTCAATCCTTCCGAGCGCAACTACACCATCTGGGAAAAAGAGTTGCTGGCTATCAAGGCTGCATTCGAGGCTTGGCGACACCATCTGGAGGGGGCCCAACATCAGGTGGAGGTCCGAACGGACCATCGGAATCTCGAGCACCTCACCACAGCTCGGAAGTTGAACCAGCGGCAGATCCGGTGGTGGTTGTTTTTTGCCCGGTTCAACTTCCGCACGACCTACATTCCCAGCGGTCACAACCGGAGGGCGGATGCCCTGTCTCGCAAGCCAGAGTACCTCTGCGCCAAAGACCCCCTTCCTCCACGGACAGTGCTGCCGGCAGAAGCCTTGGCCGCAGCACGGGAACCAGTGGACTTGCGGGCCCAGGTGCGAGAGGCGCAGCGCCAGGACGCCTGGTCGCAGCAAAGGAGAGCGGAGGTGGGCCCCACGTCTCCTTGGACCTTGGAGGAGGACTTACTCAAGTTTCGGGGGCGATTATATGTGCCCACAGGACCACTCCGAGCCCTCGTCATGACCCAGTGCCACAACAACCCTGCAGCAGGACATTTTGGGTTCTTCAAGACCCTCCACCTGGTGACACGGACCTTTTCGTGGCCCCGAGTGCGGCATGATGTACATGCCTACGTGACATCCTGCGTACCGTGCCGGCAAGCCAAGGCAGCCACGGGGGCCTCTCCCGGGCTCCTCCAGCCCTTGCCGACACCCGACAGACCCTGGGGGGCGATCTCCATGGACTTCCTGACGGACCTGCTGCCGTCCTCTGGGTTCACCACGGTGCTGGTGGTGGTGGACATGCTCACCAAGATGGCACACTTCATCCCATGCCGCGGACTGCCCACAGCCACAAAAACGGCCCGTCTCTTTCTGCAGCACATCTTCCGCCTCCATGGTCTACCGGACAGGGTGGTTTCGGACCGTGGAGTTCAGTTCACAGCTTGCTTCTGGAAGAGCCTGTTGGCTGCGTTGGAGGTGCAGGTGTGTCTGTCGTCATCGCACCATCCGGAGACCGACGGGGGTACAGAGAAGGTCATCGGTATCCTGGAACAGTATCTCTGTTGCTTCATCAACCAGCAACAGGACAACTGGGCCAATTACCTGTCCCTGGCAGAGTTTGCTTTTAACAACTCTCAGCACACCTCTACTCAGATGACCCTGTTCTTTGCCAATGTGGGGTACCACATTGCCAATGTGGGGTACCACACGCGGCTCTTCCCTTTGGCACCACCGGATTCTCCTGTTCCCGAAACGCAGACCTTCCTGATGGAATTGCATGTGGTCCAACAGTTGGTACGTCAGCAGCTGGATCGGGCAAAGGAGGACTACAAACGATCCGCCGACCGTTCCCGACGGGCAACGCCCCCGCTGGCAGTTGGAGACCGGGTGTGGCTCTCCACCAAACACCTCCCGTCCGACCGTCCGGTAAAGAAGTTGGACCACCGATTCATCGGCCCGTTCCCTGTCGAGGCAGTCATCAACCCGGTAGCCTACCGACTGACCCTGCCACGATCCATGCGGATCCACCCGTTTTCACGGTCCCTTCTGGTTCCTGAGGCCACACCGAGTCCCCTTCGGTGCCCAACAGCACCCGTCACTGTCACCGAGGACGGGTCGGAGGAATACGAAGTCCACAGCGTACGAGACTGCCGCTGGCTGAAGGGTCTTTTCCAATATTTGATCGTGTGGAAGGGATACGGGACTGATTTCTCCTGGGTAGATGCCTCCGACGTTCATGCCCCTGACCTGGTGCAGGCCTTCCATGAGCAGAACCCAGCCCGACCGCATCCCGATCGTCAGCCCCGGGGGAAGGGCCCTGCGGTGAGGGATAGTGTTGTGACCCAGGTTCCTGGACCCAGACTCCTGGACTCGGATGATTCAGAAAGTGAGGGAGAAGACCTGGCAAGCCCTGCTTCTCTTGAGCCCTTTCCCTCCCTGGCACCCACTCAAAGGGAGGAGGGGGGGCCGGCAAGACCTGATTCCCTGGAGCCTTCTTCTGATTTGGCAACGCCCCAAGAACAGTTTTGGAGTGATGCAAGGCTGCGCAGGCGTGACCGGCGTGCGCAGCAGAAGCAGTGTTGGGGGAAAGCCAAGTCATAATTGTCATGCAGTGACATCTGCAGAGACTATAAATAGGAGGCGGGACTTCCTGGTTTTTTGTTTTGGACAAAGCAATGAATTGGCGCGGGCAAACTGTCTCAATGGAGGGAAGAATATATTCGTGAGTAATTCTGGCCTTATCTATAATTTCCTCGTTATCTCCAGAAACTTGGCAGGCCCGTGGGTAGACGTGGCCAGGACATATATCTATGTAAATAAAAGAAGAAAAGAAGGCCTCTGACTGACTCTTTGCTGGGAGTATTGGGGGTAGGGAAACAGAACAATGTGTGTGATGTTTGTGTGTATATCTCTGTGCTATGTGTCAGAATTCAAAAGCACCTTTGAGCACTCTGAGAGGCTTTGATCATTCTGTTTTAAAGCCCCATTGTTTTCATAGAGGTCAGAGGCCAATGTCCAAGAACCAAAGAACGCCCAATGGTCTTAAATGGATAGAGGCAGAGCAAAAGGGGAATGAGGACACCTTCTTCTTCTCTGACTTTTCCTCCAGCCAGGGCTAGGTTGAAAAAAATAGTGACCCTCTGATAACAGGACACTCATACATATTATGTTCCTAATGGCCATTGCCAAATCAATTCTCCATAGATTTGTCTATTCAGGTTCTTAATCAAAGTTTATAATCAGTTCAAAGCTTGTTTTTCACAGAATAAACATTCTTAAAACAATGTTCATGTTCTCAAGAGTCCTGTGATAGATTTGACAACCTCTCTTTAGACCACTATACCTCGTGTTTAAAACTCCAGGACACAGAACTGCTGCTATTATTATTTCCACATTAGCACTCATAAAGCACATGGAATGAAAATTATTATATGCTGGTGTGGTGTGTAACTGTTAACAGCTTTGTCCACCAGCTCTAATTTCTCACCAACAGTTGATAAAGAAATCTATAATAAATAAAGTGACTACAGCAAAGGAATATTCAGCAAAGAATTTTTATGGAACTTAAGTTCTAAAAATTGTCCCCAGGCAAACATTAGTTTTTGGCAGAAGTCTTATTAGAGAATGAGAATTCCTCATTATCCTATATGCATAATATGAGCGTCCAATTTGCCAAACGTACGTTGTGACACCAATGAGCACATGACAGAGCTCTTATTTTAAGAAAATGCTAAAATAACAAAACCTAAAATAACAAAACATGAATGAATCAACGGCTGATCATATCATACCAACTTTCAGATGGGGAGAGAGAGAGAGAGGAAGAAAGACATTAAATAGGACTGGAAAAACTTTGATTTTGCATTCTGCCTTCCCCCACTTTTTTTTATGGAAGGATACCATCTCTTTTCTAATGCTTATGGAAGTTTCTTTTACTTTTAATTACTTTATAATGACTGGAGATTGTTTGAGATATTTTAAGACTGTAGTTGCAGCTTCAATTACTCAATCTCGAGTCTTTTGATAGGTAGTGGAACTGAACAGATGCTGAAGCTTGGGTGGTGGGTGGTTGGCAATGCATGTACCGCCTTAGTATTTGATTATGTACTATTTCAAATGCTGAGAAGAAGAAGGAGGTGCTTTTAGTGGTTCTATAGATTAACATGAATGAGATGATTTGGAAATGAATGATGTCATAAAGTAAGACAAATTATGTTCATCAATGAAACAGGTTTCTTTTTATATTTGGAGATTCCCTACCTTCCTCTCCCCTCCAGTCGGTGAGTTTCACATATTCTTACCACTGGTTCGCTCCACAAGCAAATGCTTGCTTAGTGTGTATATGCACCTTCTACACATGCGCCTGGCCTTTCATGCATGTGCTTTGCTCATGCACACGCCTTCCATGCATATGCCCGGCCTCGAGAACATGGCTAAATATGATGACATTACACTGGGGCAGGTGGGCAAGTGGGTGGGTGAGTGGGTGGGTGAGTGGGTGGGTGAGTGGGTGGGTGAGTGGGTGGGGTGGGCCCACCCCAGCCACCCCAGCCACCCCAGCCACCCCAGCCCACCCCAGCCCACCCACAGTCGCTGCTACCAGTTTACCCAAACTGGTCCAAACTGGCTGAATACCACCTCTGCTCCCCTCCCCTCCCCACCCTTACACTCTCCTTTCCCTTTCCTTCATGGGGTAGTAGTGAAAAATTAAAGGATATTTATTTACAAATGAAGGTAAATATACGTCCCAGGAAAATGTTGCAGGATCCAATCTGGGTAGGTCACCAAGACCAGAGGTTTTGTCTTCCGAGTTTCCGAGAGAGAAGTTCCCTGAAGATGGGTTCCAGCATGAGTCCAAAAGCTCAGAAGACAAAACCTCTGGTCCTGGTGACTGACCCAGACTGGATCCTGCAATATTTATTTAATTAGAGGAAATTATTAAAAGAATGCATTGTAAAGATGGGAGGAATATCATTACTTTTCAGTATTGTTTGAATATATAGAGATAAAATTAGGGGACGCGGTGGCTCAGGGGCTAGGAGCTAGGAGATAAAATATATTTGGTTTCTGGGGATGTGATGCACAATGTAAGTGTAATATATAATATTCAAGTTCCATCATTTAATTATAAAAAAAATATTTTTAGTATAAAAGTATGTAACTTAACTATTGCAAACAATATCAGAAATATACAAGACAGCCATTTCCATGCATTTACCTGGGAATATGATAGCACTTGGATTTACATCCAAGTAAATATGTAAAACTGGAGCAGTTAAGATACTGTGATAGATCACAACTACGCAGCTCCAGAATCCCAGCCAACAGAAAAAGTTTTGGTTGCAATCCAAAAATTGCAGCCAAATGGAAATTTTAATATAACAGGTGGAAGAAATTATTAAATATATGGGGGACAACCATATTCACTGTATTTAAACATTGTGATTTTACTTTAATTATATTTAAAAAGCAATTAAATGAAATAAAGTGTTGTTGTTGTTGCAGTCCCATTACGCTGGTTCATTTATCCTTTGTAATATGTTCTTTGACAGGCCCTTCATCTGAAGAAGATTGCTGATTCAGGGACACTTCCCAGAGGGCTGCTCTTTTCAGCAAGCAGCAGATTCATTAAAGTCACTGTGGCCTTGCAATGCCCATTATTTTTTGAAGGAAGGTTGGGGAAGTGAGTGCAATTTTTCCTGTACTTTTTAAACTTGTCCTCAGATTAGCCTGGGCCGTGGTGGCTCAGGCTGTAAGATAGCCTGTTATTAAAACACAGCTGCCTGCAATTACTGCAGGTTCTAGTCCCTCCAGGCCCAAGGTTGACTCAACCTTCCATTCTTTATAAGGTAGGTAAAATGAGGACCCAGATTGTTGGGGGCAATAAGTTGACTTTGTAAATATACAAATAGAATGAGACTATTGCCTTACACACTGTAAGCCGCCCTGAGTCTTCGGAGAAGGGCGGGATATAAATGTAAATAATTTTTTTTTAAAAAAGTATAACCTGCGCTGAATCCTCTGGCTTCTTGGACTTCGTCACAATACCTTTTCTTTTCCAATTACTGCTTTGGTCAAGCTGGTTGCACATGAAGGAAAAAGTCACAAATTACAAAACAACTTCCTTTGGATAAGTCAAAGGCAGATTTCATCACTTAAAGAATTCAAAAGAAGTTATCATTATTTCCACGCATCTTTGGAACAAGATATTCCGATCAAAACTGCAATCATATTCTGGAGCTAAAGATGGCAAACCAAAATTTAAAGCTGCCATAATATTGTGGCCCACCAGCAGCCAGCAGAGCTGGCAGCAGATTCAGACAGTGAGGAGGTTGGGTAGGAACATGGGTCAGTCCTGGAGTCAGACGAGGGCTCTGAGTTGGAGGCAGAGAGGAGGCCACGGCCATCTGGTAGTTCTTTGCTACCTCAGGCACCTCTGGAGTCTGACATCAGCAAGGCAGAAGAACAGTGGGAGCCTGTTCCCAGTGTGCGCATGCGCAGACCTGCCAGAAGACAAGAAAAATTAAGAAAACAGGGTCGACTTGGGAGTAAGGCTTGGAGATGATTGGCCCATCCCATAAGACATAAAAGAGGAGCGAACGGGATGTGAGCTTTTGCAGGAAGCAATTAGTTCATTTGGTTGGTTAAAGCTTTGGAAAGTTCTGTTTGATTCTGTGCTAAGTTTGGCCTTGCCCTGGGTGTGACAATTAGTTCTCTGGCAGGTAGATAAGGTGGGTGTTCGTAAACATTCTCCTGAAAGACTGTTTGAGAAGCCTTTCGGGCTGTGAATGACAATAATTCATAGCCATATGAATAAAGGAGGTTTGCTGAGGAGATTGTGCTGTATACTTTCTAAGGAAGCCTAGGTCAGAACACATTTAGGAATTTCTTTGGGATGCTGACTTAGCTCTGCAATCCTTTCAGACTTCTGTCTGGATAGCAAAAGAGATTTTTAGCAGTATGTTTCAATGAAAGAAACTGTCGTGTCCCACTCCTCCGCTGACGACCATGTCAGGGAAATCCGAATCAGGCGTGCCTCTGCAGCTCTGCCAAAGTCCTAGCAAAGTTCTCAAGGCAGGCAGGAGACCAGAAAGTGACTTCAGCAAGATATGTTAGACTTTGCCTGACTCAGAGAATGCCAGAAAGCAGATCCTTTATACAGGCCATGGGGTGTGGCTCCATGACTCAGCACTTATCCAGGCCTGCCCCTCCCTTCCTTCTGTCGCCGCCGCCTATCAATTCTTCTGAAGCGAGGGTCACTCCAGTCTGCAGCTGTTGGTAATTGACCTTCCTCAGGCTCACATGCTGTGGGGGAGGGGTAGAGGTCTAGTTGCTCCGTTTGCCTGGGCATGGAGCCAGAGCTGGGGGCTGGAGGTACTTCTTCCTCCTCAGCCTGTCTGGGCATGGAGCCAGGGCTGGGGCCGGGAGGCATACTAGGACATTCCTCAGCGTTCGGAAGCAAATAAGAAGGCCCCGGCTGCGGTGAAAGCGGGCGAGACACAACAGAAACCTTCTTTTGAATCATCCTGTGACAATGGATGGCCAGATGGTACATTCAAAGTGAGTCAATTCCTGGAACCCATTTGGGACTTTTCTGGTGCTTCTGAGTTAGTCAGACTATGGTAAGTGGCAACATCTTT
Organism: Ahaetulla prasina; assembly: GCF_028640845.1. Lineage (NCBI taxonomy): Eukaryota > Metazoa > Chordata > Lepidosauria > Squamata > Colubridae > Ahaetulla > Ahaetulla prasina. Next base: position 223,826,607 of record NC_080540.1, on the reverse strand, counting down.
TGCATACCTTGTTATGGTTATCCCAAAGGTGCTTTTTCAGGAGGCAGCTAGGTCTTCAGTGTTTTTTGGAAGGTTTGGAAGTGTTGTGGTCCGCCTGCAGCCTGCAGAGCTGGCAGCGGAGTTGGACAATGAGGAGGCTGGGGAGGTTGAGGTGGGTGAAAGGATTTAATAACAGATTGTATGGTGGAATTTAAACTTTGGTGCCAGGTTTTTAATGTTTATGGTTTTAATAGATTTAATATTTTTTTTTATTATTGATATTGTTATAATTGTTGACTGGGAGCCACCAAGATTTCAATATAAGATAGGCAGCTATATAAATTAAATATTTCAGGTTTGTATGAAGATCTGGGTTATCCACAATTTGTGTATTTTAAGAAACAGAGATTCCACTTGATTCTACTTTAATCTCAACAAAATTAAGGCATAATTTTAAGTGGATAATTTATTCAGTCTGAAATCTTGGACCCTAATATAAAGTGCAGAATTTATAACGAGAAATCTTTTTTTTTTGGGGGGGGGCAATTTTCAACTTATTCTTTCTTTTTTCTCCCCCTTATTCTTACTTCATTTCTGGCTAATTGAAATCACTAAAGCCTGTATTTATTTCCCTGGCAATATGGTTGGTCTTAATAAAGGAATCTGATTTTTCTCATGGATCAGTAGTGCTGTCTTCCCTTTATGTGAGTCAAAGGGCAGTAATCATTGGGGATTCCCATATTGACAGCTTGAGTAAAATAAGATAGCATAGATTCTCATTTCTGTGATTACCTTTGGGCAATGCTATTAGAACCGGCACTCTAAATACTGGCAGCTATTAATCAAAGCAAGTGTCAACCAACTTCTATCATTCTTTTTCAAGAGATGAGGTTTCGTATTTGGGTGACATATCAGTTAAAGACTTATATGATAAAGAATTAGCAGAAATAGAAAGGGGGAAAAGAGACCTAGGAGGTTCAGAAGATTTCCATAAAAACTCTTGTATCCTTGGATCTATTTTGATTGTCACTCTTCTCTTTCACTTATTCTACTCCTTGCATTATCTTACTAATTATGTGGAATGACCCCCACCCTTTCAAAGATCTTGGAGTTCTCATATCTAATGACCTTAATGCCAAAACCCACTGCAACTACATAGCAAAAAAGGCCCTAAGAGTTGTAAACCTAATTTTATGCAGCTTCTTTTCAAAAAACTCTACACTACTAACTAGACCATATAAAACATTTGCCAGACCTATTCTTGAATACAGCTCATCCGTCTGGAACCCATACCACATCTCTGACATAAACACAATAGAACGAGTCCAGAAATATTTTACGAGAAGAGTTCTTCACTGCTCCGAAAACAACAAAATACCTTATACCGACAGACTTGAAATCCTGGGATTAGAAAATTTATAACTCCGTCGACTTCGACATGACCTGTGTTTAACACACAAAATCATCTATTGCAATATCCTTCCTATAAAAGACTACTTCAGCTTCAATTGCAATATTACAAGAGCAAAAAATAGATTCAAGCTTAATGTCAATCGCTTCAAACTTGATTGCAGAAAATATGACTTCTGTAACAGAGTTGTTAATGCTTGGAACTCATTACCTGACTCCATAGTCTCTACTCAAAATCCCAAAATCTTCAACCAAAAGCTGTCTACTATTGACCTCACCCCATTCCTGAGAGGACTATAAGGGATGTGCATAAGAGCACAAATGTGCCTACCATTCCTGTCCTATTGTTCCCTTCATTATATCCAATTAATATAGTTGATGCATAATTTTAATTATATATATATATTCTTCAAGATATGCTGTTTTATCTATGACATTTGTTTGTGTATACAGTTGTGACAAAAATAAATAAATAAAATAAATAAATAAATAAAATAAATGACGACACTACAATTTAAGCACCAATCAGAAAGAAACTTCCATATTAATAGCTGAACATCACATGCCATAGGTGATAGATCTAATTTTGGCAAAATGACAGGATGGACTATATGATTTATTTTTTAAATTTCTTTCTGGGTGTTAACATGAAGAAAGCAACAACCAGGTTAAGGTCATCTCAGAGTATAAAAGAATAATATGAAAAAGTCTAGCTCAGGACTGTTTATTACTTTTTGGATGAATGAAAAATGTACGGTGTGAAATTTCTACTTCTTTCTTCTTTTGCCTTTCAATAGTCTGGGTGAAGGGAAGGCCAGATCATGATGCAAAGAATTATTCTGAGCTGAATTCATTTTTTCTCATTAGTTCTGCATAATATATTTCTGGGATTTCCATGTTGAATTGAGGCTGCCTTTCAAAGGATTTAAATCCAAGGACTCTGATGGGGAAGGACTGACTCTCTTGTGATTTGAGGATCTTGATAGCTCCCTTTGGAAGGAAACTATTTTGCATTAAAAAAAACGACAGGTCCTTTGCAGTGACTCATACAAATTAGAGATGCACCCAATATTATTTGGTTAAAAGGTCAGTTCCACGTTTTCTGAACAGCAGGAAAGTTTTAGAAGAGAGACACTTCCGATAGAAAATAATATTTGTATCACAGGGGTTGAATTGTTGAGATTTTGGTTGCTTGCTTGACAAAGTAACATAGATAGATGATAGACAGACAGACAGACAGACAATAGATGATAGATAGATAGATAGATAGATAGATAGATAGATAGATAGATAGATAGATAGATGATTGACAGAAAGATAGATGATAGATAGATAGATAGATGATAGATAGATAGATAGATAGATAGATAGATAGATAGATAGATAGATAGATAGATAGATAGATAGATTAGACATTAGACACTGAAATTAAAATATTAAAATTAACAGCAAGCAGATAAAAGAACCAATATTTAAATGACATAGAGCTGGGGCCTTTTCATAATTCATAAAGACTAAACAAGCTGTGTTCCCACCAAAATATTGCTCGGTTTACTCAATTTTTCAAAAGCCTTAGGAAAAGTTTCAGTATTCTACATTTGTCTAGTTCCATAATCCATTTAAAGCTTTCTTACATTAAATTCTTATTTAGTGTTTTTTTTCTTGGCATTTGTTTTGTGTTCTTTAAACTACTAGTTAGCCTTTCTTCTACTTTAAGATGAAATTTTACTAACCAGGCAGTTTTTCAAATTTGTTGTTTGGAAGATCTTTTTTAACTGAAAAATAATCACAAATGAAAAAGTTATTAGAAAGTGAGGTGGACAAACCTAGTGTCCCTAAAAGTTCTGCTGGGGTGAAATCCAGCAGGTTCTGACAGATTCTGAAAAACCAGTAGCGGAAATTTTGAGTAGAAATTTCAGAGAACCGGCAAATACCACCTCTGGATGACCCCAGACTGAGATGGGAATGGAGATTTTGAAGTATCCTTCCCCTGCCACACCCACTAAGCGACACCATGCCCACCAAGCCATGCCCACAGAACCGGTAGTAAAAAATTGAATTTCAGCACTGAGTTCCACCATGGTTTTCTTAACTCTTGGTCCCCACATTTCAACTGCTGTCCTATAGTCTCCTTGTGAGGAGTAGCCATTTAGAGCAGGGCTCTCTACCCTTGGCAACTTTAAGACTTGTGGACTTCAACTCCCAGAATTCCACAGCCAGCTTTGCTGGCTGTGGAATTCTGGGAATTGAAGTCCTCAAGTCTTAAAGTTGCTAAGGTTGGAGACCCCTGATTTAGAGCACAAGTGGGCAATCTCTCTCTTCTCCTTGTCCAGAGAGTTTCTGTTGAAAGCAGCTTGCTGTTGGTCCATCAGTAATTGCTGCATCACCTTTTCCACTCTTTTGGAGACATCTAGTTCACCATTTTCCTCACCCAGAAGTCCAAGACTTGGCATATGGTTCCTAAAACGATTTCTTAAAATGTAATAAAATTTATGACATTCAGACTGTATCATGTATATGTTGATTATAATATTATGTTTGTGGACTGGGAATAATGCAGTATTTTTTTTTAAAAAAAAATCAGATTGCTTATCAAAAAAATGTAAAGCAAAATATCAGGGCAGTATTTGCTGGAACTAAATAAAATCATCTATTTTTTCTGCTCTGTCTTTTGATGCTACTTCTAAGCCCCTTTAATGTTCCAAAACAGAAATGTGCTTCTGATGGACTTCAGTAGATTATTTTCAACTCCTATTTTCATGTTTCTTTTCATTAGAAATGCAAAAGTTTCAGTTCCCTGGAAGATAGAATAATCGCACAATGCAATAATATTTCTGTTATTCCTAAATTTAAATAGAAATTAATTAGAGGATATCTGTGTAATGCTTGCCTCTTTCAAATAAGCACAAGTTTTCCTTTATTCTTTTTGGCACTAAAAGAGAGGCTTCTGAATATTGTTGTCAAATAGTACCATGGAAATATGAACTCTTTTTAAACCTGTTTGGTTACATTCAGTGGTGGGATTCAAGTAATTTAACAACTGGTTCTCTGTCCTAATGATTTCTTCCAACAACCAGTTTGCCAAACTGTTCAGACAGTTAACAACCGGTTCTCCCGAAGTGGTGCGAAGTGGCTGAATCCCACCACTGGTTACATTCTCTTCTATGCTTAAACAAAGAATTTTATAAATGGTGAGCTTGTACTGCAGTTGTAATGGCCAAGCCTTGCACTGTAATTTCCTTGAAAGGACACAGATGTTCACGAAAGAGAGAGAGAAAGAAAGAAAGGAAGGAAGGAAGGAAGGAAGGAAGGAAGGAAGGAAGGAAGGAAGGAAGGAAGGAAGGGGAAACAGGGTTAATTTCTTCCAAAATATTCTATTCTTTACCATTTCTCATTCAAAAATATTGGCCCAGTTTTATTGCTTAGAGCAGGGGTGTCAAACTCAATTTCATTGAGGGCTGCATCAGGGCTATGGCTGTCTCAAGACTTCTGAGTTCCGGGCCTAAACTGGTAATTAAGACACCACGCAGCGTGAGGCTTACTAGATTTAATGAGCCGGACTCTGGCACACAATGAGTTCCAAAAAGCAAATGGATGTAAAGTCAGTGCTGGAAGCATCCGCCTCCCAGCACGGTTAGTCTAGGCGAGCCACACCCTTCCGCCAGTGCAGTCCTTGCCCCATTGTCAGCTGTGCATTGGAATGGCCAATTGGATACCGCCCAATTGATCTGCAGCGTCGAGCAGCTAATGTCAGCCCGTTGGGCCTGTGGCGTTGAACAGCTGATTGTCAGCCCTTAACTGGTAGTTCTAAGCCCAGCAGGGAGCTTGCCTTCTGGGTCTCTGCAGCTTTCCACAAGGCCATTTTTACAGATCCCCACACCCCCTGCAAGGTGTCTATCCATTCCTTCAGACTGACAGGGGTAAGGGCTTCTCGAGGATATTCAGGTATGGGAACAAAGTCTATTCTGTGCACCATTATGAAGGGGGTAAACCCTGTACTGCTGTGGACAGCGTTGTTGTATGCCACCTCCACAAACGGCAGGAGTTCTGCCCAATTGGTTCACTGGTAGATGAAATAGCACCTTCCACTATGGCGTTGATTCTCTCTGTTGTCCTGTCAGTATTTGGGTGGACTTTAAACCCTGGGAAGACTCTATCCTCTGGACAAACTCCCACCAGAACTTGGCTGTAAATTGTACTCCCCCGATCTGAAATGATCCTCCACAGCACCCGTGGAGGTGATAGATATGCAGTAGGAAGAGTTTAGTCAATTTCCATGTTGACAGCAAATCGAGGCAGGGTACAAAATTTCCTCTTAGCATTGGGGAGACTGGGCCAAAGCCATGCTGGCCCAATGTTTCCATTTCACATTGAATAGACTGGGTCGAAGCGAAGGGGCAAGAGTAGAAAGAGTGGCTGCTTGTCATCCAGGGTCCCTTTATATGAAAGACAAGACAACACAAAATAAGATGCAGTTTGGCTAGCCCCCAGCTGGTGATGTCACCATTTCATTCAAAGCATCGTTTTGGTTATATTGTAAATATTGCAATACCACTATATTATATTTTTTACTACCCAGAACAATGAGGCTTCTCACACAAGCCAAATATAAATATTGCTTGGTGAGAATGGGACTTTATTCTAAACAAGTAAAAGCAATTAATTTTCATCTGTTCCTGATTTTTTTCTAGGATTAACAAAAGAAAATGTAGGCAGGAGGAAGAAAAAAAAATATTTCTCAATCTTTTTAATTTAAGGAAGCATTTTTGAAAGACACCCAAGGCACTGTGTTCCATTCTCTAGCATAGTAAGACAAATTAAATAAACTTTTGAATGTTTCCCCACAGAAGAAAGAAGATCATGAAGTCTTTTGAAAGTTCTCAAAAACCCTACATTGTTAATATTAATAAATCTGTGCAGATCTCTACAGAAATAGAATAGAATAATCCTAGATGATGTTACAAGAAAAAAGTAGAAGCATAATTACATTTGTGTACCTGGGTTCTCACAAGAGCTCCAACCAACCAAACCTCTTTTCAAAATAATGTCTGTCATTCTATCCTTTGTCCTACCAAAGTTTTGCCTTGGCAAGTAGCTGTAATTGGAGGGTGGCTTCTATCTAGATTTTATAGCAGGATGTTGCATATTCCTAAGCATATTCCTAACCATTCCTAAGCAGGATGTTGCATAGGTAACTGGTACAGTCAAATGCATTACTAATTATACCTTTAGAAAAGTGCTATGTTCCCATTAGTTAGAATTATTCAGCTTGAACCCAGTTGGAATCAATTTTGCTAGTGAAATGTTATCTGTCCTTTGTGGCCTTATTATTTACATTGCTTTTGATTTCTTTTGGTATTTTTTTATTATTTTAGTCCTACACTTCTATGTTTCAGGTTGAACTGATAAGACCTAAGAATTGTTCTAATTAAAATAAAAGATCCCAATTATGAAAGAGAATGTTTTGGAAATCCACATTTCCCAACTATGGTCTGATGTTCAGCTTTCCTATTATAAAATTCTATTTGATTATTAACATTAACTTGTTTTCAAAAACTGGTGTAATTTTGTTTTGCAACATACAGCAGACTACAATGTGCTTTACTTTTCACGAGGACAGCAAGAATAATTAGCGTACTTCATGATGAGACAGAAATGCTTTGATTTCTCTAGAGCCTTATTCTCTTCCAAGATACAAAATTACTTTCTTGAAGATGGCAGATTCTCCTTTTGCAGGTGTACGCTGTGGTACGGTAAATTGATTTGATTGAAAATGGGTTGTAGTTTGTATCCAGGTTAAAGACCAGGAGTAACACCCTGAAGGAACATGCCCAATGTGCTGGCTTTCCAACCAGTTCAAGAAAAAGAGTTATTTTTTCCTTTTTTTTCTCCTTGTCTCTAATTTAGAGGTGAAAATATAGCACAGCTGCCTAAAGGAAGAAGTTAACATAACAAAGCACTGATTAATTTTAGCAATTATCTAAGATAAGGGAGGGGTTGAAAGAGACTGGAATTGTCTCTCTGTGTTTGTTGTGTGTATGTTTGTGTATTTGGGTGCCATCAAGTCAGTGTTGAATCCTGGTGACTGCATGGATGAATTCCTGCAATTCATATTTTGGCAATATTTCAGAGATGGCTTGCCCTTGCCTGATTCCTAGGGCTGAGACAGAGTCATTTCTGGTGCTTTGGAAAATAAATTGACCACCTCTTCTTTCTGGCAGCCCCCCAATTTTTTTGGGGGTGAATGTGTATGTCTGTTAACATAAAACAATTTTATACTAAAATTTTAGCACAAATTATTTACTTTATTTGTGCTCTAACAATAAAATATCACAATGGGACTTTGAATGGGAGTTTCCTGAATATTATATTATAATTGGATAAAGTTGGTATAAGATGTTTTATGATTGGTATAGTATCACTGATTGTTAATATGGATGCTTTATTCATCAAGTGTCTATGATGATTCTCAGTCATCCAGGTAATGGTTGTCCCAAAGGTGCTTTTTCAAAAGGCAACTGGACTTATTGGTTTTTCTTTGAAGATGTTTTGCTTCTCATCCAAGAAGTTTCTTCAGCTCTGACTGGGTGGTGGGGAATGGAAGAATTTATATTCTTTTCAGACAGGGTGGTATTCACTTACCTTTGCTACCGATTCACAAATGTGAGCGTGCACGCAGAACACATCAAAACATCAAAAACGGGACATGATTACGTCCAGGCGGGTGGGTGGAACCTTATGTTGCTGCCGCTACCAGTTCATCCGAACTGAATAGAACCGGCTGAATACCACCACTGCTTGCAGACAGCTGGTCATTTGCATTCTTTTAGAGAGTCATTGAGGTCTTCTGGAGGTTTATCTGTGTCATTAGGGTCACCTGAGTAGTGCAAATGGGTGTGAAGCCTTCTTGGAACTGCTGAATGGACTATATTGTAGACTGGATATAGATGATGCCATATCCCTTCCCCTCTGTTGAGAGAGGGCTGTTCAGTTTTGACATAATGGCCTCTTTGACCCCTCTTTCAAACCAGCAGTCCTCTCTGTCCAAAATGTGGATTTTGCTGTCTTCAAAAGAGTGGTCTGTGTCTTTTAAATGCAGATGGACTGCTGAATCTAGTCCTGATGGGTTTGTTCTCCTATGTTATGCCATGTGTTTATGAAATGGTTGTTTTGTTTCCCCAATGTACAGATCTACAAATGGCTCACTGCACTGTACTGCATAAACCATGTTGCTCAGTTTGGGTCTGGGTGTTTTATCCTTAGTGTATTCTTCGGTTTGAAGTGAGCACACCAGGGGTGGGTTTTACTTACCTTTACTAATGATTCGCAATGGGAGCGTGAGCGCATGCACAGATTGTTAATTATGATATCTGGGCACCTCCAACCACTTTTACTACTAGTTCTATAGAACCGAACAGAATCAGGAACAACCCACCACTGGTGCAATATGTTGTGTTGGCTGAAGATCCTCCTGAGCTTTTTTTGATATTCCTGCAATATATGGAATTCCTATATGGAATGCCCACATTGGTTTGTTTATTGTTCTCTGTGTTGTCTGTTATGGAGGAACAGGTCTTTTTGAGATTTCATGAAGGCCCACTTGGGATAGTCACATATTCTGAGAGCTTCCTTGATGTGTTTTAGTTCTTTTTCTTTCCCATCTTTGCTGGTAGGCAGGCCTTCAGCTCGGTGGTGTAGGATTCTGATGACTCCCATTTTGTGCTCAAGATTCAGATAGTTGACAACTGACCCACATTTATGATGGTTGCCAGTGTCCTGGGATCATGTGATCACCCTTTGCAGTCTTCTGAAAAGCAAAATCTATGGGTAAAGAAGAAACCGTGTTACTTACTTAACAATTGCAATGATTCACTTAACAATTGTGGCAAGAAAGGTTGTAAAGTGGACCAAAACTCACTTAACAACTGTCTCACTAAATATTGGGCTTAATTGTGGTCATAAGTCAAGGACTTAGCAGTGGTGAAATCTGAACTGGTTTACTACCGGTTTGCTGGCTGTGCATGTGCGCTGTGCAGGCATGCGCACCACACACCAAATGCAAGGTGCGCACATGCAGCGCACACCAAAAGGAGGCATACAGTAAGTAGAACAGCATACTGGGGGGTGATCAGCTGCAATCTTTTTTTTTAACTTTTAAAAGCATTTTTTTTACAACCTCTTCGACCAAAGAGATTGTAGAACAATGCTTTTAAAAGTAAAAAAAGGCTCTGATGATCATGTGGCTCAGCTGGGCATGGGTGGGGGTCAGAGATTTTTGCTACCAGTTCTCCGAACCACCTGTTGCCATCACTACCGGATCGGCTGATCCGGTCCGAACTTGGAGCATTTCACCCCTGGCCTGTAGTCTTTCTTTTTCCATCTTCTTTGAATCTGAACTCAGCTTCTTTGTATTCAGAGTATTGCAGTCTCAAGGCAAAACCATCTCCCCTTTTTATTTAAAGACTTTATACTAGTCAAATCAGAATCCAAGATTAATTGAAATTCTGACAGTAACAATTTCCCTGTATGGTGCTCATTTTGGAAGCTTTATGAAAGACCTTTGTTGATTTCTCCCATTTCTCCAGAAAGATATGCACTATCACAAAAGTACAGTACTGTATTGTTGCCTTTCTAAACAGTGAAACAGGTCACTTTTGCAAATGAGCAGCAATTCTGGCTCCTCATACTACAGAGATATGTCGGGACCCAGCATATCGTATTTTCCCCAATGTGGATTTTGTTTTTAGGGTTGGCTTAAACAACTAGTCTTTTTCACGTAGATGAAAATGCAAGAGAATCTAATTGGTTCATAGGAAGGAGAGCTGCTGCTTTTATTTGTAGTAAGAAGAACAAGTTTAACTTCAAATCACAGCCTGCAATCTTTCCTGCTAATTACCAGATCAGTTTTTCCCAAATGTAAGGTTCAGGTTTCAAAGGAATGGTTGCTAAATTAGCTCTTTTGCCCTTGTTTATCTTACATTGCAGAACTATTGAACAATTTCACCCTTTTCCTGCACAGTTTTTTTCCTTGCTTAGCTCAGTATTCCCCAATAGTCATTACTGAATACCTCGAATGACTGATTCAGTGTACAAAAAAATGTGACAAATAAGGTCAAAAGATGCATTTATATCAGCACCTTTTCTTGCTTACCTTTTCAAAAACAGGAGAAATGTTCGGGAGACACAGCACAAAAGTGCCTTGTATGACATGTTGAAATGAACATGTTCAAAGCACAACTGTATGTCTTATCTTTATTACTGAATTCTCTACCTTTTTGGCATTCTTCCTTCTACATTTGCATTGCCTTTAAACACCAGTGAGAAATGATCTGGAGGAAAAACAGCTCATTGTGTTTTGTTTTTAAGAACTACAATATGGATATATATCAGGTGATAATTGAAAAGTCGGTGTAAATTTGAAAACAACCAACAGCATTCTCAGAACTCAACAAACAGCTTCAGCCTCTTTTTTACATGCAAAAAGAAATTTGAATTCTTTGATAATCAGATGCCTTCCTGAGTCTGGTATTGAAGTAAGATTTTTACAAAGATTTCAAGACTGTAAGATGCAAGAATTTTTCCTACTTTCGGTCCTTTTCTGTGCATTATGGGAAGTATGTTTTTTTTTAAGCTAAATGGAGGTGAGAGAAAGTCATTGTCAACAGTATGAGCTTAAAAGAATGACAAAAGCAAAAAAATAAAATAAAAAATAAAACAAAACCCTGAACTGCAGTTTTAGAGTTTAGCAACTGAGGCATATTAAATAGTTTTATGTTGCAAAGGATCACAATTAAATGGGGTGGGGGGGGGAGAAATCAGTTAAAAAGAAAGAGAGAATAAAATATAAGGCCTGATTAGTACAAGCTACATTTTTTTACTGTAGATATCTGAATTTTGAGATATCTACAATAAAAGTGTTGTATGTGTTATGGTTGCTATTATGTTATGGTTGCTATTTCCTAGTACAAGCTCAACTTTCCAAAAGCCCAAATATCAGTAAAATAAAGCAACTGCCCAAAGTCTTGACAAAACTTCAATTTTTCTTTTTGTTAAGTAGGAAAGGATAAATTGGTTGCTGCTTAAAAACCTGGAAAGCTATAGTAAACAGCTGATGGGAAGCTATAGTAGGTATTGCTTAACAGTTCAGAGGATTATTGTGACTAGTTTTATTAATAGTTGAACATCAAAAATCCCAAGTTTCAGAATAGTGCGTGTTAGAATGATATTAGTATCTGTAGTACTTAATCAGCAGAAGAGGCAGCAGAAGAGAAGAGAAAGAACTAGAGAAAAATACAAAATACAAAGACCTGCAAATTAGATAGGATAGGATAGGATAGGATAGGATAGGATAGGATAGGATAGGATAGGATAGGATAGGATAGGATTTTTTATTGGCCAAGTGTTATTGGACACACAAGGAATTTGTCTTGGTGCATACCCTCTCAGTGTACATAAAAGAAAAGATACCTTCATCAAGAATCATAAGGTACAACACTTAATGATAGTCATAGGGGACAAATAAGCAATCAGGAAACAATGAATATCAATATAAATCGTAAGGATACAAACAACAAAGTTACAGTCATACAGTTATAAGTGGGAGAAGTAGAACAACTCTGACAAAAGAAAACAAAGATAGTTCCAATAGCAATAGGCACCTTGAGTATCATCCCATAACGTCTGGAGCACTACTGGACCACCATTGGCCTTGACAAAATCATCAAATCAGCCTATCCCAGGTCTTTGGAAAGGACTCACTAGATCAGGAGTTCCCAACCTTTTCTGTACTCCACACCCCTAGAATGCTTATGCATATACACTATAACTTTGAAACTTCTAACCCCAAGTTTTTGTACCCCCGGGAATATCATCTCGTGCCCCGGGGGTGTGTGTGCAAGCACCCCCGGGTTGGGAACCTCTACACTAGATAAATAAAAGTGACAGATCCAGTCTAAACGTCTGGCTGATTGTGCAACCAATCAAAATACTCTGGATTTATAATATGGAGGGAGAACCTGGTGTTCTTTCTTGAACATAGTAGAACTGATTGTTTGAAATTGAGTAGAGATATAGAGAATTAGCCAACTGTTTTGGGTTTTTCTACACAGTATATATTATCAGTCACTATGTCCAATCAACTTGTTAAGGCAGCTCACAAAATATCACTGTACTCAGGATAAGATTAAGTAAAGAGAATGTTACAATTAAGTAGACCAAATTTTCTCATTTTCCAAGATCTCTATTCTAAAAAAAACACTTTGATGAAGTGATCAATGATGATTTAATCACAAGTCTCTCCAAATTTAACAGATCTTTCAGTTTACTCTTTCCCCCATCTCCTTTCCCTACCATGAAACTTTTACTTAAATTATTGCATGTTTTTTTTTAATTTAGCAGCTGCCCCACTGTTGTTTGCATCATAAGGAACCCCTTCCCTTCCCCCACACACAAAAAAATAATTAAAAAAGGAATATAAATGTCAGAATTAAAATGAAGTTTGGATCTGTGTGTTTTACCCAGATAAATAAAAATCTGTTCTGAATGATCCACTTCCTGTTATCAAGATTTCAGTCTAAACTTATGTACACTGTACAAGATGGATGGTAGATTTATTCCATCTCAGTTTTTATTTAAATATATTGCACAGATTAAGCGTACACAAGACTTAAAACATACGCATTTTGAATGCTATTCAATTTAAAAAAAAATGCACAAAATACATTGAAAAAAGTGCACACATAAATGTGTATAAGAAAGCAAGGCATGCTAGAATTCTACCATATAAGAGAAAATTGTTTAAAATGCATGTAAGCTAAGAAAAGTATAGATAGAAATATTTATATCAATATCATTTTTCAGAAAGATGATTTTTGGGGGGGCCAAATTCACAAATAGATGAGGAAATTGTATGAAAGAAAACTTGTGATTGCTATGAGAAATTAATGAAGCTGAAATTAAAAGCCAACCATAACCAGCTACTTATTATTCTTAATAAATCCCATCTTGTTTTTATACTCTAAATCAGGGGTCTCTTTGCTGGCTGAGGTATTCTGGGAGTTGAAGTCCACAAGTCTTAAATTTGCCAAGGTTGGAGACCCCTGCTCTAAATCACAAAGAAAATCACAAGAAATGCTAGTGTGCCTAAATGATAAGAATTCATTCCCAGAAAAACCTGTGGCTCCTTTTTTTTTTTTTTTGAAGACAAGTTTTATTAAATTTTTCTTTTACATACATATTTTATGAACAGAGTATTGACCGGGTCACATCTTTTACAACATATAACATAATTATATATTGATTTTTATAATACATTCCAATCTTCTTTATTTTTTCCAGATACGATCTACATATTTCATTTTCTGCCATTCTTTTTTCTCTATTTTTTAATCTTATCTTAATCTCTTCTTAATACTTAATATATTAACAATAACCATCTGCCCTTCAAATCCTAATTTCTTAGCATTGCTTAAATTAATTATCTTATTTCTCCATTTATAAAATATATTTTATAATCTATTCCAATCTTCTTTTTTTTTTCCAGATACAATTTACATATTTCATTTTCTGCCATTCTTTTTTCTCTATTTTTTAATCTTATCTTAATCTCTTCTTAATACTTAATATATTAACAATAACCATCTGCCCTTCAAATCCTAATTTCTTAGCATTGCTTAAATTAATTATCTTATTTCTCCATTTATAAAATATATTTCTTATAATCCCCATCACATTTTTTGGTTATAAACAATAAACTTCATCTTATTCAATTCTTACATTGAAACCCTTTAACTTAATTAATCTTCCATGTCTTATCTCATCTCTTCTTAATACATAATAAGCAGTATCACTCAGTCCTTAATTCCTGACTTCTATTATAACATCCATTAATTATTATATTTCCTCATTTGCAACATATTATTTCAAAATCCCCATCACATTTTTTGTTTGTTTTTACATTTCAATTTTGTATCTTAATTTCAATTATTTTCATAATTAAACCTAATTACCACTTCATATTTCATCTGCTGTTTCATTTTACAATACACAATAAACATCATCATATTTACTTTTTACATTCACAATTACTATTATTAATACAGTTCCCTTAGATATACTAATATATATATATATATATATATATATATATATATATATATATATATATATATATATATATATATATATATATATATATATATATATATTTGTTTTCTGAGGTTTTCACGGTGTTTGTATATAGGTCTTTGGTTGTTCGGGTTTTCTCCGTGTAAAATTGGAAGTGTCTTGGCGACGTTTCGACGAAGTCTCATTCGTCATCTTCAGGCTTCAGCCGTGCTTCTGGGAGCAATGTGTGATCGCAGCTGTTTCTTCCTTTTAACTGCTAGTGGGGTTTGAACTGATTGGGTGGGAGCTTGGCTGTGCTCTGATTGGATGGGGTTTTCTGTGCTCTGATTGGCTGGGGGTGTGTCCTGTGTTGGTGGGGGCTTGGTTGTGCTCAGTCTAGTCTGTGCTGCAGGGGGATTTGAGCTGGTGAGCTGCATAGCTGTTGTTTGGCTTTGTGGTCGTGCTACATCTTCATAGTGGGTGTCAGTCTGCTGCATGAATGGATTGGAGGGGTTTGAAATGGCTAATGTTGCAGCTGCGGTCTGGCTTCTGGTCCTTGGTCATGCTTCATGATCAGTGTGGGTTTGGGTCTGCTTTCTGGGTGGATGTGCGGTGGTGACATCCTGTGTGGACCTTGTGAGTGTGGGTCTGGTGTCATTCCTCGTGTTAGGGACTCGTTTGTCAGTAAGGGCGGGTTTCCAAATGGCTGGTAGGCGGGAGGTGTCATCTCGTTTGTTCATGCTGTGTGGGCGTTTTTCTATCAACAACAGAATAATCAGAGAAGCCATTGAGATAGATGTAGAGGAAATTTTGAGTAGTTCGGAGAACCGGTAGTAAAAATTCTGACTGGCCCCGCCCCCATCTATTCTCTGCCTCCCAAGTCCCAGCTGAGTGGGAGGAAATGGGGATTTTGCAATAACCATCCCCTGCCAAGCCCACCAAGCCATGCCCACCAAGCAGTGCCACACCCACTAAGCCACACCCACAGAACCGGTAATAAAAAAAATTGAAACCTACCACTGCATTATTCGCATAATTCGCCCCCTGCTGTTATCCAATCTTTTCCTATTTCCTTCTCTTGCCAAACCTTTGGTCCCAACTCTTATCCATGATTCGAGGTGGTTAAAGTCCTATCACAAAATAATTTTCATTCCTTAGTAGTAATGGACATCTGTGCCTCACAAAAGTAGCTTTCAACCACCGCACAAGAGAATGACCTAGGTAAGGTTCAGATGCATTGCATTAACTGTTGCCAGCAGTTATATGAGAAGAAACGGAAGGATATAAGCAAGATAAATTTTCTATGTCTTCTCTGGATGCAGAAGAATAAAGAAGGTGATTTGGGTACTGGAGGCTAAAACATGAAGAATGTTTGCAGGAACTAGTTTAGTCTAGTTTAATGAAAAGAAGGATTAGGGGGTGACATGATAGCAGTCTTCTGTGTGGGTGCCACAAAGAAGAGGGGTGGTGGTCAACCTATTCTCCAAAGAATCTGAAGGCAGGACAAGAAGCAATGGATGGAAACTAAATGAGAGAACCAACATAGAGCTAAGAAGAAATTTCCTGACAGTTAGAAAAATTCATCAGTTGAACAACTTGCCTCCAGAAGTTGGGGTACTCCAACACTGGAGGTTTTTAAGAAGAAATTGGACAACATTTGTCTGAAATACTATAGAATTTCCTGCCTGAGAAGGGTATTGGACTAGAAAACCTACAAAGTCCCTTCCAACTCTTGTCATTCTGTTACAAGGATCTTTAACAACATGATGTGAAATGCAAATAATCAGGAACATTCATTGAGTTCTAAGAAGAGTATATTATTGCTACCTGAACACAAGAATCTAATCAGCTAATAGTCAAAGCTAAATTATTGCTAGATGAGGATCAATGGAATTTAAGGGGAGCTGGACTTGTGTCAGTGCAATAACTCCAAATTGACAACAAGTTTAATCCCACCTTCTAGGCCTGTTCTCCTACAAATCATCAGGGACCATAATCATTTATATTAGCTGGCGTAATGGCTAATAATTGGGCTCCATCCCCTATGAAGAATCAACTGCTAACTGTATATATAATTCATACAGTTTGAACAATATTATGATGAGTTTGACCCTGTGGCTCCTGAGGACGTGGATAGATTGTTGGGGAGGCTTCACGCCACTACATGTTTACTGGACCCGTGTCCTTCCTGGCTGGTACTGGCCACTCAGGAGGTGACACGAGGCTGGCTCCAGGGGATTATCAACGCTTCTTTGTTGGAAGGGGTTTTCCCTGCCACCTTGAAAGAGGCGGTGGTGAGGCCCCTCCTCAAGAAGCCCTCCCTGGACCCAGCTATTTTGGGTAATTATCGTCCAGTCTCCAACCTTCGCTTCGTTGCGAAGGTTGTAGAGAGTGCTGTGGCGCGACAGCTACCCCAATACCTGAATGAAGCCGTCTATCTAGACCCGTTCCAGTCCGGCTTCCGACCCGGATACAGCACGAAGACAGCTTTGGTCGCATTGGTGGATGATCTCTGGAGGGCCAGGGACAGGGGTTACTCCTCTGCCCTGGTCCTATTAGACCTCTCAGCGGCTTTTGATACCATCGATCATGGTATCTTGCTGCACCGGTTGGGGGGATTGGGAGTGGGAGGCACCATGTATCGGTGGTTCTCCTCCTATCTCTCTGACCGGTCGCAGACGGTGTTGACAGGGGGGCAGAGGTCGACCGCGAGGTGCCTCACTTGTGGGGTGCCGCAGGGGTCGATCCTCTCGCCCCTTCTGTTCAAAATCTATATGAAGCCGTTGGGTGAGATCATCAGTGGCTTTGGGGTGAGATACCAGCTGTACGCTGATGACACCCAGCTGTACTTTTCCACCCTGGGCCACCCCAGTGAAGTTGTCGAAGTGCTGTCCCGGTGTTTGGAAGCCGTACGGGTCTGGATGGGGAGAAACAGGCTCAAGCTTAATCCCTCCAAGACGGAGTGGCTGTGGATGCCGGCACCCTGATTCAGTCAGCTGCAGCCGCGGCTGACTGTTGGAGGCGAGTTATTGGCCCCAAAGAATAGGGTGCGCAACTTAGGTGTCCTCCTGGATGAACGGCTGTCGTTTGAAGATCATTTGACGGCCGTCTCCAGGAGGGCCTTCCACCAGGTTCGCCTGGTTCGGCAGTTGCGCCCCTTCCTTGATCGGGATGCCTTGTGCACAGTCACTCATGCGCTCGTTACCTCTCGCTTGGATTATTGTAATGCTCTCTACATGGGGCTCCCCTTGAGGTGCACTCGGAGGCTTCAGTTAGTCCAGAATGCAGCTGCGCGGGTGATAGAGGGAGCTACGCGTAGCTCCCATGTAACACCGCTCCTGCGCAGACTGCACTGGCTACCGGTGGCCTTTCGAGTGCACTTTAAGGTCTTGGTTACTACCTTCAAAGCGCTCCATGGCTTAGGGCCTGGGTACTTACGGGACCGCCTGCTGTTACCACATGCCTCCCATCGACCCGTACGCTCTCACAGAGAGGGACTTCTCAGGGTGCCGTCCGCCAAGCAATGTCGGCTGGCGGCCCCCAGGGGAAGGTCCTTCTCTGTGGGGGCTCCCACACTCTGGAACGAGCTTCCCCCGGGTTTACGCCAAATACCTGACCTTCGGACCTTCCGCCGCGAACTGAAGACACATCTTTTCATTCGCGCGGGGCTGGCTTAAATTTTATCGATTTTAAATTTTATCGATTTTAAATTTTTTAATATTAATTTTAATGGGGTTTTAGTTTTATATATTTTAAAGTTTTTTAGGCCAATTATAAAATAAATTTTTTAATTTGTATTTTAAATTGTATATTGTATTGTCTGTTTTTACTTTTGGCTGTACACCGCCCTGAGTCCTTCGGGAGAAGGGCGGTATAAAAATCTAATAAATAATAATAATAAATAATAAATAATAATTATGATCAAAATAGCATATAAATTAGCAATTTCCTATGCTAAAACCATTTACGTAGGCACTAAATAACCCATTTGACTACTCAAATCTAATTCCATTTTGCCATTCTAAAAAGGACCAATCCGTACTGTACTGACATGATTCTTCTTTTTCTTTGAGGACAGAATAGGTAAACAATTTTGATTTAAATGCCTGTCAACTGGTATGCAATCTTTGGGTAAACAGGCAATCTGTTCTATTCATATGCAACTGAACAGGCAAAATTTCACTTCCTCCTTTAAACAAAAGTGGACATTGTGGGAATAGGATGATTCTTGAATATAAATATGCAATTATTGCTAGGAAAGCAATAATGTGTTCTACAATTAATACATAGCCACACTGAGTTAAAGAAAATGAGAAAAGTGTGAAGACTTAACTAGAATTCTGTGTTTGTTGTATTTTCTTAAGATTCCTTTTTGCAGTAATTAGGCCTCATGACAGGAGTTGACATTGTCAGAAATGAGCATGTGGCTCAGGTCCTCTGGTAATTTCACCTATTCACCGCTCTCCACAGATTTCTCCTTAATTTTATCACTTGAGGCAACATCTGCAAATAGAAGTGAAAAACTGGTCTAGCTAGAAAGACCTGCTGCTATCTACCATTTTATTTTATTTTATTAAAAAATATTTTATTAAATTTTCCAACATTTAAATGTTGGAAAATTTAATTTTAAAAAAAATGATAATGCTGCCATTTTAATTTGCTTATACCGTCTTTGATCCTCATAAAAACAGAAGGAAGGAGAAAATAAATAGGGTATCAAAATGGTAATTCTCCAGACTGAGGAATTTAATACCATGGGAGAAACAGATTACATAAAAATAGGAAATGTCACTTATTATTTTAGATATTTTTTTTTATTTTTACGACAATATGGGCTTCAAATGATTCTTTGAATAAACACATTTTGCATAATGGAGGGATAATGAATATAAAATAAACACATTTTAAATAAATATGTAGGAATATTGAAATAAAAAGAAAGAAAAACAGGAGTGGAACATGTGTGTGTGTGTGTGTGTGTGTGCGTGTGTGCGTGTGTGCGTGTGCATGTGCATGTGTATGTATACACACACACACATATAGGGGATGTGTGGAAATAAAGAACTGGAAAGTCAAGGGCTGAAACAATGAAAGAGAAAAGGATTTATTTTATTTTATTTTATTTATTTATTTTGTCACAACAGCATATACAAGCATAAGCATGAAAGTAACTATATAATATATAAGCATATATATATAAGCATAAGCATGCAATAACTATATTAATTGGATATAATGAAAGGAAACAATAGGACAGGAACGGTAGGCACGTTTGTGCTCTTATGCACAAACTTGTGTCAAAACAGGAGGTATGAAAAGCTGGAGTGATGAAGATGGGTGGGCATGGGGCGAAGGATCAACAAGCTGTCTTGAAAAAGATGAAGGGATTGTCCAAACAAGAAGAAGGTTTTCTCCTTTTTCATACAGCACATGGCTTTTGTTTTCTTTTAACAAGCTCACTCACCTTGCACTGCCAATACAATTTCCTTCCTTTATAATTGATGTCATTTCAGGAAAAGAACTTTGGTTGGTTCTCTCATTTAGCTTTGCAGATTCTCCCTCTCCGCTCTTACCCTCTCGCTAAAGAGCTCTGTAGTCCAACTGTGCGATCCTATTGTTAAGGAGAAACCTGCTCCTCTATTCTAAAGGAAGAGAGTATAGCCGATCGGCCAAAATATTGCTTTGTTGTGATTTCTCTCTGAAAGTTATTTCTTTAATCATTTTAATTGATGTGTCTATTTTAAATGACGTTTTTAATTATTTCTAAATGATACTTCTAATAGCAACAATGTGCAACAAATCAAAGTGGGAAGGACCAAAAAAAAAAGTGAATTATTGTAGGCATATTAAAAACTCAATAAGATAAGAGTATTGTTGCACACAGAGGGGTCTTTTCCTCATTATGAATAAAGGTCCTGCACAACCTTTGTACATGGCTGTCCACAGGATCTTGCCATTTTTGTCAAGATGATTCTGCAAGAGTCTGTGTTTGTGTGTGTGTGTGTGTGTGTGTGTGTGTGTATATACACACACACAATACAACTCTGTTTTATAATTCTGCCCTAACTTGCTCCCCACCTCATAGGCAACAATGATTTTATATTATGGCATTTATCCATACAATTCTCTAAAGCTGAGCCCCAAATTCCTCACATATATGTTCATTGCCCTAAGTTACTTAAAAAAAAAAACAAACCAATGTAGGAGGGATTTAAGAAATCAAGCAAACATCATAGCAAAAGCAGTTAGACTATTAGCAGTTAGACTATATCACTTCATAGTGCGTTACAGCCCTTTCTAATTGCCCCCAACAATCTGGGTCCTCATTTTACCCACCTCGGAAGGATGGAAGGCTGAGTCAACCTTGAGCCTGGTGAGATTCGATCTGCCAAACTGCTGGCAGCCGGTGATCAGCAGAAGTAGCCTGCAGTACTGCACTCTAACCACTGCGCCACTGCGGCTCAATAAATTTGTATTTCTCTAAAGTTTTGCCTTCAGAGGAAGGGGAAAATATGACTAACAATTAGCAAGGTCTCCCCTTCAATGATATATACCGTGTTTCTCCAAAAATAAGACCCTGTCTTATATTTTTTTTGAACCCTGAAATAAGCGCTTGGCCTTACTGCCATGCACTCAAAAGCCGCATTGGGCTTATTATCAGGGGATGTCTTGTTTTTGGGGAAACAGGGTAGGTAGTCCTTGACTTACGACCACAATTGAGCTCAAAATTTCTGTTGCTAAGCGAAACATTTGTTAAGCGAATTTTGCCCCATTTTACAACCTCTCTTGTCACAGTTGTTAAGTGAATCCCTGCAATTGTTAAGTTAGTCACTCAGATTGTTAAGTGAATCTGGCTTCCCCATTGACTTTGCTTGTCAGAAGGTTGTAGGAGATGATCACACGACCCTGGGACACTGCAACTGTCATATGACAGTTGGGAAGTGTCCCAGTTTTGATCACATAACCATGGGGATACTGCAACGGTCATAAAAATGGTCCTGTCACTTTTTTCAGTGACGTTGTAACTTCGAACAGTCACTAAATGAAGGGTTGTAAGTCAAGGACTACCTGTAATAACGTGCCACTGTTAAAAGGAAGGAGGAGTTACTTGTGATTGCTTTGTGATTTTATGGAAGCTTCAGCAGGAAAGACTGTAATACAATGACAAGACCCTTGAGTGCTCTCCTGACTAAATATAAATGCAAGACCATCATGCCTCACCCCTGAGAATTTCTATGAACTTTTCATGTCCTTGGAAAGAATTTTGAGAGAAGTTCTTTTTAATCAATCTGAATGGGAACTGAGAGCAAAAGGCAGGAGAATTTCTCCTTCTGGTCCTGTTTTTACCCCGTTTAAATCTATTTTATAGTCAACATCAAATGTCGTCTTGAGGCTGCCTCCCACTGGGGCCTATTTTGAGGTTCAGATGTGATATTTGGCACACCCCATAGAGATTCAGTACTTAACTGAGGTCAGGTTCCTTCACATTTGGGAAACGTGTGTATTTTTATATTTTTCAAACGACAGCTTGTTAGGTATCCAGGCTCTGTCAGAAAAACCCGATTAATGAAATATTCTTAAAAAGCATAAGAGATATAGGAAGAGATGGTTCACCGACCTGATACGGTCTACATGACAAATGAAAAACCGAATTGAAATGCAGCCAGCATGGTTCCTTTTTGAGTAGTCAGACAATGAAAGCTAAGAGAAACAAATGGATATGAGATTGGCTCGGTTCAATATCTTCTTAGTGATGAAAGCAATACTGGTTTTAATGGTGTGGCCAGCAGTTGCCATTTTAATTTCTTAGACAATTCTGCATGTTACATTAATGACTATACTTTCTCTCTTTTGCTACTGAAATATCTCTTATGGCTGATTCTATAAAAATGAACTATCAACTGACGGTGTATCTTGCTGTCTAGATAAAATATAAGCATGTAAAACAAATGAAATGTCTAGATACTTAATCAAGGATTTCATTTAAATATGGTTCTGGAAATGAACAGAAAGGGAAAGACCCTGCATTTAATCTTAGTGGAGCCCAGGATCTAATACGATATTTCTCAGCTTTAGCAACTTTAAGATGAGTGGACTTCAGCTCCCAAAATTCACCCTGCTGGCTGGGGAATTCTGGGAGTTGAAGTCCACTCAGTTTAAATTTGCCAAGGTCAAGAGACTCTGATCTAGTGGAACAATAGAAAAAAATCTGAACTGATTAGAAAGAAATCCAATATTAGCAAATGTTATAGTACCTAAAACAATAATATAATTCCAGAAAAACCACATGTTTTATAAAGTTTAATAAAAGGAATGACTTTACGGCAAACCCACAATGGTATGATGATGATGATGATGATGATGATGATTAGTGTATAGCATTTTTACATTAGCCAGGAGACCACAATACTTTTGTAGGGTAGTAATTTGACTGCTAAGATATCTTAGCAGTCTGTTGTAAGAAATACTTGGCACTTCCCTCTTGGTATACCACAGAGGGGGACCTGGCTTCACACCAGGAAGAAAGACAAACAGTGCTTCCTGCAACATCATCCCATCTCTGGAGCCACCTCCCAAATGGGCATAACTGGGAAGGTTCAGAGGGCAGGAATTTGACTGCCTACATGGGACACCAGTTCGTTCCCCCCCTCCTCAAAGTGGTACCTATTTTATCTACTGTTAGGTGGACAGAAGCTGAGATGAGTGATGGAGCTCACTCCAACATGCAGTGCTAGGACTTGAACCATGGAACTATCTCCAGCATCATTAAGCCCTTTAGCACCGCACCTCTAGCCATAATGGTTAATTTTCTCCAAACAGCTTGGACTATCAAAACAACAGCATTAATCATTTAACCAAAGATATCACCATTAACCACATTAAATAAGCTATTAAAGAGAAGATGCCAAAACAACTATGAAACAGGCAGATTGTAAATTGTGACTTAGTAGGAAAGGAATGAAAAAGATTTTTTTTTTTTTGCCATTTTGCTAATCTACCAAGGGATTAAAAAAGGGTTATTACACATTAAAAGAGAGCTTTCAAGTGTGGAAACAGTGATGCTCAAAAGTCCCTCTATCTTTAAATCCTTCCTAGATCTGGACAATCCAGGAGTCTGCAGTCTCAACACCTAGACTCAAAATTGAAATGGGTCGACTCAACTCGGGCAGCTAATTTTGCTCTCTTAAAAGGGAGCTTATAGGCATGAGTGACATATCTACCGAAAGTCCTTTTAGCTCTAGATCAAAGCAACATAGCTACTTGGTTCTGGCATTTCAAATACTTGATTTGGCATGCTGCTTTGAAGAGGCAGTGATTGAAGCTTTGACAAACTGAAACACCCCTTTGAAGCTGCATACCATCCTTGCAAACAGTAGTGGGTGCGGAAAACAGGGAGGGAGGATGACAGAGGTATAATTTTAATAGTTTTAATATTTGATATAATTTTATAAATTTTATGGGTTTTTACCATTTTAATGTTTTAATTCAGCCATATGTCTAATAAGTTTTTTAATTCATTGTTTTATCTGTATATTATTGTCGTTTTATCATGGCTGTAAACCGCCCTGAGTCCTTTGGGAGAAGGGCGGTATAAAAATCCAATAAATAATAATAATAATAATAATAATAATAATAATAATAATAATAATAATAATAATAATAATGAGCTAGGATGCTTCATCCCAGAGCATCACTTTGCATTAAAAAGTGATGCATTCTATGAGTAGCTTTTGCACGTTTGCTACTTCAAGGTTTCATATCCTCTGGAAGACTGTTGGATACTGAAATGAGAAAACAAGCTAACATTTCTGGAGAAGAAGAAGAGGGATTACTAGGATGAATAGGAGATTGGAATTGTTTCCCATACCATCTAATAAAGATCTGAGGACCCTAGATTGAGGGGTATTAGAGAAGCCAAAAGTGAACCCAGTCTTAGTCTTTCACTTCGGAGTAATGAAGAAAATTCAGGGTGAATAAAACTAAGACTGTGTTTACTACTCATGGTGATATCATCCTATTTCCATTATATGGCAGACACTTTAGTTGAATACATGGAGCTTGGACAGAATCAGTGGTAGAACTTTCTATTTAATCATCTTTCAATACTTCACACATTCCAGTGAGTATTGAAAGGACTAATGGGAAATCATGATTCTGAATTTTTGTCCCTGGATGTCTTCCATGAAGAATTGTGATGTCCTTTAGAACATTCCAGATTATTTCAAAATAAGTCTTTCAGCGTGATAGCTTCCTACATATTGTTGTTTGTTTATTCTGAGAACAATGTTGAACTAGATTGTGCTTTGGTCTAATTTAGAACATTGTTCTTTTGCTCATAAGATATTTGCCAAAATAAGTTCTACCATCATTACAAATGCATATCAAAGAGGATGAGAACTGGTGTTTTAAATTACATTTAAAGAACTAAATAGAAGTAATTTTTTGAAAACCAACATGCGTTAATAATGAAATGAATAATGAATGAAACCAGAATCTCTTCCATATGATAATAAGTTCCTGACACATCTATAGTTTAAAATATAGCGGCACCTCCGTATTCAATTGTTTGGTATTCAACACATTTTGATGTGAAAACTTTATCTTGGTACTCATTGTTTATTTGGTACTCGATGCACAAGCTAGATTTTGTTGATGTCGGCTGCCTTGCAAGTCACTACATTATTCCTTATGAAAAAAATGGTTTTGTACTCATTGCATAATGATCTTTTTCACATATTTTGGATTTCAGATATTTTACCATGTTAGTTTGGTTTGATAAACATATAGTTCAAATATCTGGCTGGCTATATGGAAGGAAGGAAGTTAGGAAGGAAGGAAGGAAGGAAGGAAGGAAGGAAGGAAGGAAGGAAGGAAGGAAGGAAGGAAGGAAGGAAGGAAGGAAAGAAAGAAGGGAGATAGTAATCTACAATATCATTATGTGGTATGTGTTAAAACATATAATAATACTAATAATCAAGTTTGCTTATATCTCTGATTATAATTTCATAGAATTTTAGGATTATTATTATTTTTTAATCTCAAGAAAACCTCCAAACAAGTTTAGAATTAGTTTGGTCTGTTATTTCTTGCATTTCGCAGTGCTGTTTTATTTTAATTTTCTTCTTTTTCTTATCTACCTATTTTATATTTTTCAGGAGTGTGAGGGAATAAAGGTTTCATTAAAACTAGATGACATTTTTTTTAAAAAAAAATCTTTGATGTGGAAAGAAATCTAATTAGAGTTTATTGTCCAGGAGTTTTAGATTACAGCAATCTTTCTTTTTTGTGCACTTAAAATAGGCTAGTGATGATTGGGGGTACGAATGTTTATCTGTCCTTTAATTTACTTTTGAGTATTTCTGTTACCATAAATTATTGCTAAGCAATTTCTTTAGAGTTATAAAAAAGAAAGAAAAGAAGATTAAAAAAATTGGTCTCCATGTAAATCCCTGCAGCTTGCATCATTTTGCTGCAGTTTCTGCTTAACTGGCAATGAAAAAAATAGTAGCAATGGCTTTCTTTCTTTCCTTTTGTGTAATACCCAATCTTTTATTTATTTTATTTCATATTTCACTTTTATTTTAAGAATATATAATAGCCAGTCCACTAAGAATACAAGGGAGGAAAGCCCCCCCCCCCACAAATTAAAAGTTTACCTATTATTTAAAATAATAACAACAAAATCAAAATTACATTATGCCAGCACTATGTATAAAGTAATCTAAACTTATTGGAATTAAGTCAAAGTCAACATTTAACGGAAGAAGCCAATGCAGTAAGAATTAAAAGTCAGGCGTGTCTCTTTGTATGTCAAATTTAGGGCAAAATAGACAAGATCTAATACTCTAAAACTTTAAGTTTAGAGAACCCCAAAATGTAGATGTAGTACATTTTATTCATTTTAAGTGTTTTTTAAAGCCTATATGTGAGATATATTGTACAGCGTCAACTTTGCCTCTTCACTGGCAGCAAAAGTGTTTCTTAAACACTATTGAGGGAAATCCTTGTTGAACAACTAATTCCCAAACGCTGAAGAAAACCAATTTTCCTTTTCTTTTTCCTTGAGCCCCAAAAATACTTAGCCTCAATGTTCATGTGTGTACACATAGGCATTGACCTAATGCTTCCTGTTCATATATTTCAAAGAAGCAAACTTATGTCTTTTGTGGAAAGCCATGTTTTATTAACCTTTTGAAGGAGGTGGTGGGTGGTAAAATGACAATAGCCTTAGATGACATTGACTGTACGTGAAAGTGAATAAAAATCACATTTTTGACTGTCCTGCCAATGCATTCTTTTAAAAAAAATTGCAGTGAAAACTGGAAATGAAAAATGTGAGTCTAGAAGGATGAGGCTTAAGTCAGCATGGCAGAGACACTGTTTAGTTTGAGTTAAAAAGTCTTGACCTAGGAATGAAACACGTTATATGACCACAGCCGACATAACCCTGGCAGAGAATTGGGACACATTTGTTATACTTTCACGCCATATTTATTATCTACCTTTTTTCATTAAGCCAGATGTCAGTGGGAAGAACTGTGTGACCTTTTGACCACACATTATCACCTGTTTCTTTCCCAGATTTTGTCTGAGGAAGGGTATGTTCTAGGAGGTACCTGATCTATAACAGTTCAAATTCAGGAACATTAAGATATGTGGACTTCAAAAAAGCTGTAGTCCACATATCTTAACATTGCTAAAACTGAGAAACACTTATCTCCTGTATGGGCTTATTCTGCCTTGTCTGATCACTAGAATGAACAGATAACTGTTTCTCGAAGACAGAGATGGACAATGCCACCTTTATTAAGCCCTCACTGACTTCAAAGTCAGCCTCAACCCATGTTTCTCTGCTCCATCCATTTCTGAAGGAACACTTTTCCATGGCTGGCCTTCTTGAGTGCCATTTAGGCTAGAGCAGCAGCTCCCAGCCTTTTGGGCACCAGGGACCAGTTCTGTGTAGAAAGGTTTTTCGTGGACTATGTGGTTTTGTGTGCTGCCTGCATTCCGTGGATGGGACTTCACTTGTTTTCAAGGCCTGGTTGCTGGTCATGGCCAGACCAGTGTTGGTCCACGGATTGAGGGTTGGGTGCCTCTGGGATAGAATGCTTCAGTATGCCTCAAGCTACTTCAGCAATTCACTAGCTACCTAGCAGAGGGAGATCTACTCCTTCAATTGAGCCACATTTAATTATACACTTTAATAGTATCTATGCCTCCCTTTACCAGCATTGCTGAAATAGCATAGTAATTTAAGTTCTTCACTTAGTGTACAGAAAACAACCAATTTGAAATCCAGCAGATTATTATTTTTTAAAAAATATCAATTTTTTGCCACTTCCTACTTCTTCTTCAATCTTTTAAAAAGTTTTTTTAATTTATTGTTTTTCCATTAGATAGAAAAGTTTTACCCTTAGCTCCCGGATAGACCATAGATTATTAAACCGGCAAAACTTTATATACTATTAACCATTATGCTATTTCAGCAGTGCTAGTAAAGGCAAGTATAGAAACAATGACAGTTCCTTTTCCTGAAACAGAATGATGGGGAAAACACAGTAATGGGTGAAACTGGTCAGGACTAAAATCTTCACAAAGTGTTATGAAAGTGTCTCAGGCCAAACAGGATTTTCCCTAATCCCTGGAGCCCTTAGGTCAAACCATGACCATAACATGGGAGTAGCTTAAATGTTAAATGCAGATATGTCAGCCATTAGAGGCAGGGCAGACAAGAATACTAACACTACCTTTAAAGATTTCCCTTGTCCAATTGTATCCAACTCTCCATATTGCATGACTATATGCTGAGGTTCATGAAACACTGTTACTTTCCCACCGAAGTGGTGCCTCTTCATCTACTCGAATTTGCATGCTTTCAAACTGCTAGGCTGGCAGGAGCTGGGGCCATGAGGGGAGCTCATCCGTCGCGTGACACTCAAACTGTCAACCTCCTGGTCGACAAGCCCAGCATCTAAACGCCTATTTTATTTATAATTCTGTATGCTTGTTTGTTGTTCTTCATTTTCTCATGCTATCTTATACCCCAAGTAAACTTCTTTTTATATCTAACAAGTCTGCTGTGTGATTGTTGGATTTCCAATTACAGCCTTCCTCATGTGTATGAATACATGATTTGCAAAGTGTCTGTTCATGTTCTCAGATTTTTAGAAGAATAGAATAGAATAGAATTTTTATTGGCCAAGTGTGATTGGACATACAAGGAATTTGTCTTGGTGCATTTGCTCTCAGTGTACATAAAAAGACAAGATACATTCATCAAGAATCATAAGGTACAACATTTAATGATAGTCATAGGGTACAAATAAGCAATTAGGAAATAATCAATATCAATATAAATTGTAAGGATACAAGCAACAAAGTTACAGTCATATAGTCATAAGTGGAAGGAGATGGGTGATGGGAACGATAAACGAAGTTATTATTACATTCTGGATAAGTAGCATCTATTAAATACTACTTTTTTTTTTTAGTAGGGAATTCTTGAAAGGAGTTTGCTAGAAGGAAAAAGTAGGCTAATATCCTCTCCCTGTGATCTGTACCAGTGTTGCTGTTTTTTATTCTCATATTACATGGCTACATGTTCCAGGAAAAAAAATTTTTTTATATATTATTATATATTTTAAAAGCCTAGCAAGGGTGAAAAAGAAAAGCTGTGCTAGGGCTTTCAGCTTCTCCCTCCTTTAAAAAAAGGAAATAATTAAAATGAGAAGTCCTGCACGTAGTATTTCTGTCAAGAGCCTTCTCAGTCTCCATCCTATTATGGTAATTTTTCTCATGGAATATGATGTCGAAGAAAATTTTAAATGATTGTGCCAGTAGAGCATGGTAGAGGTTTATCCCTCATTCACTAATCTGAGGTATTTACTAACTGACTTGCAGCAATATTAACAGACACTGAAAACTCCTCTTATACCTATCCTTATGACCACAATTGAGCCCAAAATTTCCATTGCGAAGCAAGGCATTTTTTATGTGAGTTTTGCCCCATTTTGCAACCTTTCTTGCTAAAGCCGTTAAGTGAATCATTGCATTTGTTAAATTAGTAGCATGGTGGTTAAGTGAATCTGGTTTCCCTATTGACTTTGCTTGTCCGAAAGTCATAAAATGTAATCAATCATATGACCTGGGGACACTGCAACCATCATATGTATGAGACAGTTGCCAAACATCTGAATTCTGATAGCATGATCACAAGGATGCTGTAATGGTCGTAAGTGTGAAAAATGGTCATAAGCAGTGGTGAAATTCAGCCGGATCTATCCAGATTGCACGTTCCAGTAACGCCGGCAGTGGGAGACTCCGCTCACCTGCCTGGACATCATCACATCCTGCTTTTTTACCCCTCTGAGCATGCACAGAAGGTTCTGCGCATGCGTGGAGGAGATATGCGTGCTCACATTTGCAAGCCAGTAAAGAAAGGTAAGTGAATTTCACCCCTGATCATAAGTCACTTTTTTCAGTGATGTTGTAACTTTGAATGGTCATTAAATGAACTGTTGTAACTTGAGGATGACTGGTATTCGTACCAACAATTTATACAAAACACCATAAAATCATTCTTTAATGCCAGAACTGGAATTGAACTGAAATGCTATTTCATAACTACTTGCCTTATTATATTCTAGGTGATACCTGAACAGCCTACCAACAACAATGACAACAACAACAAAATTTATTATCATTGATGGAAGAAAAATGTAGAACTGTGCAGTGGCTTGTTGGAATTTTATTGTCTTTCATGCATTATGAAAAGCATTCAACTAAATCTAAAAGCTAGGCTCTTTATGGTTAAAAATAAGGCAAAAAGAATGGAACTTGATTTTTAGACAATGTGTGAGTTGGCAGCCTCAGTAAAAATGATCCTCGCTTGAATTTAAGGGGGAAAAAATCAGTTCTTATGCTATGAAAATCAATCCCAAAAAGCCAAGTATTTCTTTTTTCCTTTCAAAGTACACTGAAGATGTGTGAAGATTCAATGGCAGCTATTTCCTTAAGTGTTGGAGACTGAAAAATGATTCTTCTATTGCTTTGCTGGCTGAGGGACTCTGGGCGTTGAAGTCCACAAGTCTTAAAGGGACCAAGGTTGGAGACCCCTGTTCTATTGTCCCCTTTTTTTCAATAAATGCTTAAAAATATGGTTATAAGTTACTCGGTTCCTTTGTCTTCTGTCTTAATAGACATTTTCTCCCATAGTGGATACATCTTCCATTTCAGTGTCAAACTGAATCAGTGGAAGTGATCAATGGGACAATAAAGTCAGAGCATTTGAACACAACTGCATTCCAAGTTTTTAAGAGACCTCAAAAGATTATATTTCTGTATTCTGATGGAACAAATGGTTAGGTTAGGTAATTTTGCAGAGTAAATTTAACATTACTATGGGAAGGGTTCATTTCCTTAGTGATTGTGTGTATTATTTCACTTATAATACCAAGATTAACATAGACAAACAATTAAGCAGTGAACAATATCCTAATCAAGGAACTCCCAACTTAGATAAACAATCACGCAGTGAACAATAGCCTAATCAAGAAACTACCAAGGAGAAAACAATAGCCCCACCAGCAATGACAGGACAAGCTACTGCATATAAATAGAGAGTAAATCCCATTCCCTTCTAGTGTTGAAGATGTTACAGAGACTGATAATAAAATGACTGTAAGCAAACAACAAAGCTCAGAGGGCTGCACAGTATTTTCACTTTCTTCAAACTATGGTAACCCAGCCTAGCAAGTCTTCTTACTCATTCTAGAACTGAGTTCTGGACTTCTGCTTGGAAAACCTGACCTGATAGTTCTTATGAGGCCAACAGCTAATTCCAATGGCAGGGCTCATGAACCTAGAATAAGAGCATAGCATGTGTGTTTAATATTGGCTAAAGGCAGGGGTAAAATCCAGCAGGTTCTGACAGGTTCTGGAGAACTGGTGGCAGAAATTTTGAGCTGTTTGGAGAACCGGTAGCAGAAATTTTGAGTAGTTCGGAGAACAGATAAATACCACCTCTGGCTGGCCCAGAGTAGGGTGGGAATGGGGATTTTGCAGTATCCTTCCCCTGCCATGCCCACCAAACCATGCCCACCAAGCCATACCCACAGAACCAGTAGTAAAAAAATTTGGATTTCACCACTGGCTAAAGGCCCATTTTCAATCTCTAGATTTGTCCATCTCATTCAGACATAATCCTACTCTTTCTCCTGGATACACCATATGGAATTAAAATTAATTATATTAAAAATTAATTAAATTAAGGGCCTCTGGTGGCTCAGACTGCTAAGACAGTCTGTTATTAACAGCAGCTGCTTGCAATTACTGCAGGTTCAAGTCCCACCAGGCCCAAGGTTGACTCAGCCTTCCATCCTTTATAAGGTAGGTAAAATGAGGACCCAGATTGTTGTGGGCAATAAGTTGACTTTGTATATAATATACAAATGGATGAAGATTATTGCTTAACACATTGTAAGCCGCCCTGAGTCTTCGGAGAAGGGTGGGATATAAATGCAAATTAAAAAAAAATGACCAAAACTGGGATTTTCAACTGAAATGCTGAAGCCTTTGGGAGAAGCATAGGCAATGATAGTTATCAGACAATGGAGTTTTCATATACAGTAGTAGCCAAAATTGTGGAAACCTTTTGGGAAAAGTATATTTTTGAGGTTTGATGGCTAATAACACCACTTTTTTGGGGGGGAGTTTCAAGATAATCATATTCCACTGCTGGAATAGCCTGGGAATAGCCCAGACCTTAACCCAATTGAAAATCTATGGAGCCGACTAAAAAAACTTGTTAGTCAGAAGCGACCCAGCAATACAACCCAGTTAACAGAAGTAATAATTCAATCTTGGTTTATTATTATTATTATTATTATTATTATTATTATTATTATTATTATTATTATTATTATTATTATTATTATTATTATTATTTATTAGATTTTTATACCGCCCTTCTCCCGAAGGACTTCACATTATAACAGCTGCAGAATTAAAAGACTTGGTGGTTCACTCCATGGGAAGATGCTGTAAGGTCATAATTCATGCTAAAGGTTACCCAACTATTAACTGACATGGTGATAATTTTTGTATATCTCATTTTTTCTACATTTTTCACTTTTCTCCTTTATACTGTAACTGCTATTCTAATAGCAAACCCTTCATAAAAGTTATTGCATTACATTCTTGATTAAATTATCTTTCCATTGATATATAATTTTATGGTACTACTCCAAAAAAAAAGTGGTGTTATTAACTAGTTTAAGAAAATGCCCTTTTCCCAAAAGGTTTCCACAATTTTGGCCACTACTGTAAAATCACAAAGAGTGCAGTGAAAGGTCACACTAATAAAAACTGGGTCGTAGAAAATATTACTTGAAACCAGCATTTTTGTATGTATATAACCAAATTATAAACAACACATTTCACAAAGGTTTTGTATTATACTTGTTCAATACTTTGCCATAAGCAGAGTTGAAAGATCAATTCCAGGAATCCATCATGCTAAAAGGTTTTGTCCTTGGGAAGATGGGAGCATTGAATTATGGGCTTGTGTTTTGCTTTATTGAAATTTTACTGAAATATTTTTAATGAGATACTAACACCACTTTTTAGCCCATGGCCTGGACAGGCAGAAGAACTTTCTGTATAATTTTTTTTGACAGATAAAAATCATAAAATAACTATTGGATTTGGGAAGTTTGCAATTCTAGACTGCAGAATGAGTACTTTAATAGAAGAAAATAGAAGAGAATTTTTTATTGGCCAAGTGTGATTGGACACACAAGGAATTTGTCTTGGTGCATACGCTCTCAGTGTACATAAAAGAAAAGATATGTTCATCAAGAATTCTAAAGTACAACACTTAATGATAGTCATAGGATACAAATAAGCAATCAGGAAACAAAGAATATCAATATAAATCGTAAGGATACAAGCAACAAAGTTACAGTCATACAGTCATAAATAGGAGGAGATGGGTGATGGGAACGATGAGAAGATTAATAGTAGTGCAGATTTAGTAAATAGTTTGACAGTGTTGAGGGAATTATTTGTTTAGGAGAGTGATGGCATTCAGGAAGAACCTGTTCTTGTGTCTAGTTGTTCTGGTGCAGTGCTCTATAGCATCGTTTTGAAGGTAGGAGTTGAAACAGTTTATGTCCAGGATGTGAGGGTCAAAATAAAACTAACTACAATCTTTTTATATGAATGTCACATTGTATTTTTGTGTTGTCAAGGTCTGTGAGCTGTAATAAAGATGCTTTTCACTCATATGGCCTAAATTCGGGATTAAATTAAAAATACACCCAGCCCAATAAAGCTAAGTACAGGCAGTCCCTTAGTTAAGACAGAATGCCATTGTTCCTAATTCTATATTTAACTTGAAGTTTTTTGTAAGTCAGAAGCCAAACTTACAAACAGACTGCCTATACAAAAAATAGCACATTGACAAAATTTCCATCTGTCAATTACAAAAGGCTGTACTGCAGAGGTGGGTTTCAGCAGGTTCTGACCAGTTCTGGAGAACCGGTAGCAGAAATTGTGAATAGTTCGGAGAACCGGTAGTAAAAATTCTGACTGGCCCCACCCCCATCTATTCTCTGCCTCCCAAGTCCCAGCTGATAGGGAAGAAATGGGGATTTTTCAATAACCTTCCCCTGGAATGGGGTGGGAAAGGACTTTTCCACTGACTGGAAGGGATGCAACCAGCATGGTTTTTCATGCAGCATGGTTGCATCCCACGAATGGAGCTTGCTTGTGTTGACTGGTTGCTGGCATGCCACAGATCAGTGCTAGTCCATGGATGGTTGGGTACCCTAGCTTATTGAATACTGGAGAGATCAAATTGACCTACAGGAAAGACCAAATGAAGAATAAAAAAGAGACATGGCAAGGCAAAGTATTCCATGGTCTGTTATACACACACACACACAAACAAACACAAAGACTAACTATGCAAAGCATATAACAAGAAGAAAGACTTGACAATGGCTAAGAATGAGAAAGTTGAAAAAAGACATAGGGTCTCATTCTGGCTGCACAAGACCAAGCCTTAAGAATAAATTCATATAAAGCCAGAATTAAGAAGACAGCAACAAAAAGCAAATGTCACCACCGCAAAGAAACTGATGAAACAGTGGACTGCAAGAAGATTGCATAGACTTACTACAAACAGCAGGATAATAAGGTAGCAATAAGGGTGCAGTGGAAGATCTAAAAACAAAAGGGCATTTTCCTGTAAGCAAAAACTGATGGGACCACAAAATTGACAAAGTAATAGAAAATGAAGAAGCTAAAGTGCTCTCAGAGTTTTAGAATTCAAACAAGTAAGCATCTGCTGCACAACATCTCAGGCTTATCAACTGTTGATAAGAAAGACCCCCCCAAAAAAAAGCCTGAATAGTGGATGTGGCAGTACCCGGAGGCAGTAGAAAAGAAGAGAAAAAACTGGAGAAAACCACAAAATATAAAGACCTGCAAACAGAAGTTGAATGACTGTAGCCAAAGAAAGCAAAGAATGTCCCAATAGTGATAGGTGCCTTGGGTGCAGTCCTAAAAAAAACCGGAACATGATTTGAACAGTTGTCAGCACTGACAAAATCATTGGTCGATTGCAGAAATTTACTTGGAATAGCTTATACTGTATTTTCCCGAAAATAAGACCCACCGGAAAATAAGCCCTAGTATGATTTTTCAGAATGCTTGTAATATAAACCCTACCCCAAAAATAGGCCCCAGTTACGATGGACAGGCAGATGGGTGCATTTAGTACTGTGTTTCCCCTGAAAATAAGACCTAACCAGAAAATAAGCCCTAATGTGTCTTTTGGACCAAAAATTAATATAAGACCAAGTCTTATTTTTGGAGAAACATGGGTATCTACAACGATAACTTAAACCTCACCAAACGACAAGTCTGCCTAAGCTAGGTGTTTGGGAAAGACTTGATAGGTGGATAAAAGTGGCAAATCCTGTCTAAACATCAGGCTGACGGTACAACCAATCATAATGTTAATAAGGGATGTCATACCAAACATTCTTGGATGGCACCTAGAAAATCTGCCCATTGACAAATTTTCTCTCTGTCAACTACAAAAGGCCAACGTGCTGATATACTATGCCAATACATTTCAGCTTCCTATATGCTTGGCAAGAACTGAATTTGTATGAAGGCCAATATTCATTGAAGAACTGGCAGCTGTGGTTTCACATTATTCTGTATATGAAAATAGGAGGAAAGAAAGCTATTGGTATGGATTTGAATCATAGGTCCACCCCTCCCCCCAAAAGGTATTTATATTTATGATTACTAAAACTGGCTCATTTCAAGGATAAATAAGTGCAAAATCAAGTAGTCCTCAACATATGATCACAATTGAGTTTATTTCTGTTGGTAAGGGAGATGGTTTCCCAATAGAAAGTTGGTAGTAAATTTTTTCCTATTTCATGATCTTTCTTGACATAGTTCTTGACTACTTACTTACTCATAGTAAGTGAATCACTGCAGTATATAAATTAGTAGCACATTCTTTGAGGGAATCTCCATTCCCACCCACTCCAGGGGAAGGATACTGTAAATATTCCCTCCCCACTCCAGAGGAAAATTACTGCAAAATCCCCATTTCCTCCCAAGCAGCTGGGACATGGGAGGCGGAGAATAGATGCGGGCGGGGCCAGTCAGAATTTTTACTACCGGTTCTTCGAAGTACTCAAAATTTCCGCTACCAGTTCTTCAGAACCTGCTGAAACCCACCTCTGGCATGACCCCAGGACACTGCCACTGTCATAAATATGAGTCAGTTGCCAAGCACCCAAATTTTGATTATGTGACCACAGGGATTCTCCAATGGTCACAAGTCACTTTTTTCAGTGTTGTTGTAAGTTTGAATAGTCACTGAATGAACCGTTGTAAGTTGAGGACTACATGTATAATTAAAGTGAATGGGCTTAAATATATGTGGTGTATTCAATATCGATAAATATGGAAGGCCAATAAAAAATGGCCGTCCTAGGTCGTATTTCTGTCTCTGTCAGGTCAGAATGTAATGCAAATACACTGTGAAATTATCATCTCGGCAGCGGCAGCTGGTAACATGACAAAGGAGCCAGGAAACTCACACCACCACAAAGTAGGGAAGAGGAAGACTTATTTGGCAAATCATATACTGATGCTCAGTAGTAGCTATTTCTACTGTTAAATTATCTGTGTTTCGTTAGAGAAATCTAAACATTTGCTCCACTCTCCCCTAGAAATTAATTAGTCTCAGCCCTTTGCATATGTACCAACATTAGTAAAACTTGATTTTCAGTCATTTGAAGACAGCATTACAATTTTCTTGTGGTTAAGGGAATTAAAAAAAGAACAGATTTACATAACCCCGGTCTTGCTTTTG
Source organism: Ahaetulla prasina (assembly GCF_028640845.1). Taxonomy (NCBI): domain Eukaryota; kingdom Metazoa; phylum Chordata; class Lepidosauria; order Squamata; family Colubridae; genus Ahaetulla; species Ahaetulla prasina. The sequence continues at coordinate 223,789,709 of NC_080540.1, read as the reverse complement.
TTTTATAAAACCTGATGTTCCAAAATCCATTTGTAAAAACCCTGTCTGTGTGTTACCTATCATTTTTATTACTGCATGTAAGAATGTTGTATATTGCATACATTGCAGGATCATGTTCCATACTGAAATTAATTTGTAGTGTATATTATGAAGCTGAATGCATATCCTTTGGCTCTTATTTCGACCATGAATTTACTGTTAAATGTTAGTCTGTAGGCACCTAGGAAAATGGATTTGTATTGTTTGTTTGGAAAGGAAGAGGCAGGGAAAAAATTCCAGAAGTGGGGCTCACTGCTATAAAGTCTCTATCCTATTCACTCTATGTATTCATTGGAAATGTTAACACCTTAATATACCTGTATCTCAATAACCTGAGTCCTAATTAGGGATGAATGAATCTGTAAATTTTTGTTCCATGTAAATATTTTTTCATCTCCAACCTATGTTTTATTTTGCTGCCTAAAAAGTCTGCCACTTTTTTCCATGAAAATTTATATACATTTTTCACAATTCTATAGGTGTTTTTTTTTTTAAAAAAAATTGATATTTGTTAATTTAAGGTTATGTATACTATTTTAATTTGTGGTCATTTAATTGTTGCATTCCTGATTTTCATGTGTAGCTTTTTCTATGGTTTCCTGGATTATTCTTGTTTACATGATTTATGCCATTTATTTTTATCTGAGTTTTAAAGATGAGAATTTTATGTCATTCGGAATGATACCATTAGGAGACAATAAAGGTAGTTCTCAAGTTATGACCACAACTGAGCCCAACATTTATGTTGTCAAGCGAAACATTTGTTAAGTTGAGTTTTGCCCCATTTTTACAACGTTTCTTGTCACATTTGTTAAAGTGAATCACTGCAGTTGTTAAATTAGTCACACGGTTGTTAAGTGAATCTGGTTTCCCCATTGACTTTGCTTGTCAGAAGGTCCCACAAGGGGATCACATAGCATCAGAGCACTGTAACCATCATAAATGTGAGTCAGTGTTCAAGCATCCAACTGTAAATCATATGACCATGGGGATGCTGCAACCGTCATAAGTGTGAAAAATGGTCATAAGTCACTTTTTTTACTGTACTGTTGTAATTTCAGTCACTAACCAAACTGTTGTAAGTAGAGGGCTACCTGTATGTGTAGCTTAGGGTTGAACTCCAGAAACCTCTCTGAGTTGATTGTTTGCTTGCAGATGTTTTGTAACATATTCAGTGCTAGAAGGAAGTGGGATTTGCTTTCTGTTCATAGACACCATCATCTTAGACAAGCAAACAGCAGCCTAAGGAACTACAGAGGAAAACTATACTCCTACCAACACTGATAGGTCAAGCTACTGAATATAAACAGAGAGGAACCCCCAGAGAGGAACATCTAGCATTAAGATGTTACCTAGACTGATAATAAAATCTCTGCAATCAGACAACCAAGCTCAGAGGACACTAAGGACTCCAGCACTCAGAGTAAGGTTCAACTGCATGGCATACATGTCATGTAACATATGACAGAAATATGTACACTAATACGCAAGTTTTTAGGTGAAATCTTCCAGAATACCCTGTTTCCTGTAAAACAAGACATCCCCTGATAATAAGCCCAATCGGGCTTTTGAGCATATGTGGTAAAATAAGCCCCCTCCCCAAAAATAAGCCCCCCCCAAAAAAATTTAAATCCATGCGCAGCCGGTCCCTGACATTTCCTCTGGTTAGGGAGACAGAGCTAGAAATCAGGTAAGACGGCAAGAGGAGCCCCGTCTTGCTCCAGGCACCCCAAAATAATAAGACCTTCCCGAAAATAGACCAAGCACTTATTTCAGGGTTCAAAAATATATATATATAAGACGGGGTCTTATTTTCGGGGAAACACGGTATGTGCATCTTGAGCATATATTTTTACTTGATTAGCTCCATCATAACATTTGAAAAGCCTCTACTATACTTTACCTATCTTGGTAAAGGAACCGAATGTAATATGTGATGCTTAATATGACAACACAATGAGTTTTCAGTTACCTGACTTATTTGAAAACAGTTAAGTAGAAGATTTAAGGCATATGTCAGACAATATTCAGATAAGACACTATTATTTAAGTCCAGGCAGGAAGATGCTACCATACTGAATATATTAGGTTATACTTTAAATATTTCTTGGTTATAGTAATAGCATTTAGTCTTATATACTGCTTCATCCCACTTTACAGCCCTCTCTAAGCGGCTTACAGGGTCAACATATTGCTCCCAACAATCTGAGTCCTCATTTTACTGACCTCGGAAAGATGGAAGGATGAGACAATCTTGAGCCGGTGAGGATCAAACTCCTGGCAGTCAGCAGAATTAGCCTGCAATACTGCACTTTAATCACTGTGCCACTATGGCTCATCTACATATTATAGTAAACAAAACCATATAGGAACTGATCTGAAGGACTGATCTCTCTTTCTTACAAATATAATCAGCTGCATATTATCTGACTCAAAAAAGATTTTTTCCTTAAAGAAGAAATATTATCTTTTAACTTCCTCAGTGGGATCCAAATACTTGATACTTATCATGATACTTATTATTATCGTAATTATTTTGTTTCATTGAGCAGCCAGATGTTTACAATGGATTTGGCATTTTTGTCAACCTATCCAGTCCTTTCCAAGGACCTGGGATGTGATGTGGATATTTGATGGTGTTAGGGATATTGTTGCAGGATGTAGGCTATTCCAAATAAATCTGCCTTTGCAATTGACTGATGGTGACTTTGTCAATTCCAATGGCTTTTAAATGGTTCTCCAATTGTTTTGGCATTGTATTCAAGGTTCCTATTTTTATTATTTATTCTATTATTTATTCTATTATGCTAAACAAATAATTTCATCAACACTGTCAAACTATTTACTAAATCTGCATTACTATTAATCTTCTCATCATTCCCATCACCCATTTCCTTCCACTTATTACTGTATGACTGTAATTTGGTTGTTTGTATCCTTATAATTTATATGGATATTCATTGTTTCCTGATTGCTTATTTGTACCCTATGACTATCATTAAGTCTTGTACCTTTTGATTCTTGATGAACTTATCTTTTCTTTTATGTACACTGAGAGTGTATGCACCAAGACAAATTTCTTGTGTGTCCAAGACAAATTCCTTGTGTGTCCAATCACACTTGGCCAACAGAAAAATTCTATTCTATTCTATTCTATTCTATTCTATTCTATTCTATTCTATTCTATTCTATTCTATTCTTTTATTTTATTTTATTCTATTCTGTTGGAAATACCTTTGCTTTCTTTTGCCACAGTTTTTCCATTTCTTATTATTATCATCAAATTTATTTGCTATCCATCTCGCAGTTCAAGGCAACTCTGAGCAGATGTGAAACAAAGAAACTGAGTTTCTTTTTCCAGCATGAATAACTAATGCATAAAATTGGTTTATTTTCATGGTATTCTCCTCTGCCATTCCCTGCCAAGCATTTGGAACCTATTTTCAATAACAGATTTAACATATAAATTGGACCAAACTTGGCAAAAATTGGAAATATTTAACAGGGCACAGGTGGTAAAGCAGAAAGCAATATCCAGAGATTTGGGTGACTTGAGTGTGCTTTAACCTCTCATCACCTGCTGTGGCCCAAATATGAATAAAAATCTTTAAAGAATCACCATACAATATTACATTCTGTCTAAATGCTGTAAATCATGTAAGATTTACAAGTCCCACTATAGTATTCCCTGAAACCATGCATTAAAAAAAATCGTGATTGGAAAGTAGAACATTGCCACTTTGTATGTTAAACATGGTAACGGAACTAATCTGTTACCATTTTTTGCTTGCTTTTTTTTTTTTAACCTTATGAGAAAAAGGCAACCATTAGCTGGGAACATCATGTGTCTCTCAGTTTGAATAGTTCCAGAAAAATAAGAAAGATATGAAGTGCTGGCGGCTATAGAGGATTGTGAATAGGAAGACACTCAATTTCTTTCCTTATGAACTATAATAAAATCACAGTCAATGGACTTTACTTATTGGAATCATAAAACACCCTTAGCCTCTGCTAACAGTTTGTTCCTTTGGGACTGTGAGAATGCCACACAGTTTCTTTGGTCTGGATGAATGCTAACTAATTATTGAATTCACAGTGCATTGGAAAAGGGCATTCTTTCCTGCTGCTATCACAGCAGATTCAAAAAATTTAAAACAACAACAACAACACACACCTCAACAGCATTTTGTGTTTTTGGCAGGCTGATGTTGAACATTGATCTTCTTATTTCAGGTTATGGAAGAAGATGCAAGCAACACCATTGTGCCTCTGATGGATAACAGAGAATTCTTTGAAGATCAATGGCCTTACGGTTCTTGCAATTTCTCTCTTATTTTCTCTGCTATTTCACTTAGATTCCATTTAAGTGAATATTCAAGTTGACGCAATTAAGGTTTGAAAATGCAAATAAATTTAAAACTATTCTTCAGAAGTCTATAACTTTGAACCCATCCAAGTCATCCATCTTCCTGTTTCCCAAATCTTTGCAATGCTTGTTAAATCCAAGTCTGGCTTTTTTCCTGCATAATCTGTTCTCTTTAAAATGATCAGGTTCTGCTGCTTCTAAACTGGCCAGTTGCTGAGCTTCCACAATCTGATCTTCTAATTAGTAATTAACAAAATCCTTCCCACCCCTTCCTTACATAAAGAAGGAGGATATATTTTGTGTTTTGTCTGGTATTAAGCAATTACAAGAGAGAGAGAGAGAGAGAGAGCCTGTTGCATCCAATAGAAGGGAAAAGCAATAATAAAAGTGCAAACAAATTGTATTAGATTCAGGAGCTCTATCAGCACATTAACACAGAAAACCTAGATGCAGAAGTCTTGAGAACATACAGTACTCTTAGTTATGGACAACATAACTACACTTAACCCTTCCCAAAATAGCTGGTGTCACAGCAGCTATTTCGATGTGCTGATATGCAAACATTAGACATTTAGAAGCTGAATGAGATTGCTTTATAAATCTTGGTTAACCACAAAAAGGTTCCTATGAGTACAGGAGGCTGAGAGAATGATGCACATTCTGCAGCGGAGAACTGGAGAAATTCCAAAAATTTGGTTTGGGGCAAAAATATACTTTTAACTTCCAAATGTAAATAACAATCTATCTAATGTGGCTACTTTCAAAGCTAACAACTTCACATGCTCCGAAAAGCAAACAAGACAACCCACTGAAAGTTTTTTTGTGTGTGTGTGTGAACCTTGCTCTCAATGTTATTTCCAAACCAAATCCTTACATGTTCTATAACAGGGGTCTCCAACTTTGGCAACTTTAAAACTTGTGGACTTCAAGTCCCAGAATTCCTCACCCAGCTTTGGTTGGGTTGGAGACCCCATTCTATAACACTAAATCAAAAATCTCTTACAAACTTTATTGGATGACAATATTTGTCTGAGTGGTCCTTAGTGGTCTCTGAGCTTGCTTGTTTTCTTGCAGACATTTCATTATTCAAACTAGGAAACATCGTCAGTGCCGTTTGCTGTCAGTTTATATTCTGGTGACTTGCCTGTCAGTGTTGGTGTCTGTAGTCTTACAGATTCTTCAGTTGGGCTATTTGCTGTTGGCTTCTTTGGCAGTTTCTTGACTGAAACTGTATTGTTTATTTGATTGTTGGACTAATGTTAACCTTGGAGTTCATCTACACCAGTGTTGGGGAACCTTTTCGGCACCGAGTGCCAAAAAGGGGGCACAGGCGCACATGTGCTGGAAACCGGAAGAACAGCCTCCCAGTGCGCAAAACCAGGAGAGCAGCCACCTGATGTGCATGCGCATGCTGGAAAGATGATCTTCTGGTTTCCGGTACACACATGCACACTGGCCACCTGGTCTTCCGGTTTCTGGAATTTATGCATGCACGAAGACCAGCTGGCCAGTGCGCATGCATGCTCTGGAAACCGGAAGATCATCTTTCCAGCATGCGCATGCACATCAGGTGGCTGCTCTCCTGGTTTCTGGTGCTCCCATGCACATGAAGACCAGTTGGCCGATCCACCAGAACCTGGAAGAGCAACAGGCGATGGCTCATGTATCTGGAGAGATGGCTCTGCCAGAAGTGCATGCCAGAGGTTTGCCATCATGGATCTATACTGATCTGGGTGCTGATTGCTGATGGAGAGGTGCTTGGGTCTTTTGGGGCTGGGCGATAGTCTCTCTTGCATAGTCTTTGTCTAAGTGACAGTAAGACAATTCTGCTTCTTTTCAGTGTCATGGATTATACACCATGAAGTTGAAAGATGGTTTTACAAAGGTGTACACCTTTGGGCTCCAAGAATCTATTAGAAGGAAATTATGATCTCTTTCAGACCGGGTTTTCCAAAGAGTGCAGGACAATCACTTGAAGCAGAGGTGAAGCTTATTCAAGGACATGACTGACAATCACAATAAGACTGACAATCAGAGCAAGACATACAATCTCAAGAATCCATTGGTAGCTATGAAGTTGCAGCTTTAAAGAGGTTCTTTTGATAGGGAATTCTTTCTATTGCCTGTAGAAATCATGCAAACTCGGTCTACTTACTAGGGTTTCCTATAAAACACACCTGGATCACTAAAAAGCAAAAAAAATTGTTGCTTGATCCATTGTAGAGCTTTGCACCTTTGGTGTGTCAAAGTTGTGGGAGGGAAATCTATTTATTTTTTATTTATTTATTTATTTTGTCACAACGGTATATATAAGCATAAGCATGAAATAACTATATGACATGTAAGCACATATATAAGAATTAGGATGAAATAATTATACGAGTTGGATACAATCAAGGGGAATATTAGGACAGGAATGGTAGGCACGTTGGTGCTCTTATGCATGCCCCTTACAGAACTCTTAGGAATGGGGTGAGGTCAATAGATAATCTTTGGTTAAAGCTTTGGGGATTTTGGGAAGAGACCACAGAGTCTGGTAGTGCATTCCAGGCATTAACAACTCTGTTACTGAAGTCATATTTTCTGCAATCAAGATTGGAGCGGTTCACATTAAGCTTAAATCTATTGTGTGCTCATGTATTGTTGCGATTGAAGCTGGAGTAGTCTTCAACAGGAAGGACATTGTAACAGATGATTCTATGAGTTAAGATTCAGGTCATGCCGAAGGCAGCGGAGTTCTAAATTTTTTAAACTCAGGATTTCAAGTCTGGTGGCATAAGGTATTTTGTTGTATTCAGAGGAGTGGAGAACACTTCTTGTAAATATTTCTGGACACACTCAATTGTATTAATGTCCGAAATGAGGTGTGGGTTCCAGACAGGCGATCTGTATTCAAGAATTGGTCTTGCAAATGTTTTCTATGCTCTGTTTAGTAGTGTAATATTTCTGGAGAAGAAGCTACGCAAGATTAAGTTTACAACTCTTAGAGCCTTTTTTGCGATGTAGTTGCAGTGGGCTTTGGCACTTAAATCATTTGATATGAAAACTCCAAGGTCTTTAATGGAGTGAGGGTCATCTACAAGGTCATGTCCATCAAACTTGTATTTAGTGTTCTGATTCTTTTTTTAATTGCTTTAATTGATTCTTTTTATAATTGCTACCAACCTGCCTTCCATTGAGGACCTGTATACTGCACGAATCAAGAAGAGGGCCGTGAAAATATTTGCAGATCCCTCGCATCCTGGACATAAACTGTTTCAACTCCTACCCTCAAAACGATGCTATAGAGCACTGCACACCAGAACAACTAGACACAAGAACAGTTTTTTCCCTAAGGCCATCACTCTGCTAAACAAATAATTCCCTCAACACTGTCATACTATTTACTGAATCTGCACTACTATTAATCGTTTCATAGTTCCCATCACCAATCTCTTTCCACTTATGACTGTATGACTATAACTTGTTGCTGGCAATCCTTATGATTTATATTGATATATTGATCATCAATTGTGTTGTAAATGTTGTACCTTGATGAACGTATCTTTTCTTTTATGTACACTGAGAGCATATGCGCCAAGACAAATTCCTTGTGTGTCCAATCACACTTGGCCAATAAAATTCTATTCTATTTTTTCCAATGTGTAAGACAGCATTTGCTGATTGAGATTTGGAGTTGCCATATTTTTGACCATTCCGACACAAAGTCAAGGTCTTTTTGAAGGGTAGCCATATTGTTGGTAGTGTTAAATAGTTTAACATCATCGGCGAAGAGAACACAATTACTTATAATATGGTCACAGAGGTCGTTAATGTATAATATGAAGAGTGTTGGTCCTAGAACACTGCCTTGGGGGACACCGCTATTGCCAGGAGCAGGATTTGATAGGGCATTGCCTATTTTGACCACTTGTTGTCTGTTATATAATAGACTTGTCTATTATTGGAATGAGGATCTACTAATATCTACTGGGGCATTTCTTATTTAGTTAATTGCTGGTATTATCAAGTAAAGACCTGCTTTGTCAGTTTCAGCCTAGGAACAAGATTGGGTGGAAAAGCTTAAACCTTCCTTTGTTTTATTGTCTGGGGTTAACTGGTAGGTCAGGGATGGATATGGGTGGCAGTTGACATGGAGGGTCATAGGATGGCATAAGATTTTTCTTCCCTGAGAACAAAGGTAAACCTGAAGTTCTCTCTTGCAACTCAGGCAGAGCTTTCAACTGCACCTATAAACTACAATGTTTTGAAATGAACAGTGAAGAAAGACTGAAAGGTAAATCATTAAAAAAAAAAAGACAAGACAAGACAAAAGAGCAGCCAAGGAGTAAATAGAAAGCCCTCCCACACACATTTATACAGCCGGCCATTTAGATAGAGTTCAATCCTGTTCAGTGTAGTTTTCTGGAAACTTCTCTCTCCCTTGCTTTCAAACTTTGCCCCTCCCAAAATGTCCCCTCCCTGAAGCTTCTCTTAAGGTACTATTAAGACCTGATCCAAAAATATCAGCAGAATCATTCTTCGTATTATTCAATTAACCCAGGATGACAAGAACAATGAAATACTAGACATCTCCCCCAGTTATCCAGATAGTATTATACAATCTAACAGAGCTTGCTAAATACAAGATTTCCGTCATTTAGGATGCTTTCTCAACCCTTCCCTTTTTATTTCTTCCTCCAAATCTGGTTATATCAACCACTCACCCCACTTAACATGGTTTTAATGGCTTGGTTACAGTAATAACAACCTTCTCAATGAATAAAAGTCAATAATAATAGGGTCACAAATCTGCAAAGTCACTGAGAGATTGTAAATTCATACTGAGGGTTGAAATGTTGCAAGGGGAAACAAAGACTACTCGAGGTCTCATAGTGTTACTTAGCTAATTAATATTATTTAATGGATGGCACAGCCATGCTATGAGCCAATTGATGGAGTCAGATTTTAGGTGCTGTGTTTAAATGGAGTGACTCACATTTCTTAATTACACAAAATGCTTCACAATGAACAGCTGACCCATTACCTTAAAGGCAGGATAACATCTGCTTAGCTTGGAAGATTTTTTTTATGCAAGTCCTTTTAAATATTTACGCCACTGTTAGTTATAGCAAATAAAAATGAACTGGTCTAGATAAAATCCCTTCCACTTGACCTTAGCTATATTTTAATTTAGAGTGGTTATTTTTTTTTCTTTGCAGAAGCCACACTATTATTATTACTGTGCAGGTTGTTATTATTTATTGTTTACTGTGATCCATTCAGCCACCCTAGCTCTATCCCAAATAAGAGGGTTTATAGGGTTGTAAAAATAAAAAAAAATGTGATGATGGTTACTATAATGTAATGTAATATAATGACATCATCAGAAATATGTATTTTTTTTTCTTTTTAGAAGTTAGAAGATAGGGAGGGGAGTTCAGTTTGTATTGTTTGGTTTGTTTGGTTTTCAGGTTTCCCCTCGCCCACAAAACTGCTTAGTTCTGAAACAAAGTTTTGAAATGATCAAAATTCATGACACCAAAACTGGCCATTTTGTGGCAGATTTTGCTGGAGAGCTGGATAATTCACCACTGAGCTGTGTAACATCGCCATTTGCTTATCCAGATGGTCTCAGCTAAATCTGAAAGTTTCGAACAGGGTCACAACAGAAGTGTTTTTAGTCACGTCCTTTGATTCTGACCTCTTTTGTGCTTAGTCTTTTTCTCTTTTATTACCTTCATTGGCCTTTGACTTCAAAGTAGATATTTGGTACCTTTCTAGATGCAACAGTTTAAATGACTGGTATATATCTGTTTCAAAACTGCCTGTTTTCATTATAGGAACATAGTATTTAGGAATATCACGTTGTTCTCTTCAATCCACTGAAAGAAAGCCATGGACCATTTCTGTGCTCCCTCTGTCTCTTTTACTGCTCATTGTTTTGCTTCATAGTATATCCTGTACATTTGTGGGCAGACTAACCTTTTGATGGATGACTAGTTTTTGTTGAATTTGGCTTATGGTCATAACAACGAAATAAAGTTTTCAGGTTGCAGCTTCCAAATTGTTTCAAAAACATTGCCTTAGGTAAATGAGGATTCATGCTGCTGCTTCTATGGATGCCCCTTGCCCTTTAATTGCCAGTGTGAATGGTATCTAAGGCTATGATCTAAAAGTGATTATGAGTATGACACGATGACATGATTATGGCCCATAATTTAAAATATGGGTGAGTGCACATCAGTGGTGAAATTCATTTTATTTTTATTACCGGTTCTGTGGTTGTAACTTGGTGGGCATGCTGTGGCTTGGTGGGGATGGTGTAGTGGGCATGGCAGGGAAAGGATACTGCAAAATCTCCATTCCCACCCCACTGCAGGGGAAAGATACTGCAAAATCTCCATTCCTTCCCCTCCTGGGGGAAAGATATTGCAAAATCTCCATTTTCACCCCACTCCAGGGGAAGGATACTGCAAAATCTCCATTTTTAAAGAATGGGGCTAGTCAGAGGTGGTATTTGCTGGTTCTCTGAACTACTCAAAATTTCTACTACCGGTTCTCCAGAACCTGTCAGAACCTGCTGAATTTCACCCCTGGTGCACATTGAATCTCACCTGAAAGTAGAACTATCCTATCTTATTGGTATGGACAGAGGGCTATCTTACCATGACTACTCAACAAATTCATAGAAACTTAAATCTAGCTTGTATCCCATTCAGATCATCTGATGTGGATACTCCAGATGTAGAGGATCTAGCCTGGCACATAAGTTTCTTCAATCTCTAACTGCACAATCCCTGAGTCATAAAATGATTTGGAAAAATCAGAAGACACTGGCATTGGACTTTCTGCTCCACATGTAGAGAATAGAATTAATTTCTGATATTTGGGTACACATCATGGTATTGCCACATCCCTCTGTCCACATCCTACATAACTGTTTATGAAACTACTAGCTGAAAAGGAGTGGCTAAATCTCCAGCGCCTAGCAGAAGATGAAAGCAGAAAAATACATTCTGCAGCTGAGTGACCTAATATTGTTTCACTCAGAGGATCAATCTGAAAGAAATAAGACAAAACTTGTCAAAGCCTGCTCGACTCACAATGCTTTAATGTACTAGATCTGTAGTGCATTTCACTTACAGTACCTTTGCTACCAGTTCAGAACTGTGAGCATGCATGCATGCTCACTTCACTCATGTGCAGCACTTCTGCAAATGCACAGAGCCTTCTGCATGTGCAGTGCATCTGTAATGACGTCCGGGCGGGTGGGCAGAACCTCCCACCCCCACTGCTACCGCTTCGCCCGAACCGGGGCAAACTGGTAGAAACCCACCACTGGACTAGAGCATAGATCATTCTTCATAAAACATATGAAGAACGGTTGCAGGAACTCAGTATATCTAGTTTAATGAAAAGAAGGTGTTGTGGCTCCAACCGCCCCGGGCCTGGCCCTCTGCCAGAAAGTGACTCAGAGAGTGAGGGGGAAGGCCGTCAGGGCTCCCCTCTGCAGGGCCGGCCTCTCTGGCTCAGCTCCAGGAGCCAGAGGCAGGCCAGGTGGAGGAGGTGATGAGGCCTCTGTCTCGTGTATCTCCCCCCACCCAGGCAACACTTCCAGACCCAGCTGTGGACAATCAGTCCTGGTTAGATCCCAGGTTTCGTAGACAAGAGAGGCGGGAACAACAAAAGAAGAGGTGGGGCAGGCCTAGAGAATGCTGAGTCACGGAGCCACACCCCACAGGGTATAAAAACAGGAGGGGCTGCTCTACTACCTTGTGTTGGACAAAACAAACTGACTGGAGAAAACTTGAGCTGAACTATTTGACTAAGCTTTTGGCCTGGATTGCTGTTTGTTCCTGACTTCCTAGTTGCTCCGGTTACGAGCTTCTGTGACGCCGGCATCAGGGAAGATAAAGAAAACCTTGGCAGACATTCGCTGGTTTGCTGCTGGAGTTGATAGCTGCCGTGGACTAAATTGCTGGCGAACTGAGTCAGTTCACATGTCTCCCGGACTGAGGTGCGGGGGACAGAACAGAAGGACTAGAGGAGACATGATAGCAGTGTTCCAATATCTCAGGGGTTGCCACAAAGAAGAGGGAGTCAAACTATTCTCCAAAGCTCCTGAGGGTAGAACAAGAAGCAATGGGTGGAAATACATCAAGGAGAGAAGCAACTTAGAACTAAGGAGAAATTTCCTGACAGTAAAAACAATCAATAAGTGGAACAACTTGCCTGCAGAAGTTTTGAATGCTCCAACACTGGAAATTTTTAAGAAAATGTTGGATAGCCATTTGTCTGAAATGGTGTAGGGTTTCCTGTCTGGGCAGGGGGTTGGACTAGAAGACCTCCAAGGTCCCTTCCAACTCTGTTATTATGTTATGTTATACCCATGTGTGGGGTGTGAAAAATAAGCAGTCAGTTTTAGGAAGAAAGCTATTGTTTGATAATTTGATGAGGGAAAGAATTCAATTCCTATGTCTTATCACTTATATGTCTGAGCATATTAAAGCAGTTGTAGTGATTCTACACAATGGTTTTACAGATTTCATCCAGGTCAATGTTTTCTAAAATTATGCCTTTTCCAAACCTGTCCTAGGTCTGTTGAGATATTTTAGCGTCTGCATGAGCCCCCATTTTTGATGGGACCTGGAGAGTAAAAAACAACAACCCAAAACAAAGGTCTATTTTGACAGTGGTAACGGCTTTAGTAATCTTTTCTTTCTACATGTTATAAATACATCATCTTTTGTCCCTTAAAAAAAAAAGTATCTTTTTTAGTTCCAGTGTTTGCTTCTACTATTACATTGATGTTTTGACTGATTTATCTGTTTACCCTGTTGTCAAGTTTTATATTAATTATTACAGATTTATACATGGCTAGTTGACTTGTCAATCATTGAGATGACATACTGAGATATTTGGGTCATTTCCAATGCTATCCTCACAGAAGGAGTTATTGGAAGCTAAATTAATTGTTCCCTATTTATCATGGAAGTGCTCAGAACATTTCTAAATATTATATGAAAGTTCCAAGGATCTTAAGATGTTACAGAAAATTCCCAAAAGCAGAACCAAGGAAAATTTTATATTTGTAGGATTTAATTCATTTGCAGCTACCCAAAGTACCGAATAAGCTTTTTTGCTATGTACCAAGACATTGGCCTTATCTTATTCCCTGTCCATCCTTAAGTTGTGCTTACCTACACTAGCATTAAAATAATATTTTCTTCCTTATTCTGACATTATCCAAGACTATCATCACAGCGTACGAGATATTTAGGTTTTATCCCCCATAACATAACATAATAAAAGAGTTGGAAGGGACCTTGGAGGTCTTCTAGTCCAACCCCCTGCCCAGGCAGGAAACCCTACACCATTTCAGACAAATGGCTATCCAACATTTTCTTAAAAATTTCCAGTGTTGGAGCATTCAAAACTTCTTCTTTTTCTTTTTTTTTTTTTGTAAAAAAGTTTTATTTCCATTTTCCAACAACCTATTCAATATACAGTCTCTTATTCAACATTAGTCATTAACTTTCATTTGTTACTTATTTGGACCTGCCCAGCTACCACTTCCTTCCTTAACAAACCTTTCCTCCTCCCTTCTCTACTTTCTTCTACTTTCTTCATCCTTCCTCTCCTTCACTTTTCTACATCCTCTCCTCCTTCCCTACTCTTCTCTTCCACCCTTTCTAACCCTCTCTCTTTCCCCTTTCTTCTTCCTCTCCTTTCCCCCTTTTCTACCTCTCTCTTCCTACCTACTTTCTTCCTTCACTCTCCTCTCCTTTCCATTCCTTCTGAAATGGCAGCTGAGCAGCCCGATTTCATTTCAAATTATTTCTATTTCTTAATTACATATCTTCAATCATTCCTTTACATTGATCCTTCATCTCCCCCTCTCCTCCTTCTCCTCCCTCCCCTCCCACCCCCGAGACTTCCCAGAACAAAGTACAGGGTATAAAATTAACAATCATAAATTAAAATACAACATAAGTCATAATCCATTGTCACTCCTCTCTCTAAGACCTTAACTCCCCTTCCAGAAACAAAAAAGTACATTCTTCTTCCAGTCCATTATATATCAGTCCATTCCACTCCTAAAATCTTCAGAATCTTTAATTCCAATTAAATTAGTATTTCCAGTTCATCAATAAAATACATAGTTTTTAATATCCAATCTTCATCGATTAACACCAAATATATATCAATCCATTCCACTCCTGAAGTCTTCAGAATCTTATCGTTTTTAATATCCAATCTTCATCGATCAAGACCAAGACGATATTCCATCTTCCAGTATTCATCAGAAATTCTTTTATAATATACCTTTCTTCCTTAAACAGTCTCCCAAATATAATTCATATTTCCAGCTTAAATTCTTAAATTTTTATCCAATCTCCAAAAAAATCAAATAACATTGCTAATATTAATATTTCTTCAATTTACCTTACATCTGTCAAATAACATTATTAAAATTATACTTATAACTTATATCCAAAATATATCAATTATAACAATTAAATTCTATTTAACCAAATACCAACATTACATCCATAAATTTTTCTATCTGTCCTCCAAAAGTTAAACAATATTCCATCTTCCCATTCCTTTATACCTCACATATATCAAATAGTAACACCTTATGCCCAAAATAAATCAGTTGTAAAAATTAAACCCTATATATATATATTTAAAAAAAAATACCATCAAAATCACATCTTAAGCATTCTCCTTCCCCTTGTCTTCTTACACATTTTCCACCATCTGCTCACCAATCAGCTTATCATCTAACAATAAAGAATTTCCAATCTTTAATATATTGGTGTAAAAATATCTTGTTTAAAAACTTATTAAGAAAAGATAAGCCTCCAAAAGTTCCTATAAAAAAAAAATTTCCATATTTGAACTGAGTAAGTTTCCAAGATTTTAGTAGTTAGTTCTGTTTGCTTAAGAGCCATTCTTAAACTGTAAAATCTATCAAAAAGAGAAAAAAAATTCAATAAACTTTTCTTCTTAAACATTGTGATAAAGAAAAAGGTAAAAAGAAAAAAAAATCATTAACAGTTCTTATTCATTCCATTTAAAAAGTAGCTTGTTATGTTCTTCTCTTCCTTTGTCCTTTTGTAGTTTCACTTTCCTTTGTATATTGCAAACACCATTTTAAATCCACTCAAGTTGAAAGTTAGTTCAAAGGAAAGCTATTTAAGAGCTGAAGTTAAGATTTATTACTTGCAAATTCTTGCTAGTCCTCCTACTTTGTTCTGTCTGTGTTGAGTTCTCTTTAAAAATAAATCTTGGCACAGAGATGGTCGCGGCTTCTCGTTCTGTATAAACAGAAGCACCCTGGGCACGGAGCTTCGTCAGGCTAAAGGGGAGCTCTCACCCTTCGATCCCCTGGTTAAATTCCAGGGGCTCCCGGGGAGCTCTACCCAAACCTAACCAATCTTCCCTCCCCCTTCTCCCGGGGGAGAGAATTCCAAACCGTTTGACAGCCCATTTACGCTGTCAGGGACGGTTTGACAAAACCCAGGCAGGGCAGACGATCCCAAAGGAACGTCCACGAAGCCTGCGTTGCCAGCGGAAGTCCCCGGAGCATTCAAAACTTCTGCAGGCAAGTTGTTCCACTTATTGATTGTTTTTACTGTCAGGAAATTTCTCCTTAGTTCTAAGTTGCTTCTCTCCTTGATGTATTTCCACCTATTGCTTCTTGTTCTACCCTCAGGGGCTTTGGAGAATAGTTTGACTCCCTCTTCTTTGTGGCAACCCCTGAGATATTGGAACACTGCTATCATGTCTCCCCTAGTCCTTTTTTTCATTAAACTAGATATACCGAGTTCCTGCAACCGTTCTTCATATGTTTTAGCTTCCAGTCCCCTAATCATCTTTGTTGCTCTTCTCTGCACTCTTTCTAGAGAGTCTCAATATCTTTTTTACATCATGGCAACCAAGTGTGGCCTTACCAAGGCATTATAAAGTGGTATTAACACTTCACATGATCTTGATTTTATCCCTCTGTTTATGCAGCCCAGAACTGTGTTGGCTTTTTTGGCAGCTGCTGCATACTGCTGGCTCAAATCTAAATGGTTGTCCACTAGGACTCCAAGATCCCTCTCACAGTTACTACTATTGAGCAAGGTACCACATATATGGTACCTGTGCATTTTGGTTTTTTTGCCTAAATGTAGAACCTTACTTTTTTCACTGTTGAATTTCATTTTGTTATTTAGCGCCCAATGTTCAAGTCTGTCAAGATCCTTTTGTATCTTGAGCCTATCTTCTGGAGTGTCGGTTATTTCTGCCAGATTGGTGTCATCTGCAAATTTGATGAGTTCCCCATCTATCCCCTTGTCCAAGTCATTGATGAAGATGTTGAAGAGTACTGGGCCTAAAACAGAGCCGTGGGGTACTCCAGAAGAATTAAGAAGAATTAAAAGAATGTAAATAAATATTTTTGGTCAGTTTGGTCTAGTGGTTAAGGCACCAGGCTAGGAAACAGGAGTCTGAAAATTCTAATCACACCTTAGTCATGAAAGCCAGCTGGGTGACCTTGGACCAGTCACTCTTCTTAGTCCAACCCACCTCACCGGTTGTTGCCAGGAAAATAGGTGGAGGAAGGTATTTGAGTTATTTGAAAAATAATAAAGGTGAAAAAGAGAGAGAGAGAGAGAGAGAGAGAGAGAGAGAGAGCAAGAAAGAAAGAAAGAAAGAAAGAAAGAAAGAAAGAAAGAAAGAAAGAAAGAAAGAAAGAAAAAAAGAAAGAAGCTCTGGGGTGGTGCAGTGGTTAGAATGCAGTATTGCAGGCTAATTATACCAACTGCCAGCAGTTCTGCAATTCGATCCTGACACACTCAAGCCTTCCATCCTTCTGAGGCCGGTAAAATGAGGGCCCAGATTGTTGGAGGCAATATGCTGACTCTGTAAAATCGCTTAAAGAGTGCTGTAAAGCACTATGAAGAGGTATAAAAGTCTAAATGCTATTGCTATAAAAATAGTCTTCTTCTTTACTTCCTCTTTCGCTACTCTGGATGTCGGGGTAAAGAAATGGTTGCTGAGTAAAATTATTGTCATGGATATTAATGCAGCCAAGAAACTGAGTCCTTAACACAGTCAGGGTCCTAGACTCAGCCACATAATCAAGTCTTCACTGCAATATGAAGGACCAAGAGGGTCAAAGTCATCCTAATTTATGAAGGGACAATGTTCCAAAAGGTAGAAGTGACAACAGAGAAGGCCCATCTCCTAGTCCTTGCCAGCCAATATTCCTTGGCTGACAGGACTCACAACATGCCCAACCTATTGGACTGAATTTGATGGGTAGAAATGGCTAGGAGAAGACAATCCCTTAAGTAACTTGACCCCAAGACAAAAAGGGTTTTAAAATTAGCATTTCAAATTGCACCTGGAAGCACACTTGCAATCAATGACTTCATGTAGCAGTGGTGTTTCAAGTTTTGAATATTCAACACCATTTATTATCAATGCAGCTGCATTCTGCACCCAAATATGCCATAGCTTACATACTTGCATCAGATATCCTGGGTGTCATGACAACCTTATGTGCATGTAATCATTTTAGTATCACTGATGTTCATTACAGATGCTGTCTCCATTTTTCTCTGTTTCCTTAATTCCCAGCACTCAACCTATCGGTATGCAATGTACAAACACCCTCACCTGAACATCCACATGGGACTCCCAATAGCAATTCACTGTATTACATTTATTTGATATTACATTTGTATTACATTTATTTGATATTAATTAATATTAATTAATAATAATAATAACTCAAATAATCGTCCTCCACCTATCATCACTTGGTTTGTTCTTGTTCTTCTTCCTAATGGCTAGTTAGAGAATGGTTATTCTCAGCAAAATTCTTCTCATTTTAATTACAATCCAGAATTCAATCAAACAATTCTTCTGGGATAGCAGACATGAGCAAATAATTAAAAGAGGAATGCACTTTATATAAGTGTGTTGAAATCAAAGGACCATTTGCACACTTCGGTCTCCACTGCCAAATCTATGCAGATAATAGAGGTAAATTAACATTATTAACCTGTTGATATATTGTGGAGAATCTTGCTCAATAACAGCATCTCTAATGAAAGAATATAATCCACCATGATGTGCCCTTTTAGGACATTTTAAGTTCTTCTATGTCCAATTACAATAGATACCTTTCTTTATGGGCACTTTTCTTATTTCTTCTTTAAAAATAAATTTTATAAGAAGGTGTTTATCTCAAAAATCTCTGATTTTTAACTTAAAATCAAAATATCATTTTATATAACACTATCTTTCTTTTACACCCATCCCTTGTTTTTCCATTCTTCAATTATATGTCCAATATGAAAATAAGATGCAAAGGAGAAGCATATTCTAATATGTTGTGTTTAATCAACATATTATTGCATGGTTAACTGAACTATATAGTTTGTTTAATTAACCCTTTTGTGGATAATGTGGTATGATATGACTGAGTCTCTAAAATTATAAGGCTAAAGTGGAATTGGTCCATATGTGTTTCAATGTCTTTTGAAAACCTAATTGTATTTTAAGGGAAATCGTGAAAGAAATCTTACAAAAAATATTAAGGGAACTGGTGGGAAGGCAATGGGGAAAAAATGGAAAATACAGAGAAGAAGTTGGGAACTAAATATTTATGACAGAAATGATATTGACTGAAGAAAGAAATAGCAGAAGGATTAAAGACTGAGGAATTCAGGACATCCAAATGAGACCAGACCAGCATCAGGTACGGTTCATAGTAACTTAGCACATGCTTAAGTTCTATTATAAGTGATGAATAAAAAGTAGCTAGCCATCAAGGGCAGAGAGGTAAAATAGCAGCCACTGCATGTGTGTTTTTACTTTCCATATACATACTTGTGTATATGTATGCATGTATATGAAACACACACACACACACACACACTCTGTGTGTGTGTGTGTGTGTGTGTGTGAGAGAGAGAGAGAGAGAGAGAAAGAGAGAGACAGAAGACAGACAGACAGACAGACATATTCCCAGCATGTTTAAAATTCCACTTGGAAGAACCATGTCAAGAGTTAACAACTTTCCCTTCCCTTCTCTTCCCCTTTCTTTGATTCTTTCTTTCTTTGATCCTTCCTTCATTATAAAATTTTGGAATGGACTTTGCTGACCTCTGAACGCAAGTACTAGATGAAGATTATTTTGATTTTTTATCACCAACGTTAGCAGAAAGAAAGAAGCATGCATGAAAGTAGCATAGGTTAAATATAGCCGCAGTTTTTTTTTTCTTTGCATATTTAGCTTGGAAGCATACCACACGTTTCTCATTTGCACTTCATGTTGCAAAAGAGATTTATACTTTTATGCAATGGAGAATAAATAGTCTCCAGATACCCTTGTGTCAGTGCTTGTATTAGTAGGAACCACTTTTAATAACCATGTCAGTTCCCCCCACAGGGCTCTGCTTTGAAAAAAATAGCATACAAACAGACCAAAAGATAAACCATGTTCAAAAGAAGTGATTGACACTAAACCGTGACCAGTTTATTGAAGTTATGAAAACTTGATTTGCTTCAACGGTAATAGAAAAACCACAAGATGCTCAACAATTTTTTTTTCTAGACAAAATTCTATTTTCAGCTTTATAGTTGCTCAAGACTATTTTTTTTTCTGCAGAAAGTTCTATTTCCAGCTTTAAAAAAGCATGCAGCATTCTGCCTCTACTATCTAGGATCACAAGGTCAGAAAAGGCAGAGGTCTTCTTGGATTATTTTGCTACCATTGAATTTGTACCATAAAGCTGCCTGTCTCATGCTTTCTTACTTCCCCTCCCTTCTCTCTCTTCTTTCCTGCTTAGTATATCTCTTTGCCCCAATAGTACTTGGGAGGAATAATATAGACAATCACCACATTTTCTCACATCTGTCAAAATCTTTTCCATTATTATTATTTTAATTTTTTTAAAAAATGAATGGAAAGCTACCCTGCTGTAAAGCACTGGCTTCAAGCACAAGTTATGATTCCAGGAGTGTCCATGAGCATCATACATAGGACACAGAGGGATTTTTAGAAAATAAAGTGGTGGTTATCACCATTTAGTGCTTTGTTTGCCATCTAGTTATTGCAATCATTTTGTGAGAGTATCTATAACATGTTTCCAAAATGCCAGAAGTGAAGTCTGGATATTTTAAAAAAGCAGCAAGGGGGATTCCTGCTATGTCCAACTCCATTGAGAAGACCAGTTTCGGAAAAAATAAATAGAATAAAATAGAATGGGATAGGATGGGATGGATGGAGCGGAGTGGGAATAGACTGGAGAGAAGAGGAGAGGAGGGGAGAGGAGAGGAGAGGAGAGGAGAGGTGAGGGAGTGGGAGTGGGAGTGGGAGTGGGAGTAGAGTAGAGTAGAGTAGAGTAGAGTAGAGTAGAGTAGAGTAGAGTAGAGTAGAGTAGGGTAGAGTAGAGTAGAATAGAATAGAATAGAATTCTTTATTAGTCATTAAAGGAACACAGAAGGAATTTGTCTCTGGCGTATAAGTTCTCAGTGTACACACATAAAACAACACAAGCTGTCAGTGTACACACATACAACAACAAAGTGATAGGCATAGATTATAAATCATTGTTACAATCTTTTCATCTTAATCCTTCAATCTTAAAATGCAGGACCTGGCTAAATGAGAATGTTGCCTCTTGACTTACATGTGAACAATCCCCATTACTCATTAATTCATCCCCCCACCTCCATCTTGCAGTTCAAGAGACAATACCAGGATGAGGAGAGGAACACTCCCCCATGACTTTCAACTGAATAAACTAGAATGAGAGTAAATAATTCTGAAGTATGTATCATGGGTTCCCTTCCCAGTCCCTCGCTCAATTCTTTTTCATTCCTTCCAAATGAGCAACATGGACCCAAAAAAATCAGGTGTGCAGAAAGGATCCTTGAGTTACATATGATGCACATTTATCTGAAGACTGCAAATTAGAATCAGAGCCACGTCTTTTGTGATAGTTCATATTTTTCCTATTGACATGTGAGCTTTAATCATTAATATTGCAGAATCGACTCCGATCCTTAACTCTTAAAATTTGGGATACAACAATTTTCTGACAGTTCCTTTATGTCAGTGATAGCTAACCTTTTCCAGACTGCCCAAAGTGTGTGTAGCCCCCGTGCATGCACCCCCTGTGCATGCACACCCACTGCATGCGCCCCCCACATGCACCCATCCTGCGTGCATTCCCACACCCCGCATGCCCCTCGCCCCTGCGCATGCACAGCAGAGACCTGAAGACCAGCTGGCCAGCGGGAGGCGTGAGTGCATGTGCAGCAGAGCTGAACTGGGGTGACGGCTCCCATGCCATCAGAGAGGGCGCTGCATGCCACCTTTGGTAGCTGTGCCATAGGTTCACCATCATGGCATTATGAGATGTATAATAGGTCAAAAGTTACTCCTGGTCCTTCCTTCCTTCCTATCATCTGTCCGTCATCTATCTATTTATCTATCTATCTATCTATCTATCTATCTATCTATCTATCTATCTATCTATCTATCTTTCTATCATCTATCTATCTATCTATCTATCATCTATCTATCTATCTATCTATCTATCTATCTATCTTTCTATCATCTATCTATCTATCTATCTATCTATCTATCTTTCTATCATTTATCTATCTATCTATCATCTATCTATCTATCTATCTATCTATCTATCTATCTTTCTATCATCTATCTATCTATCTATCTATCTATCTATCTATCTATCTATCTATCTATCTATCTATCTATCAGCTTTCTATCAGCTTTCTATCTATCTACTCTATCTAGTTAGTTATAAGAGAGAGAACTTCCAGGATAGCTTGGGAATGAACAATTTACATCTGCTTAAGTAACTGAATCTCACAATGGTTTGTTTTCTGGACAAAAAAATAGCAACACAACCAAGTCCTTGAAACCAACGTTGTATTGTCAAGGAGCGCGACACATGTATTTTCATTTCACTCAAAGCAAATTGCATTTCCTTGTTAGAAAAAGGAAGAAAACTATGTTATACGTCACACAGATGCTCCGAGGCACATAATGAACTGGAATGCCGTAAAATTAAGGCACCATCAATACATGCAAAAGGAAGCATGTAAGCTGCTAAAAAAATCAGACTGCAATGCAAATGCTATTAGCCTTATGTGTTTACTCTTTCCTTGCCCATTTTTATCACCTGTTCCTTTAAGTGGGACAAACAAGGACAATGGGTAGACCACCTGAGAGATACACATCTGGAGCTATTTCATAGTAGAAATCCCTTCCGGAGATGAACAATAAAGCTCGCCACTGAGCTGTAACATCTAATTATCTGAGGTGGCACCAAACGTAAGGAATTGGTCAGTCTTAGTATAATGCCACTTTCTGCATCGCCTCCATTCAGGTCTCCCCTTGTCATTTATTTAGAAGCTGATGGATGCACCCATTCAGCTGTCATCCAAAGGAATATGCCTCTGGAAGAAAGGGATTTGTCAAGTTATTTTGAAAATCTAGTCATCAGAAAGGCAAGGACACAATTGTGCTTCTGTTCTAGGCTACAGAACTTGCACGTAATCAGATTCACAAAGGAAAATAGTTAAATGATTTCAGATGAGATATCTCTGTTGGCTCTAATACTAGTATTACTTTGCTGTATCTATTCAAGTTATCTCAGTCATTGATAAACTAATTAGCTTATCAATGATCTCTGATTCTTGTTCTCTCCCTATGACTCTTTAAGGTATAATAAATATATAGTGAACAGGGGACCCATAACCACTATATATTACCACCTATAGATGAACAAAGAAAGTTGAGGTGTCAAATCATCCTACATCATTTCTTCAGTCTGAATTTTTTTTTTTACACATACACATATGGATAATTTCATTCATTTTGTTGAGCAGAGGAATAAGATATTGGAAACTGTGTGGACTGTATTGAAACAATATTGAATCCTTCATAACATTCACCAGCCATCTATCCTGTCAGGTGTTAATAAAATAGAATATAAACTTATGTCATCATAAATGTGTCAATATTTAAAGACTCCTTTTTAATTCTTAATTTATTAGAGATTATTTTATATGAATTTAGCTGTGCATTTTCCTCAAAAAAGCAAAAAAAAAAAAAAAGATTTGGATTAATCATATGCCATTAACTTCATGTTGACTCCTAGTGACCAGATAGATTGATTTTTCTCTAGAAATATTTTGATATATTTCAACTATTAAGAATGACAAGAGATGGAGAAAAGATGTCCTAATGCATGTATTGCCCTATTGCTGAAAATAAGTAAAGAAATTCTAAATATTTTTTTTTTTTTTATTGAAAGAGTTTTTAAAAAAACAAAAACATTTTTCCCCCTTTTTTTCCCCCTCCCTCCCAAAAAAACAAAACAAAACACCCCTCCTCCCCACCCCCGGCTTCCCGGTCAATCACAAGGTAAAGTCCAATCCAAATAACCACATCCAAAGCTTTTCGTCTCCCAACCCCCTCCCCATTACATAAAATAACTTTCTAATTATTCAAAGGCAATCTGATATTTCTTAATCTGATATCTGTTTTGTAGATAATCAATCCATTTTTTCCATTCAATTAAATATCTTTCCTGCGTATTGTCTTTTAAAAACACTGAGATTTTAGCCATCTCAGCCAAATTAATAACTTTCAATATCCATTCTTCTATTGTAGGTATCTCTTCTTTCTTCCAGTATTGTCCAATCAACAGTCTTGCTGTTATTAAGTTCAAAATCAATTTAGTCTCAATCCCTGTACAATCCATTATAATTCCCAAAAGGAAAAATTGTGGCAGGAACTTTATCTTCTTCTTCAGTACATTTTGAATAATCCACCAAATTCTTATCCAAAAGACCTTAATTTTCTTGCAAGTCCACCAAATATGAAAATATGTAGCATCATCACAATCACACCTCCAACATTTCGCTTGGATATTAGGATACATACATGATAATTTTTTGGGATCTAAATGCCATCTATAAAACATCTTATAAAATTTTTCCCTTAAATTCTGTGCTTGTGTAAACTTAACATTTCTAACCCAGATTTTCTCCCATGTTTCCAACATTATTGGTTCCTGAATATTCTGTGCCCATTTTATCATACAATCCTTTACCAAATCCTTTTCCGAATCTATTTCAAGCAACACATTATACAATCTCTTTATATGCTCCTGGGTCTGATTTCTAATTTGCTTTATTAAATTTTCCTCCCTTTGCATTATACCAATTTTTTGATCTTCTTTCCATCTAGCACTTATTTGCCCATATTGAAACCAAGTATAATTCCTCCCTTCTTCATTTAATACCTGTAATGATTTTAATTGCAATCTACCTCCTTCAGCATACAAAAGTTCTTTATATGTAATCATTTCCTGTTTCTGTTCTATATTTATATTCTCTATTGCATGTCTAGGGCTCGCCCATATAGGAATCTTGTAATCTAATTTATAGGAATATTTATTCCAGACCCGCAAAAGAGCACTTCTCAACACATGATTCTTAAAAGCCCTATCCACTTTTTTTCCATAAAATAAGTACGCATGCCATCCATATAACAAGTCATAACCTTCTATATTCAAAATTCTTTCCTCTGTTAAGTTAAACCAGTCACTTATTACTGAAAGGGTTACTGCTTCATAATATAGTTTAAAGTTAGGCATTCTTAAACCACCTCTTTCTTCAATCATCTCTACAAATTAATAGATTATATTAACAATATTTTTTAAATTCAAGCATTCAAACTCATATAACTAGCTAGTCACAACGAGAGAGAGATAGAGGGAGAGAGAGGACCTTTATAAAATATATCTTTATTATTTGTTGAAAGATAGAGGTTTTTTTTCATTTCAAGTCTTTAAGATGAAATAAAATCACCTGCAACAGAACTTTTGCAAGAAAATGGAAATCATCATACAATAAATGACAGGGGGGGTGGGGGGAATGCAGTCAATATACTGTAAGTGCCTTTTCTTTATTTTTCACTTAAAATATAGTGTTGTGATAGACTAAGGTAGCAGAAACATCTACAACAGAATAAAAAAAAAAGGCAAGATAGTGACTGCAACCATATGATCTTTATGTGCCTTACATATGCCACTTATGTAAAAAAAAGAGAGAAATGAGGCTTTAAGAATGTGATTTCAGCCTTCTACTTAACTTTAAAAAACAAACAAATATATAAGACTGTTCGCACAATAAACATTGTTATATGTAGCAGAAGCTCTTTTTCAACTTATTCTGCTGCTCTGCCTTCAAAAAAGAAGGATAAAATTTTCAATGCCATTGAATTTGGCTAGAATTCATTTTCTCTATGGCCAGCGTATGTGTATGGCATAGTATTTCACTCTGTCAGTCTGTCTCTGCTAATTATACTAAGAAACCGAATACTTAGCAGCATGCCCCAGCTCTGAATATAACTGTATCTTGATATTGTGGAGGGGAGGGGGTCTTTCTTGGGGATAAGCCAAGTTTGCCACCTAACCCCCCTCCCTCCACATGTCTGCCTTTCTGGCTCCTCAGAAAGCACATTGATCAGAGGCAGCAAAGCACAAGACTGTGATATTCCAGAAAAGTACATAAGTGAAACTGGAAAAGCTTTCTTAGAAAAATAGTCCTTTTTTTTTTCAGGGAGGTCACTGCATTGGCTCCATCAACTATTCTACAGATATTCTGCAAGATATTAGGCCCTTCAGAGGCCTATTGTATTGTTCTTTTCTTACGTTTGCTGTCTTCTCTGTAAGAGGCATTGTGGAAATCTTTTTTTTAAAAAAACATTTTGTGGAAACCTCTGAATGCCTCCAGCTGAACTTTGGCAGGACTAATGTCTCCTGAAGGATCTACAATCCCTGCTATTTTCATCCCATTCTGTCAAATAATGAATCGGTTTCAGGCATTTTGAAGTTTCCCCATTATAGGTCTGTGGACAAATCTTTTATCTAATCAAACATTGAAGCACCTTGAATAGAATTGGGCTGCCCTCAATTTCTGAATATCCAGCTGCAATCAAATCAAGGCCGATTGGCTGGGGCCAAATTGCAATAATGAAAAAAAAAGCTGCCCTTGAGTCATTACATGTAGGTCTTTGAAATTAATTGCTTGAATATCCTACCTTAAACGTCTATTTTGGCCTTACAAGGAAGTATACAACTCAGCACGACAAGTAGCAATGAGCAACTCAGTCATGAGAGCTATCCACAGGGAAGTCGATGGAGGCAAATGATAGAAGCAGCTTTGTCTTATCACGATGCAAGCTCTACCCCTTTTGTACATGCATTTTAAGTTTGGGTTGCAGTGGTGCAACATTACTTGAATTGTTTTGGCAAAAGCACTAGATCCTGTGGATGCGTCTATCAGTCTGCTGGAAGGAACCTTAATGGCTTGAGCTGAAGTCTTGATAGTGCTAAGTTTAAGAATCACAACAGTGTGGGATTAGGGGCTGTTAGTACAAAGCTATAAACAAATATTCCATGTTGCAAACAGTTATGCTATACTTTAGAAAAGACTGATACTTCACTGATATGAGAAAGCAAACCTTTACAGAGGTCAGGCAATGCTGACTATTATCAATGCTCATAATGCCGGAACAGTGTTCGTGTAATCATGGCAATAAGTCATGAGTTCGACCTTTCCCAGTGTTGAAGAGGTCACTTCAGTGAGAATTCCTGGTGAACTAGACAGATCCAAAATATTGCATTGCCACAAAAACAGCAGTCAAAAGGTAATTTCTGGCCAGCCAAGTCTCTCTGGAAAAAGAGATAATCATGAGATTGTCAGCCTAAACTCTGGACAGCTGCTTCTCATGAGTAAACTGCAGAAACTGAGTTTTCTGCAACTGGCTCATGAGTAGAATAGAATAGAATAGAATAGAATAGAATAGAATAGAATAGAATAGAATAGAATAGAATAGAATAGAATTTTTATTGGCCAAGTGTGATTGGACACACAAGGAATTTGTCTTGGTGCCTATGCTCTCAGTGTACATAAAAGAAAAGATACCTTCATCAAGGTACAACACTTACAACACAATTGATGGTCAATATATCAATCTAAATCATAAGGATTACCAGCAGCAAAGTTACAGTCATACAGTCATAAGTGGAAAGAGATTGGTGATGGGAACGATGAGATGGGAACGATGAGAAGATTAATAGTAGTGCAGATTTAGTAAATAGTTTGACAGTGTTGAGGGAATTATTTGTTTAGCAGAGTGATGGCCTTTGGGAAAAAACTGTTCTTGTGTCTAGTTGTTCTGGTGTGCAGTGCTCTTGATTAATAGCTGAAAGATTTTCACCAAGCTGATAGACAAATTATGGATACAAAGTTCTGCCAAGGCTAAATTCTGAATCATTTTTGGAAATTGTTTCTTAACTCTTTTTCAACTACTAAGAACCCTAAAAACTATTCAGAACCTTTTAAGTTTAATATCATACACAGCTGAGATTCCTTAGCAAATTAAAGGTAATTTAAAAACACACACACCTCTCTTCTTTAAAATGAACAACCAAGGACAATTGAAATATTGATTTTGGAAAGTTATAAATGGATTAAAGATCCAGATGGATTTTAAATAAAATTTTGAAATTAATCATAAAAACTCTTCCCATGGGAAAATACTAATGTTTTGAATTTTTAAAAGAAAACATGATAGGATGGGAATTTGAACACTAGACCTTTAGAGACAACCAGAAGAAACTAAAGATTACAATTAAAGCAGATGTACACTGAAATTAGGCTTACTAACACAAAATTGAATAAATGTTTTAACACTAGATGTGCTGGAGGATATTTATGAGCAATGGGGATATTTGTGAGCAAACCCAGATCCAGAACTTGACCTTATTTCTGCCATTACAAATATACTTTGTTCAGATGCTAAGGAATATTTTTGTATTGATTTTTATCTAACTGTAATGTTTAATAAAATTATTATAAAAAGAGAGGGTATTCTTGAAGGCTCATTGAGAAGGAAAAACCAAAGAAATTTATTTACTTATTGCTGCCATTCCTTTCTCCATACAGAAACAGAAAATCTCTTCTTCTTTTTTTCTTTTTTTCTTTTTTTAAATTTACATTTATATCCCGCCCTTCTCCGAAGACTCAGGGCGGCTTACAGTGTATAAGGCAATAGTCTCATTCTATTTGTATATTTACAAAGTCAACTTATTGCCCCCCCAACAATCTGGGTCCTCATTTTACCTACCTTATAAAGGATGGAAGGCTGAGTCAACCTTGGGCCGGGCTTGAACCTGCAGTAATTGCAGGCTGCTGTGTTCTAATAACAGGCTTCTTACAGCCTGAGCTACCACGGCCCTCTTGAGTATAAGTCTTGTTCCAAGCTCTAGAGCCATGATGGTGAACCTATGGCACATATGCCACAGGTAGCACACGGAGCCATCTCTGTGGGCACCCAAGTTGACACCCAGTCAACTCCACCGCACATGCCCGTGTACCTCCCACCAGCTAGCTGATTTTCAGGTCTCTGCCGGGAGGAGTGCGCACAGTGGTGGGATTCAAATAATTTAACAACCAGTTCTCTGCCCTAATGACCAGCTGGGTAGGCGTGGCTCAGTGGTCATGTGACCGTGTGAGCATGGCCAAATCAACATCACTCATGTCGATGGGCGCTTCACCTTAGCTGTTACAATGTAATAAGGGTTAACCAGAGAGGCAGTTTCTGTAAGCAGGGCAATAAAGATTAGACTAGAAACAACACCAGAATGTTTCCTTCCTGCCTTCCTTACAGAATTAGCCCTGTAAAATGGAAAAAACCAAAATAAGATTTCCTCCAACAACCAGTTCTCTCGAATAGGTGCGAACTGGCTGAATCCCACCACTGTGTGCGCACATACACATAGGTGGGTTGGAGGGTCACACACATATGTACGGAGGGGTGGGGGGGGATGCGTTGCACCCTCACCCCCATTTTGGTGCTACCACCACACACCCCCACACATTTTTTGTCCCAGGAGGCTTCAGGGAGGTCTGCTAGCACCAAAATGGGGATCGCGTGCACATACACGGGGAGACCGTGGGGGGGGGTTGCATGTGGGGGGGAAGTGCAGGGGGTCACACACACATGCGCGGGGGCCAGGGCCTGCGGGGGGCATTGCATTATGAGCGTCAGCATGCAACGCACGATGCCATGTGTGCACGCATGTTTTCGGTACTCGAAGAAAAAAAGGTTCACCATGACTGCTCTAGAGGAATATAACTTTCTATTAAAATTTATAAATGGCTCAGTTATTTCCCCATTAGACTGTGTAATAAGATTATTATCTTATTTATGAGCAGATGGAATAATGTATGGTTTCAACTTTTACTGCAACTAATTAATCTTCTGGATTTTGTGCAAGTCTTGTTTAATCTCTGCTTTGCGTTCAAATTTATTGCAAACCTTTGGATGTATATTCAAGAGGATCAAGGGGTTATTAGTGATTGTATTTCAAGTAAGTCTTCCTCTTAAATTTAGGTTGCCAACAACTTTGTGAGACAGGTTGGGATTTAAGTTGATGAATTGTTTGAGGTCATTAGGTAAAGTTCTTGGCCAAGCTGAGGATTCCTCCATCCTTGATCAACATTCTAATATTGTCTTCCCTTCTTGATACCTTCTAGAAAGTGCTGCATTTTCAGATATTAATGGCCCTGCTGGCAAAGGATTCTGGGACTTGAAATCCAACATGTTTGGAGGAAGACTGAGTGGCATGGTAGGCTAGTAGTTAAGACTCTCACCTCCCATTCGGAAGGTTGAGAATTCAATCCTAGATAGCGGCAGATACTTCTCTCTTAGGGCGCAAAGAAAAATTGCAAATTTGCAAATTCCATGTGGCATCAGGAAGGGCTTCTGACCAGTAAATGCTCAGCTCCATCAAAGTCGCTCTGACTCTACTCCGAATTAAGAAATTACAGGGTAATAAAAAGGGAATTTGGAGAAAGACTGCATTACCAGCCTTCCTTGAGTTTACAGAGAAACATGGATTATAAATTAAATAAATAAATAAACTTCACAGGATCTGTTCCTTTCCATTCCCTGACAACTTCTGCATATCACAACATCAAGCTCACTTTATATTGTTTGCTTCCCACTAATTTGATGAGATAGGGAAAGAATAAGCAAGGACTGATGTGATACATAAATAGATCTAATACTTTTACCTTTTCCTTTCTCTTGGTTATTAATTAGCGGCTAACAACATTGTAAGTGAATATGCATGCTTCACAGTCAGATCTGTTGAATCTAATGATGCTTCAATGAAAGTTTAAAATTTTGGAGCAAGTACTAATTAACTACATTTATTCAAGTTCCTGCAGTTTTCTTGGCAAGAGTTTCTATGTGATATTTTAATTTATTAGCTAAGGTTTTCAGATGGACTTATTTCTTCACCCATTTGGAGGCGACATGGGACTCATTATGATTCTCCATTTTGTCTTTTTTAAAAAAAAATAACTTTTTTTTTAAATGGCTTCAGAACTATTGGCTTGTTTTATTAAGCCTCTCAATGACATTTGGCATACTTACGTAGCAAGAAGCAAAATATCTATTATTACTATATAAGGCTCTGCGCATATAAGGCTCTGCGCATGCACGAGGAATGGAGGCTCGTGGCTGAGATGGGAGCCAGCGAGGGTCGTTTCTAAAGGATGGTGGCTTCCTGACGACCTGCCGCGCTGCCTATGCCCCCTGACCTGGTGGACTATCATCTTGGCAGCCGCAGGAGAGGTTTTTGGACCTTCTCGGGTCAGCGGCTGCAAAGAACGGGCGGGGGGGCGGCGATGCGGCGAGCGGCGGCCATTTCTACCGGCGCGCGGCCTGCTGTTTGCGGCCTGTTGTTTCCGGCCCGCAGCCTTCTTCGGCGTTTGACATCTTCGGCGTCCTTGACATCGGATGGCCTTTCATCATCCCAGCAGCCCAGGAATGGATTTTGGTGGTCTGTTGGGTCTGCTGAGGTATGTGTCCTCCGTGGAGGTGGTGGAGGTGGTGGACACGAAGAACGGGCTGGACGGGAGGTTGCAAATGGCGGCCATTGTGCGGGCGATTGGGCGATATGTGGAAGGCCACGGTCCACGCTCGCATTTGTCCATCAGCGCCTGGTCCGCTGCATTTATATCGGCGTTTGCCCTTATCATCGGCGCTTGAAGTCTGGCGAGACCGCGGCGGGAATGAGGCCGCGGGATGGTGAGCTTTGAGAACGGAGCCTTTCTACGGTCCCATTTACTATTCTCCATTGCTGAGTCATTGCCATTTTCGACGGGACTTTGGACCCCCCCTCCCTTTTGGAAGAGGAGCGGTGAGGGGCTATTCCCCGGGTTTGTAGATCTACCGGGGGACCTCTTTTCCGGGAATTGACAGTGCCAGCGATGGAGGGGACGATGACGCTACTCACCTATTTTCCATATGGGATTGTTGGCCCCCTTCGGATTTACCACCGGACATAGTGGCCTCCCATTGGACGGATCATCAATAACTTGCCTGCCCATTCTGAGGACATGACTTTATTTCGCTGTCTCTTCTTTCAACATGCAATACTCCGCACATGAACTCCTCCGCCTGCGAGGTGCCCCCGCCTCGCAGGAATGGCCTGCTACATTACCTAGGGCCGGCCTCAATGACGGGTCTTGGGACCCACAGAGGTGGCATGCGTCAAGGAAGAGCCTTTGGGGATTTTTAAATAGGGAATTTTTAAAGGGGGGGGGAGGGTAAGGGTGGGTGTTGGGGGAAATCCGTCGGGGAGGATATGTCCAGTCCCAGTGCGCGCTCACGACATTATTTCAGTTGGTCCGAAGACAGGGGGGGGGATTGTGCAGAGCAGAGAGTATTTTTCCATCTGTACGGTAAGTGGGAGAGGCAGATATGGCGGAGGCAAGGGGCCGTATCGTTCTTTGGGAGCACGTGTTCGATGTTTAAAAGCGAGTAACTGATGGCCCTACACACATCGGTGGAGGCGCGCTAGATCTGACTTTTATCTCTGGTCAGTGGGTTAATGATCTGGTTTTAGGAGATATAGTGAAGGTACCGGTGTCATGGTCAGATCATTTTCTTCTTCGCCTAGACTTTCGGACCGCCGCTCACCACCGCAGGGAGACGGAGCCAATGCGTTGGTTCCGTCCCAGGCGCCTGATGGACCCGGAGAGGTTCCTGACGGAGCTTGGGCCATTTCTTGAGGATCTTACCCACATCACGACTGAAGAACTGGTTGCGGCCTGGGAACGGGCCATGGCTGGGGCTTTGGACCGTGTTGTGCCTTTGCGGCCTCTGACCCGGTGTAGATCTCAATTGGCTCCCTGGTTTTCCGAGGAGCTGAGAGAGATGAAACGCTGGAGAAGACGCCTAGAGAGTACTTGGAGGTCTAGCCGTTCCGAGGCTGATCGGACACTAGTGAGGTCTTTTACTAAGACCTACCTAGTGGCAATGAGGGAGGCGAAACGTTCTTACGTTTCCACCCTCATTGCATTGGCAGATAACCGCCCGGCCACCTTGTTTTGGGTGACCCGTTCCCTCCTTCATCAAGAGGGACGGGATGACCCCTTACAGGGACGAGCTAAGGAGTTTAACGGTTATCTATATGATAAAATCGTTCAACTTCGGGATAGTTTGGACCAAGATTGCGATGATCCAACCGAGATGACAGAGACACGCCTTGTTGAGGTTATTTGGGATGAGTTTGATTCTGTGGCTCTCGAGGATGTGGACAGGTTGCTGGGGAGGTTACATGCAACTACATGTTTACTGGACCCGTGTCCTTCCTGGTTAGTGCTGGCTGCTCAGGAAGTGACACGAGGCTGGCTCCAGGGGATTATAAATGCTTCTTTGGTGGAAGGGGTTTTTCCCGCCGCCTTGAAAGAGGTGGTGGTGAGACCTCTCCTCAAGAAGCCTTCCCTGGACCCAGCTATTTTGGGAAAGTATCATCCAGTCTCCAACCTTCGCTTTGTGGCGAAGGTTGTAGAGAGTGTGGTTGCATGGCAGCTCCCCCAGCACCTGGAGGAAGCTGTCTATCTAGACCCGTTCCAGTCCGGCTTCCGACCCGGTTATAGCACAGAGACGGCTTTGGTCGCGTTGGTGGATGACCTCTGGAGGGACAGGGACAGGGGTTGCTCCTCTGCCTTGGTCCTATTAGATCTCTCAACGGCTTTTGATACCATCGACCATGGTATCCTGCTGCGCCGGTTGGAGGGATTAGGAGTGGGGGGCACCGTTTATCGGTGGTTCTCCTCCTATCTCTCTGACCGGTCACAGACGGTGTTGACAGGGGGGCAGAGATCGTCCTCGAGGCGCCTCACTTGTGGGGTACCTCAGGGGTCGATTCTCTCGCCTACCCTGTTCAACATCTATATGAAGCCGCTGGGCGAGGTCATCAGTG
Source organism: Ahaetulla prasina (assembly GCF_028640845.1). Lineage (NCBI taxonomy): Eukaryota > Metazoa > Chordata > Lepidosauria > Squamata > Colubridae > Ahaetulla > Ahaetulla prasina. Next base: position 223,755,926 of record NC_080540.1, on the reverse strand, counting down.
GTTTCGAGGTGAGTTATCATCTGTACGCTGATGATACTCAGCTGTACTTTTCCACCCCGGACCACCCCAACGAAGCGGTCGAAGTGCTGTCCCGGTGCCTGGAAGCTGTACGGGTCTGGATGGGGAGAAACAGACTCAAGCTCAATCCCTCCAAGACGGAGTGGCTGTGGATGCCGGCACCCCGGTACAGTCAGCTGCATCTGCAGCTGACTGTTGGGGGCGAGTTAGTGGCCCAAAGGAGGTGGTTCGCAACTTGGGCGTCCTCCTAGATGGACGGCTGTCCTTTGATGAACATCTGGCGGCCGTCTCCAGGAGGGCCTTTTACCAAGTTCGCTTGGTCCGCCAGTTGCGTCCCTTCCTTGACCGGGATGCCTTATGCACGGTCACTCACGCTCTGGTTACGTCTAGGTTGGATTACTGCAATGCTCTCTACATGGGGCTGCCCTTGAGGTGCACCCGGAGGCTACAGTTAGTCCAGAATGTGGCTGCGCAAGTAGTAACGGGAGCCGCTCGTGGCTCCCACGTAACATCACTGCTCCGTAGTCTGCACTGGCTTCCTGTGGTTTTTCGGGTGCACTTCAAGGTTTTGGTTACCACCTTTAAAGCACTCCATGGCTTAGGACCCGGGTACTTACGAGACCGCCTGCTGTTACCCTTTGCCTCCCACCGACCCGTACGCTCTCACAGAGAGGGTCTTCTCAGGGTGCCGTCCGCCAAACAGTATTGGCTGGCGGCCCCCAGGAGTAGGGCCTTCTCTGTGGGGGCAGCGACGCTCTGGAACAAACTTCCCCCTGGCCTACGTCAAGTGCCTGATCTTCGGACCTTCCGTCGTGAGCTAAAAACACGCTTATTCATTCAAGCGGGACTGGCATAATAGTGTTGAATTTTAATTCGGGGTTTTGTTAATATTTTTAAAATTTTAAATCTAAATTTTTAATTATCAGCCTTTTATAATCTGCTATGTTTTAAATGTTGTTTTTAATTTTATATATCTTGTGTTTTATTTTTGGCTGTACACCGCCCTGAGTCCTTTGGGAGAAGGGCGGTATAAAAATTTAATAAATAAATAAATAAATAAATAAATAAAAATATCAATAATATTCTAGGTTTTATTGCAGGGGTGAAATGCTCCCGGTTCGGACCAGATTGCCCGATCCAGTAGTGATGGTGGTGGGTGGTTTGGAGAACTGGTAGCAAAAATCCCTGCCCCCCCCCACCCCAGCTGAGTCATGCGATCATCAGAGGTGTTTTTTTTACTTTTAAAAGCATTTTTTCTTCAGCCAAAAAAATGCTTTTAAAAGTTTTAAAAAAAGCTTCTGATGATCATGCAGCTCAGCTGGGATCGTTGGACCCTTTAAAAGCATATTTTCTACAATCTCTGCAGCGGTTTTCTACAATCTCTGAAGAGGTTGTAAAAAATGCTTTTAAAAGGTTCTGGCAATCAGGCAACTCAGCTGGGATCGTCAGAACCCTTTAAAGGCTTTTTTTCCCCCTTTGGCGATCCCCCCTGAGTTACCTGATCATCACAGGCTTTTAAAAGCATTTTTTTACAATATCTTCAGCCGAAGAGGTTGTAGAAAAAAATGCTTTTAAAAGTTAAAAAGAAAAAAAAAGTTGGCCACACCCACCCAGTCACATTACCCCACCACTACCAAGCCATGCCCACAGAACCGATAGTAACAAATTTTACATTTCACCCCTGCTTTATTGATAATACCTACTTAATAAAACCTGTTTGGTCTAGTGGTTAAGACATCAGGCTAGAAATTAGGACATTGTGAATTCTACTCCCACTTTATGGCATGAAAGACACTGAGTGTCTTTGGACCAATTACTCTCTCAACGATGTCAGGCTTAGGAGACAAGCTGGTTGATCAATTCCTGTGGCATCCAATTGATTCATACACAAAAACAGACCCTGTACTTGTGGGATAATGCAAGGAAGAAAAAGAAGTTAATTCTCACTGTTCTTTACCAAAATATATGGATGTTGTATGACACATTTTCACTGACAGAATATTTGTAACTCAGAGTTGAATTGTGGAGTCCTTAAGGCTCTCTGAACCTGGTGGTTGGCTTCAGATGTCATTATCCAGCTGCATAGTACCATCAGTACTAGAAGGGAATGGGGTTTGCTATATAAACAGAGAGTAAAACCCATTCCCTTCTGGCACTGATGATGTTACCTAGTTGGATAATGAAATATCTGCAAGAATACAACAAACCTCAGAAAGCACAAGCACTCCACAACTCTTTTTTCAAGTAATTCCATTCAAAAGTGTGTGTGTGTGTGTGTGTGTGTGTGTGTGTGTGTGTGTGTGTGTGTGTGTGTGTGTGTAATGGGAGTTATATTTTGTTTGAACTGATATATGAATGCATGATGTTTGTATGTTTGTCTTGGAATACTTTCTAGAAAAATATCCAGTATTCTCAAAGAACACCAAAAAAAAAATTAGGATATATTAACTTAGTGTTCTAAGTTGCTTGCAGAATTCCCACATCCATTTTAGTGCAACATTTCAGTTGTGGATAAAGATTAGTTATAGATTTGAGAACATTCAATATTTTCTTCAAGTAATAGTGATGGTTTTAGGAAAATTAGATGCTGCTAATAATGTCTGATGCAAACTGTAAAGTTAAAAGACCATATTGCATCCAACAGTTCAAAGTAACTGAAATTTTGGATGTAAAATATTAATTAGCAATGAATTGACCAAAGCCACCCAGAGTCACCTAAACCACCCAATGAATTGAAAACCACCCAATGAATTGAAAGCCACCCAGAATCACCTAGTAAGGGAGATGGACAGCAGAGAAATTGATTGATTGATTGATTGAATGAATGAATGAATGAATGAATGAATGAATGAATGAATGAATGAACAAATGAACGAATGAGTGAATGTGGATACTTTTTTCTCATGAACTGCAGAAAGAAGGCAAACCAACCAACCAACCAAAGCAAAACCCTCAGAATCAAACATACCTAAATATTTGATTCTGATGGTTTTGCTTTGGTTGGTTTGTTGGTTTGCCTTCTTTCTTAAATGTTATTTTAAAGACTTCCTAAAACACGACAGATTTTTCGGGATAGAAAAATCAAAATTTCTTTTCCAGGGAAACAAAACCATTTGGGGCATTGGAAAGTGGAACTATGATAAGCTTATGCTCCTCCATGTGGAAGATGGCAAAACAGTCCAAAAGAGATGGGGGTGAAGCATTTCTTCCCTTATTGGCAAGGGTAAAATCCAGTAGGTTCTAACAGGTTCTGGAGAACCACTAGCAGAAATTTTGTGCAGTTTGGAGAACCGGCAAATACCACCTCTGGATGGCCCCAGAGTGGGGTGGGAATGGGGATTTTGCAATATCCTTCCCCTGGAGTGGGGTGGGAATGAGGATTTTGCAGTATCCTTCCCCTGCCACGCCCACCAAGCCACACCATGCCCACTAAGCCACTCCCACAGAACCGGTAGTAAAAAAAATTGGATTTCACCATTGCTTATCGGTTTAGCAAAATAGATCAGAAGGAATAGAACCTTTGAGGCAAAGTAGCTATTGCCGTGAATGAAATGCTTTTATATATTGTGTTGCAGTGAGAAATGGGAAAGAAAACCAGCAAGGGAAGACTTTGGGTGTCACACAATGCTGAGAAGCAGGAAATTTGTAGGCAAACAGCAAAAGAGGGTTGGAAAGAGGAAAATAAAGTTACTTCAGTGCCTTTAATCTGTACGTTCCATTTTTATTTTAGATTCAATTTGCCTGCAAAGGGAGGGGGGGGAAGAGAGGTGATATTTCTTGTTTGTTTTTTAAGAGATGTGCTAAATGGCAAAGAAATATAGAACACAGGGGAGAGTTAGGAGAGCTCTTAATTCATAGCCCTGGCGTGCAGTAAATCTATTCGTTGAGCAGGTTTATTTCTTTTATCAAGTAGGGTTTCATCTAATGGATGGCGCCCCTATAAAATGGTGACTGGGTTGTGACTAATGGCACAATGGGCGTAACTCATCACAGGGATGAAAAGTAAAGCAAACAGAACTTTAGCAACAGCTTTGCAAAAAGGGGGAAAAAATTAGTAAGGTCAACCCCTCAAAAGGCTTCTCTTCCAAATATGACTTGAGTTTTTCTCTTCCTTGAATATTAAAAAGTTCATATCTACCCCTTATAGCAGTGGTAGTCAACCTGGTCCCTACCGCCCATTAGTGGGCGTTCCAGCTTTCATGGTGGGCAGTAGAAGTTTTGTCCGATACTGAAGCACTTTCCTTTTTTTTAAGTTAATTGACTTTTTAAAAAAAAATTCATAGCATTATCTAAAAACATTTTCATTAGGTTTTCATAAAATTCCCCATGACAATTTAAATTTCTGAAAATATACTATTTGTATTGTTCGCGCATAAGTTTAGTTCACGTTACGTAAGTGAAACTAAATGGCGCTATAGTGCGGACGCAAACAAAAGAGCCTCATCCCAGAATAACTCGCGCATCTCCCCACACACCACCCAGCTGTAACAGACAAGCAGAGCTGGTAGCCAGCGCCCCCTCCCCCAAATCCAATCCACAATGCACGAGAGGCATGTGCAGACGATACACAGTGCATTACTGTGGAACTGGTGGGTGGTTAGAAAATTTCACTACTAACAGAGATACAAAAGTGGGCAGTAGGTATAAAAAGGTTGACTACCCCTGCGTTACAGGATTCACATTCTTTAAAAAGATGAGCAAGGTGATCAGGAGGCCTATTGCAAGTAGCCAGTCAGGTATTAGGAAATGATTTCCTTTGTTCTGGAACATATTAAGGTCAGGACTAACTTCAAAAGCTTAAAAGGTTATGGTTAGGATTACAATGCTAAGCTGTATCCTTCCTCAGTTTGATTCCCTTGAGTTTTGTTGGCCATAACTTTGCTTGTGTTAAATCTCTTGGCTGGGTCCTAATATTAGACAAATTGATTGGTTAACTAAGCACATCTCAAATACATTACAGGTGGGTCTCAACTTATGATCCCAATTGAATCCAACATTTTTGTGGCCAAGCTAGACAGCTGTTAAGTGAGTTTTGTTGCATTTCTTGCCACACCTGCTAAGTGAATCCCTGCAGTTGTTAAGTTAGTAACAAGGTTGTAAAATGAATAGAGCTTCCCCATTGACTTTGCTTGTCAAGGGGTCATCAAAGCTGATCACATGACCCTGGGACACTGCAACCATCATAAATATGAACCAATTGTCAAGTGTCTGAACTTTGATCACCTGACCATAGGGATGCTGAAATGGTTGTAAGTATGAAAAACAGTCATAAGTCACTTTTTTTCAGTGCTGCTGTAGCTTTCAATGTTCACTAAACAATTAGTTGTAAGTTGAGGACTACTTGTAGTTGAGATGCTGCACTATGCCCAAAATATTGTGTTTGTTTGAGCCAGTTTATCTTACTTTGCAAACGATGGTCCAATGGAACATTCTGAAGTTGTCCGGAATATTCTATTTCTGGAACAATAGATTTACATACATCTAATTATCTCCTTTGAATTATTTATTTTATTTATTTATTAATCAAATTTCTAGACCGCCCTTCTCCCGGAGGACTCAGGGCGGTGTACAGCCATATTAAAATACATAGATAGACAATGAATTTAAAATAAATTTTAAAATGAAATATTTAGCCGGCCAATTGAACTAAAAATAATAAAACCAATTAAAATCAGTATAAAATTTAAAATTTAAAATTTAAAAGCTAAAAAATCTAATCCAGTCCTGCACACCTAAATAAATTACCGCCTTTGTCTCTTTAAAAGAGGTGATATCAAATCATCGACATTCTTTTCCCTTCCTTATGGAAAAAGTGATGCAGGGAACTGTTGAAATAAGGCTATTTCTGTCTATATTTATAAAATATTTCTACCAATCTTCTGGCATACTTTATATTTCACAATACAACATGCCGTTGCATTCTAATATAAAAATAGCAGAGCACCATGATAAAATGTAGAAACGGATCCAAAAGTAATGCAAGCATAATAGGCAGGATAAAAAGTGCTACAAATGAGGGCAGCTTGTTCTGTTTCTGCTCAGCTTTCTTTTATATTTATATTATAAATATAATCTTCCTGGAGAAATTTTGACAAGGTAAAACAATGTTTTATAAAAGAAACAAAATGTAAAAGAATAGGGAATAAGGGAGAAAAAAGAACTTCCCATGATTTTGACAGAGGTTATAAATTCAATCTCTCTCTGTCTAAGGTTATGCCGATATGATGGAATATACTGTAGCAGGAGTCTCCAACCTTGGTCCCTTTAAGACTTGTGGACTTCAACTCCCAGAGTTCCTCAACCAGCTTTGCTGGCTGAGGGACTCTGGGAGTTGAAGTCCACAAGTCTTAAAGGACCAAGATTGGAGACCCCTGCTATAGAGATGGATACTTAGGAGGAAAGGAGTGCATTCAGAGGAATAAGAGGCAAGTTCAGTCCAATAACTACCCATGTTTCCCTAAAAATAAGACCAGGTCTTATATTAAGAGACACATTAGGACTTATTTTCCAGTTAGGTCTTATTTTCGGGAAAATATAGTACTAAATGCATCCATCTGGCTGACAATCTTAACCGGGGCTTATTTTGGGAGTAGGGCTTATATTATAAGCATCCTCAAAGTTATGGTATGGTTTACTTTCGAGTTGGGTCTTATGTTGGGGAAACAGAGTATGTAGAAGAGAAAGAGAATGAAGACAGCCCCACCCACCCCAATAGTTCACAGAATATTTTGTAGATGCAGATAGCAGAACGTTCAGTCTGGCAAGATTCTGTCTGTAAGTGTGAAAGGATAAAGAACACGGCTTGGAAGAATGACAATGCATCTTTTTTTGCTTTGCGGCCTGACATCAACTCAACTTTCAACCACCATCATTTATCTTGATACCTTCCTGAACAATCTCAAATGCTCTAAATGCTAATTGGTGTTCTCTGAGCTTAGCTGTTTGCTTTCAGATTACCCAACTAGCTAACATCTTCGGTGCTAGAAGTAAGAGCGATTTTCTCTCTGTTTTTACACAGTAGCTTGCCCTGTCAGGCAGTGGTGGGTTTCAAATTTTTTTACTACTGGTTCTGTGAGTATGGCTTGGTGGACCTGGCATGGATTGGTGGGTGTGGCTTGGTGGGCATGGCAGGGGGATACTATAAAATCTCCATTCCCACCCCACTCCAGGGGAAGGATACTGTAAAAATCTCCATTTCCTCCCCAATCCAGGGAAGGTTACTACAAAAATCCCCATTTTCTCCCGATCAGCTGGGAATTGGGAGGCAGAGAATAGATGGGGGCAGGGCCAGTCAGAATTTTTACTACCAATTCTCCGAACTACTCAAAATTTCTGCCACCAGTTCTCAGAACTGGTCAGAACCTGCTGAAACCCACCTCTGGTGCTGGATTTTTTGGTTTTTTCCTTACTAACGAGGACCTCTTAGTTAATCAATGCTACCTGGGACTATCTGATATGAGGCACATAATCTGCATCCTACCTCCCTAGTAATATTTGCAGCTCCATCATCATCAATCTGCTCATTTTTATTTATTTCAGTTATTAATTACATTTTTATGCCACACATCTTCCTATAAGTGACTCTGAATGGCTTACAGATTATAAAATAAAGAAATGATGTAAATATATTAAAACATTTAAACCACAGGTGTCAAACTCGCAGCATCACATTGCCATTATGTAATGTATCACGATGTTTTTTCCCTTTGTGGAGCTGGGGTGGCCATGGCCTGCATATCACTCATCTGGGCCATGGGCCACCAGTTTGACACCCCTGATTTAAACTATACAGATTTTTAAAAACTATACAACAAACAAAACTAAGATGGACTGCACGGGGACATGGTCTTCTTACCCCATCAACTACCTCCATCAGTGAGCAGGCTGCCAGGACATTCCAGGAGCTGAGCTTAACTCAGACAAAGAAAATCTTTGTCTTTCTTCTTATGTGAAATTCACCTTCACCTTCACAATTTTAAGTCAACTTATAGTGGGATGCGGTGGCTCAATGGCTAAGAGGCTGAGCTTGTCAATTGAAAGTCGGCAGTTCAGTGTTTCAAATCCCTAGTGCCGTGTAACGGGGTGAGCTCCCGTTACTTGTCCCAGCTTCTGCCAACCTAGCAGTTCAAAAACATGTAAAAAAATGCAAGTAGAAAAATAGGGACCATCTTTGGTGGGAAGGTAACAGCATTCCATGCGCCTTTGGTGTTTAGTCATGCCAGCTACATGATCACAGAGATGTCTTCGGACAGCACTGGCTCTTCGGCTTTTGAAACAAAGATGAGCACTGCCCCTAGAGTTGGGAACAATTAGCACATATGTGCAAGGGGAACCTTTACCTTTACCTTTACTTGCTTAGTAAAGAAAACCATGGTGGAACTCTGTGGTGAAATCTAATTTTTTTTCCTACTGGTTCTGTGGGCATGGCTTGTGGGCATGGCTTGATGGGGTCATGTAACTGAGTGGGTGTGGTTATGTAACCTTGTGACTGGGAGATCAAAAGACAGAAACTCACTAACGATGTCCTGCTAGAGCAGGGTTGGTCTAGATGATCTCCAAGTCCCTTCCAAGCCTGAATTATCATCTGAAACTGCATCTAATGCCAGGTTTTTAGTTCTTCCTTCCTCTTCTTTTTCCTTCCTTCCTTCCTTCCTTCCTTCCTTCCTTCCTTCCTTCCTTCCTTCCTTCCTTCCCTCCCTCCCTCCCACCCTCTCTCTCTCTCTCTCTCTCTCTTTCACTCACTCAAATATGACCCCCCCCCCAATTTTTTTGTCTACACCCCCCATTTTTTGCCTATCAGGCTTCAGCTTTTTTACCTTTTAAAAATGCTTTTAAAAGGTAAAAAAAGGCTCGGATGATCACGCGGCTCAGCTGAGCATGGGCAGGGAGGCAGGGATTTTTGCTACCGGCTCTCTGAAACACCCACTGCCATTGCTACCAGATCAGCTGATCCAGTCCAAAACAGGAGCATTTCACCCCTGGATGGGAGGCTAAAACATATAAAGAATAGTTGGTGGGATTGGGTATATCTAGTTTTAATGAAAAGAAGGAGTAGCGATGACATGATAGGAGTGTTCCAATATCTGAGGGGTGGCTACAAAGAATAGGGGGTCAACCTATTCTCCAAAGCACCTGAAGGCAGGACAAGAAGCAATGAATGGAAACTAATCAAGGAGAGAACCAGCCTAGAACTAACAAGAAATTTCCTAACAGAACAATTAATTAGTGGAACAACTTTCCTCCAGAAGTAGTGAATGCTCCAACACTGGAGGTTTTTTTAAGAAGAGATTGGACAACCATTTGTCTGAAACAGCATAGGGTTTCCTGCCTGAGCAGAGGATTGGACTAGAAGACTTCCAAGGTTCCTATTCTATTATCATGTGACATGCATAACAACCTTGTGTGACTCCAAATACAGTGATATTAGCTTAGAACAATTTGGTGTCAGTCCATCAGGTCCTATGCTCACTTCACCTGGGAATGGTTAACAGTGAAACCAATGAGTGAAGCTACCATCCAGTATTTCTGAGAAAGAATACTTAGGCCTAACCCCAATGAGTAAGGAAGCAAAACTCAAGATCACTTTGCGAAAAGAATCATGGACCAAAGCCTTAGTCTAATGAGTGATCATACATACTATTTATGCCTGGAAGGAAGGGCAAAGATTATACACAGTGTTACAGATATCATTGCAGGATGTAAGCTCCAAGTAAAACTTCTATTATTATTATTTATTTGTATCCCACCTTTATTATTTTTCAAAATAAATCAAGATGGCAAACATATCAAACACACCTTCCTCCTCCTATTTTACCCACAATGACATCCCTATGAGGTAAGATACAGATACCATATTTTTCAGAGTATAAGATGCTTCGGACCATAAGACGCACCTACCTTTTTTGGTGAGAAAAACAAGAAAAAGAAATCTGCCTCTGCCTCTGCCTCCCTTGCTTGTTGCAAAGAGGTAAATTGCTGGGAGGCAGAGGCCAAAGGGTGGGGATCAGTGATTGGGTGGGGCTACATTTGGTGTATAAGATGCACCTAAATTTTCACCCCCTTTTTTGGGGGAAAAAGGTGCATCTTATACTCTGAAAAATGCGATATATAGAATTGCTAGACCCCAGGTTCCCAGGGTATCCGTGTGTCAGGGGACAATTTTATCCAATGGAAGGAAAAATGTATCCCTTTATCATTGCAATAAGATTGTCAGGATATCTATCTCCCCTATGTGTCCTTTTGTGCCTTTAGAACTCAAGCAAATGTAAATCAGGAGACTTTTTTTTGAGTTATGGCTCCTGACGATTCACAAGGTAATCTTGCAAACACAGCACTGAAATATATAGGTTGCAAATTGCTTAAGTGACATCTTAGCTATTACTGTAAATTATTGTTGCAGTACATTTCCTTTTTTTTTACGGCATTTCAACTTGATTATACTTTAAAACTTTATCTTTCTCAAAATAAATGCTTTTTGTCTTTCTTTTTTTCCCATTTTTCTGTTTTGTTCAGGATCTGCGTGGCAGGAAAGCACTGGATTTTAATCACAGAATAACCTAATCTTTAAAGAAGCAACATGCACTCCATGTTTCCAAATCTGTTGGTGATAGGGTTTTAATTGAGAATTTTGGGGAAATATGCCCCCAAAATCAACCTTTTGTATTTGAAAACATTATTTTTATTTAACATGTCATTTAACTTTTCAGGCACATCTTTATGAATATTTGTACTGCAGAAAATAAACTAAAATGTAATTAATGTGAATTTCTTTTATAACGGACACATCAGTACAAGCACTGTTTGCTACGAAAAGGAGGGGAAGGAAGACAAACAGTTTCTTGTTAATACATAGTAGAATTCCTTCCTAAAAAAGGCTTGTTTTTTAAATTATAAGTTACAATGCAACTTGTTTTTCCTAAATTATGATGAATCTATATATCATGGTCCAAGATTCAGATGCTGATTGAGGAAGAGGTCACAACTGTGGAATGTCAGCCTCAAAGACACAAAGCTAAGAATCACCTGAGATTGATCAAACATAGGAGCAGCTGAAGCAATCAGATTATTTTATTTTATTTTATTTTATTTTATTTTATTTTATTTTATTTATTTATTTATTTATTTATTTATTTATTTATTTATTTATTTATTAGATTTCTAGAGCGCCCTTCTCCCGAAGGACTCAGGGCGGTGTACAGCCTTATTTAAAACACATAAATACACAATACAAATCCCAAATTTAAAATACATTTAAAATGAAATATTTAACAGGCCAATTTAAACTAAAACGGTCAAAGACCGATATAAAACCCTTAGAATATAAAAATTATAAATAGATTAGTAAAATTAAAATTCAATTATAATTAAATTAAACTAAATATTAAATTAAAATAAATATTTAGGCTAGTCCTGCCCGATTGAATAGTAGAGTCTTCAGTTCCCGCTTGAAGGTACGGAGGTTGGGAAGTTGGCGTAGCCCTGGAGGTAACTCATTCCATAGGGTCAGTGCTGCCACAGAGAAGGCTGTCCTCCTGGGGGCCACCAGCCGACACTGTTTGGCTGATGGCACCCGGAGCAGTCCCACTCTGTGGGAGCGCACAGGTCGTTGGGAGGCTATCGGTGGCAGAAGGCGGTCTCATAAATAGCCCAGTCCTAAGCCATGGAGTGCTTTAAAGGTGAGCACTAGCACCTTGAATTGCACCCGGAAGGCTACCAGCAGCCAGTGCAGGCCGCGCAGGATAGGTGTTATATGGGAGCAACGTGATGCTCCCACGATTACCCACGCAGCCGTGTTCTGGACTAGCTGGAGCCTCCCGGTGCTCTTCAAGGGGAGCCCCATGTAGAGAGCATTGCAATAGTCCAGGTGAGAGGTAACGAGGGCATGAGTGACCGTGCGTAAGGAGTCCCGAAAGGGGCGCAACTGGTGCATCAGGCGAACCTGATAAAATGCTCCCCTGGCGACGACCGTCAAATGTTCTTCTAAAGACAGCCGATCATCCAGGAGAACGCCCATGTTGCGCACCCTTCCCCCACAGTCAGCGAAGGCATAAGCTGACTTCACCCCCCACAGTCAGCGAAGGCATAAGCTGACTGTACCGGGATGCCGGAACCCACAGCCACTCTGCCATGGTGGGGTTGAGTTGGAGCCTGTTCCTCCCCATCCAGATGACTTATTTTGATGACTTCATACCACTCAGTCCAGCACCCATAAGCAGAGCAAACAGTAGTGCGGCTAGGCTTCTTGGCAAGTAAGGGAGTAAATGTTTTGATTGGTGATAGCTGGTTGCAGCCTGATTTAAGGAATTACTCTGACCTATATTACCTTTACTGGAAGGATCTATTGAACTCAGGCTCTTGTCACTGTTCATGTAAGAAACCTTGGATTCCTGACATTTGGACTGGCTGGCAACCCTGATCTCGATTATTGAACTTTGGACTGATCCTGGACTATTCTTCTCCATACTCCTATTTGAAAGCTAAGACTCTGCTTCAGTTTCCGTGCTATTGTTCCTTGCACTTGAGTAAACTGAAAAATATCATAGCAACTATATATGAATCATAATTGAAACCTAAAGCAGGATACAATGTGAATGTTACCATAGATATCAATATGAACTTCAAGAAGTTTAAGAGATTATAACCAAATACTACTCAACTTGGGAAAATTGGTATCAATGGATAGAAATTAAAAATAGGAAATGTATAGAACAAAATAAGATATAAATTGTGTTTAGATATGTTTGATTAAGTAGGAATATTTGGGAATATATGAACAAAGTTAAGAATTGTGTACTGTCAGATTGACATTGAATTAAATAATTATTACGGATGTAGTTTATCATAGACGTATTTTTATTTTTATTTTAATATTTTAAACGTTAATAAAGGTTTTTTGAAAATTAAAAAAGAGATTATAACCAGCTTTTTAGTGTAACTATTTGTCAACATACAGTATATACTGATAGTCCTAGGTAACTAGGACTATTGCCTTATACACTGTAAGCCGCCCTGAGTCTTCGGAGAAGGGCGGGATATAAATGTAAATAAATAAATAAAAAAAAGCCTATTATCCTAAATAGGGTATTTGTAATGATCATATCATAATTCTGCTCTATTCATTAGGGATCCACTATCTAAAAGCTTAAAACCTACAACTGAGCTTTGGTTTCCAGCTGGGAAATCTTTCCTAATTGGAAAGGAAATTTGCCAGCAAGGAGGTACCAAACTTCATAAAAGTCTCGGAGAGACACTCAAAATGTGAAGGGTTTTGACATATGTAGACACAATTGCTGGAGGCATGAAAAATGTAATTCTTTATTTTTTTATCCATTTTGTGTCTTCAAATTAATTTAGTATTGACCGTTTCACTCAATCTAGGTGTGCAAGATGACGTGGAATGGTACTAATCCAAAGTACATAATAATTCCTGAAATTTTTAGAAAAAGGCAGATATGCAATTTTATTTCTGCATGTGTCTCTCAAAATGGACTGAGGGTTTGGTTTGACTTCTGAAATAGTTCTTTAATGATATGCCAGAGAGATAAGATACATACACTATAATATACATACATACATATACTGTTCATATACATACACACACACACACACACAAAAACACACACACACAAATATATGTGTCCCACAGTAATGCAGGATCCTGTCTGGTATGGTCACTGGGACCTGAGGTATAGTCTTCCAAACTTTTGGACTCATGCTGGAACCAGCGGTGAAATCTGAACCGGTTTACTATTGGTTTGCTGGCTGTGCATGCACATGCATGTGCAGTGCCCACCACACACCAAATGTGAGGTGCGCACAGGCGCAGTGCATGCCAAAAGGAGGCATAGGGTAAGTAAAACAGTGGGGGGTGATCAGCTGTGGTGATTCTGCCGAAGAGGTTGTAAAAAAAATACTTTAAAAAGTTTAAAAAAAGACTCTGACGATTGCGCGGCTTGGCTGTGCATGGGTGGGGGGGGGGATTTTTGCTACCGGTTCTTTGAACCACCCGCTGCCATCATTACCAGATCGGGCGATCCGGTCTGAAACGGGAACATTTAACCCCTGGCTGGAACCCATCCTCAGGGAACTTTCTTTCACATATTCTGATGAGAGAGAAGTTCCCTGAGGATGGGTTCCAGCATAAGTCCAAAAGCTGGGAAGACTAAACCTCTAGTGCTGGATCCTTTTAATATCTTGCAGTTTTAATTGTTGCTGAGTTTTGTTTGTATTGGAATGATACAATTAGTTTATAATGTCTATAACTTTATTTTTCTCTTATTTTGAGGCACATTTGAGTTTTTTAAAATGGTGGAATGTGGCTCATACAACAGTATGGCTATGGTCTTCTCACCTATGTTGTTTATTTCATTTGAAAACCTGAATTTTCTTCCTGATTTCTACTTTATGGATGAAGACGTTCCAAAATGAAATAGCCATGGTTCTCCATAGCTTTTCAGTTCAGTTTACATTTATTCATACCACCTTGGCCTCTGATCAAAACCTGCAGGAAAAAGAGATCTTAATTAAAAAAAAGATTTAAGTCTGAGGAAGTGCGGGTTTGTGTAGATTGAACTATTTATTTGTTGAGTTTATATCTTGCCTTTCCATTTGTACAATACTGAAGGCAGCTCAGAGAAATTAAATGCCCTACTCAGAAACACAAGTGATGAAAACCACGGGAATTGAGTAGGGAAATCATTGACAGCAAATGGACAGGGAAAATAGCTGTGTTGAGCCCACAGAGGCATACATGGAAAACGCAGGCCCGTCAATCTCGCTTTGTATCATAAATCATCTGCCATTAATAGTCCAGTGATGGAGTAGCAAAGTCGAGACAGCTTTCTTTTCTCCAACAAAAGAAGCTTCCAATGATGCGCTTTCTTTTCCAAAGAACATTCAGCATCTCTAATATCCTATGGGCCTAGAGATTGAGGGGCAAATAACATGGGTTTTGTAATTTGTAAATTAACAGTTATTTTGTATTTTAATTTGACTTATATTCTTTCTTTTGAAGTGATGTTCAAGATCTATTACTTTTAACATTCCTAAACTGATAAACAAGCTAGAGGCTAGCTCCTGATAAGAAAAGTTTGTTAGTACAAATTGGGGTCTGGCTTATCATTTTTGTGAACCTTAAACAACCTTTCTCTTTACAATGTATTCCCCTTCAGACCTCATTTTAATAAAGATGTATGCTATTATCCTGTGCAATCAACTTTCCTCTTTCAGATTTTTTTTGTTATGTTAACTATAAAAGGAGTTGTAAGCTAAAGATTCGGGTTCCCTCTTTGAATGAGGAATCCCTTTTGTTTGAATATTCTGATAAATATGTAATAAATTATCTTGCTGTCTCAGTTTGTCTCATTGGAAAATATGCATACCGAGGCACGAGCCTGAAAGAGCCATAGTTGGCCATCAGTTTTAGCGAATTGCCAGCCAGGAGAATTTTGCCTCAGAGCAATGATTTCCAGTCAAAGATAATTCACCCCTGGATTTTTTTTTTCAGGGTCTTTTTTTTTTGTCTTTGACTGGACACATTGCCTCAAAGGTGCTTTTAAGAAGGAGAAGATCATTGAATGGTAGAATAGAATAGAGTAGAATTTTTTATTGGCCAAGTGTGACTGGACACACAAGGAATTTGTCTTGGTGCATATGCTCTCAGCATACATAAAAGAAAAGATATGTTCATCAAGAATTCTAAGGTACAACACAATGATAGTCATAGGGTACAAATAAGCAATCAGGAAAGGGATCTGAGAGGGAATGAAGCAGCCATCTCTCCTTCCCGGGACAGAGAAATTGGTGAGCCTTGTTTTTGTTTTTTGTTTTTATTTCTAAGAAGCATCCAAATCTGTACCCCTATATGCAATGTAAAGCAACTTCTTAGTTAATTACTTGCTTTGTGAACTAGAAATAAACTAGCAAAAGTATAAAAGGAGATATAAAGGTCCTTTAGAACAGGCGTCTCCAACCTTGGTCCCTTTAAGACTTGTGGACTTCAACTTCCAGAGTTGAAGGAACTCTGGGAGTTGAAGTCCACAAGTCTTAAAAGGACCAAGGTTGGAGACCCCTGCTTTAGAAGGACCTTAGTTGTAAAGTACTGGTAGTAAAAGGGGGGGGGAAAGCTGAATACACATTGTTTCACACACACCCTGGCGACTTAGCAAGTAGATTTAAAACTGAAAGCTTCAAAGTCGTAAGTATGGGGACTGGTTGCCATTTTTTCAGTGCTGTTGTAACTTTGAATGGTTGCCAAATGAATAGTTGTATAACTGGAGGACTCCCTGTAGCCATATTTCCTATTTGCCTTGATGGAGTAGACGTTGAATGGGAGGAAAGAGTTTAGTAGCGCTTGGTGGCACAGTGGTTAGAATGAGGTATTGCAGGCTGCATTAATTCTGCTGACTGGCAGCAGTTTGATTCTCACCGGCTCAAAGTTGACTCAGCTTTCCATCCTTCTTAGGTAGGTAAAAAGATTAGGTAGGACCTAAATTGTTGGAGGCAATATGCTAACACTGTAAACCAGGGGTCTCCAACCTTGGTCCCTTTAAGACTTGTGGACTTCAACTCCCAGAGTCCCTCAGCCAGTAAAGCTGGCTGAGGAACTCTGGGAGTTGAAGTCCATAAGTCTTAAAGGGACCAAGGTTGGAGACCCCTGTTGTAAACCACTTAAAGCACTGTGAAGCGGTATGTAAGTCTAAATGCTATTGCTATTGCTAGTGACAACACTCATCCATGGAGTTGCAGTTTTCTGTCTGATGGACATTCCTTGAAAATGCATAGAAGGAGTGTTTTAGCTACCACATTGATTAACCCATTTCTAAGATTAGATTTCTATACCTGCCCTGACAGAAATGCACTTGAAACTGGAGTGCACAATGGCCTTTGGTTTAATGATATGCAAGTTTGGGTTTTATTTATGCTTCAGATCCACAAAAGTAATGTGCAGCTATGTCTTCTTTGGGAAATAACATTTGGCTGTATCCTTTTTCTAGCTAACTTGCTCTAATAGGTATGTATTATTGCATCAGGAGTGCGGAAATAAATAGGCTTGTTAAAACTGAAAATGTACTGGAGGTGATTATACCTGCTGCTTTCTCAAAGGCTCAGAGATCATCTCAATCCATTGAGGGCTAAACAGTGCAGTATTTATTTCATGTCTCCCGTAACCTCATGTAGAAACCTTGGAAGCTTGCAGGCATCTTGCACTAGTCATCCTGTGGCTGAGGATTGGATCCAACTGTTAAAGGAAATAAGGGCTGGTTTTTCCCTGGATAGCATCGGTTACTTGGGATTAATAGATAAAAAAGCCCCCAAAAAATCACTTCTATTTCCTTTTCTTTTTAAACCAGCACAAGGCTTAGACAATCAGGAAATAGCCATGAAACATCAGATATCAAGGTTACAGGAAGCACCTTATTAGCCAAGCTGTGACGGAAAAGTCCAATTATTTTATTCATTTATTCTCTGTATATTTCTTTACGAATGGGAAATTAAAACAAAAAACAGTGGGGCACAAGGACCATCATGCCCATCAACCAAGCAAGGTTGTCCGAAGATTGCATTTTATTTCATTTTTATTTGTTTATTTGTTCTATAGGTTTTGGTTTTTTTTTTAAAAAAGGCATGGATTAATTAGAAAACATGCATTTCTGCCAGGCGCAGTGAAAATAGACTCTTTTGAAGCACCATCTCTTTGTATGAAACTGAGGATGGGGGAGTGATCTCTTTTTCCCCACAGAGTTTTATTGAGAAGGTGAGTCCATTTCATTATGGATGGATGCTTTTTTCTTTTACAAGAAAATGGATAAATTTATGTGGGAGCACACATACACAACCATCACGTTCGTATCACAGAATATAGCAGAAGGGTACAGATTTCAATAAGGAACCAATCCACTGCTCAGCTTGGTACATACATACATTGTACTGTGATTCTACAGTTATTTGAGGAACCTTTCAGCCCATACTTTTAAATTAAATGGAAACAATGTGCAATATGGCGCCCAGTTAACTTTCTGGCTTTACCCTTCTCTAAACCTTGCGCTGCAAGTCTGAAGTTAGAAAAGTACAATTTGCCACTTATTTATTTTTATGGGTTTATTTATTAAATTTATATGCTGCCCATCTCCCTGATAATAGCAATAGCAATAGCACTTATATACCACTTCCTAGTGCTTTTACAGCCCTCTCTCAGCAGTTTACAGAGCCAGCATCTTGCCCCCAACAATCTGGGTCCTCATTTTACCCACCTCGGAAGGATGGAAGGCTGAGTCAACCTTGAGCCGGTGAGACTTGAACTGCTGAACTACAGCTGAAGTAGCCTGCAGTACTGCACTCAAACCACTGTGCCACCTCAGCGCTTAAGGTAGCCACCATCCAGATAAGGTGACTCTGGATGGCTTACAAAGAGTAAATAGATAGGTAGATAGATAGATAGATAGATAGATAGATAGATAGATAGATAGATAGATAGATAGATAGATAGATAGATAGGGATGGATGGATGGATGGATGGATGGATGGATGGATGGATGGATGGATGGGCAGGCAGGCAGATTCTGATAACCTTCCAGAAGGCAGAAGAGGCAAGAGCAGTTCTCACTTCTAGCGGTAGAGTGTTCCACAGGGCTGGGGCCACAGTGGAAAAGGGTCTTCTTCTTCTTCTTCTTCTTCTTCTTCTTCTTCTTCTTCTTCTTCTTCTTCTTCTTCTTCTTCTTCTTCTTCTTCTTCTTCTTCTTCTTCTTCTTCTTCTTCTTCTTCACCCCACCCACTGGAATTCCTTAGCAAACAGCATCTGCAGCAGGTCTCTTACACTGGAGCAAGTGAGGTGGGCTAGTCCCATTGGGGCAAGAGGGCTCCTCAGCTACCCTGCCTGGACCCATGCCATTTTAAGTATGTGTGTGTGTAAAATGCATTTAGAAATAACATAATGTTTAAGTGTATTGCAGCACTGTAGCCACCAGTCTTCCAATCTCCTGTATTCCCGTATTCCCATTAAGACAGAAAACACCAGATCTGTGAGGTAAGAGTGGACTCTGCACTCCCACTTAGGTCGTCACCTTAGACAAATTGGAGAGCAGAGTCCACTCTCATCTCACAGATCTGGTCCTTTCTATCTTAATGTAGCACCTGGTTTACTGGAGAACCACTAGCCCTATCAGGTTTTGATAGATGGCCTAATCAACTGTCAAAATGTGTGTCCTGTTTGCTGCTTTTCCACTGGCAGGTGATACCAGAAAATCTACCAATTGCATTATTTACATTTGTCTTACATTAAATTTGTGAGGACCAACCAGTCACTGGACTGATTGCTGAGGAAGAATAGGCCTAAGGAAAAAGGGTAGCACCACATACACCTCAGGGATTGGAAGAAAACATATTTAACACAGAAGTGAGACTTTGAAAATTAAAATGGAAATGTAGTCATGCTGTTTTAAGATTCTTTGGAAGGATCTCTGGATAATACTGTGTTTATTTTGATTTAGCAACATCATTGTAGCTGTTGAGTAGGCTCTTCCACTGCATGATATGGCCCATTAGAAACCCTGGGATCTGCCTTATATCAGGCATTTTCTGCAGGAAAACACACATTTTTCCATAGAGATAGAGCCTTTCCCTTTGGCAGGCCTTTCTACTACAACTACAGGATACTTGCATGTTTTCCCTTCATGCATATTTTATTAGATTCCATTCTTCCTTCCTTCTCTCTCTCTCTCTCCCTCCCTCCCTCTCCCTCCCTCCCTCTCCCTCTCTTCAGCAAAAGACTAATCCTGTCACCGATTCCTCTTCTCACCCCAAGTGTTTCCCTGATTTTCTTTATATATCAGTAATCTGTATCCGATGGCAGCCTCATATTAGAGTTTCATTATTGCTTGTCTCTGTGCGCTTAAGTGTAATGAAGTGTGTAATTTCCCTGGAATCATTTGCGATGCCTTAAGGTGAAGATCTGTTTGATATGGTCCACCCCTGTCACTGAGCTGTTGAACAGCACCGTTATTGAAGCCAAGGTCTCTGGAGCTAAAAAAACAAAACAGAATGGCAATGTTAGTAACCCCATGAGCATCTTTTGTCCCACACAATCTGTTCAGCACCAGGCTGAAACTGTTTCCTAGGCAGCACCTGCTCACATATAATCTTAATGTTCCATTGTCTCACTGAAATCCCCAGAAGTTATCATCATCTAAAGTCATTTACTGCAAATTAACGGTTTCTTCTCTCCCTTTCAGTTACATTAGTTTTCAGCCAATAACAACAACAACAACAACAATAATAATAATAATTTATTAATTATTATAATATAATAATAATAATATAATATGTTATTATTATTATTATTATTATTATTATTATTATTATTATTATTATTATTGTTGTTGTTATTTTATTATTAATATTATTACTTGCGAAGTGTTCGACTGGTGATTTGTGATATGAAATCCAGCATAATTATCTCGTTTGCTGTGTATACTGTCATTTTGTGTAAATAATAATAATAATACCCTACCCTATCCTGCTCCCACCCAGGTAGCGCAGTTTTTTGCAGTTCCGCTGGTGTTATTGCAGGAAGCAATGAATTTAATTTTTTTTAAATGTCCAGTTGACTGAGTTTCATATTTAATGAATAAAAGGGATAATAATAATAATAATAATAATAATAATAATAATAATAATAATAATAATAATAATAATAATAATAATAATAATAATAATAATAATAATATCTGCACATATACTAAATCGACACATTATGAAATGGTAGGTCCTTAGGAAGAAGCTGATGCATATTAAGGTCAACTGGCAAATATAATTTCACCTTTATGTGTATATATATCATCCTCACCACCCTCATCACCCAGGGAGGCACTATCTTGTGATAGCTGTGTGGCTTGCATGCTCCAAGGAGTATAAGAGCTATGCCAGAGGTTCAACCTTACTGGAAAGGTTTCATCGGAGGAGCCCGACAAACCAGTGTATTCAATAAACAATATGGTGATATGTAATTTATAGAAACCTAATGTCAACTTCGAACTGAACCTGGCAGCAGCCATCTTTCTGTTCCTCAGTTGCCACACAGATGAGGAAGGAGAGAAGGAGGTTGGAATGCCCAACTAGACACAACAGAGATCTTTCTTGTGAGAATGAAGGTCATCTCCACTGGCAACAGATAAGGTTGGGGAAAGAGTGCCTGGAGAGCCCGCCAGTTAACCCAATTGGCCAATGTGACACTTGGGGAATGGGGGCATTTCCTAGGTTAATTATACTGAACCCACTGGAAAGCTTTAGAATTGGTTTTCCTTTGAAGCTATGCCGATATGATCAATATCAATAAAGAAGACCTTTGAGAAGGATCCTAGTCTCAGAGTTCTGATTCGCTTGGGTTCGTTAGTCAGAGCCTTGACATTACACCAATTCTAAATCTTTCCTGTGGTTTCAGTATAATTAAACTGGGTCATGCTGGGCAGTTGGGTTAACTGGTGGGCTCTCCAGGCACTTCTTCTCCAACCTTATCCATTGCCAGTAGAGATGATCTTGGTTCTTAACCTTGACAACTAAACTAGAATAGCTGTCTACCAGATTTAGTAGCACTAGATACTTTAAAGTTCCTGGATATCTGGTGACAGATAGAACTCAGGCCTGTTGTATGAACAACCAGGGCTAGCAGCTGCAGGACTACTGGAAGGAAAGTTGTTTGCCAGTCACAACTATATGAAGAGAACAAAGAAATAATGATCAGTTATTACAAATCTGAATTGGGGAAGAGAATACTTGAAAAGAGTGCATCTGTTCTGGAAAGAATAACATACAGAATCAGAAATAAGAGGACAGAGACTAGCAGATCAATATTGATTTATAATACAGAATATTCATAAAAGCAGAACTGGAAGAACTGCAAAGATCCACCCAGGGCAAAAAAACCAAAGCCTTGCCAGAAGTCGCAAAGATTGTAGAAGAAAGCCAAAGGAAGTCAGTAGCACAGAAAGCCAGCATAGTTATTGAATTGTTTTCATTCCCAAACTAGGCACCATTTTCTCTGCGTTCTTCTTAGAAAGAACAAAGACTTCTAACTAAAAAAAGAAAAGAAAAGAAGAGAAATAGAAACAAAATAAAACTGAGCATTTAGTACAGCACAACAATAACTGAATAAGGTTGTCTACATTGAGAAGACTCTAAAGAATAAGCTAGCACAAGTATTAAAAGATACTTATGGTGTAATATCAACTATAAGCATCAGCGCAATACAAGAAACAAACCAACTAATGTACAGCATGACCAAAATGGAAGATTAAGTTGGAAAATAAGATCAGCATGCTTAGATCAGGTGCAAGGAAGCTAGAATAGATGAAAGATGAGAAGCTGAAGCACAAAGAATACCTGAAATACCTGACTTTCTGACCGCTATTCCCCACCGCAGGGAGACGGAGCCGATACGTTGGTTCCGTCCCAGGCGCCTGATGGACCCGGAGGGGTTCCGGACGGAGCTTGGGCC
This sequence comes from Ahaetulla prasina, assembly GCF_028640845.1. NCBI lineage: Eukaryota > Metazoa > Chordata > Lepidosauria > Squamata > Colubridae > Ahaetulla > Ahaetulla prasina. The sequence continues at coordinate 223,733,419 of NC_080540.1, read as the reverse complement.
ATTTCCTGAGGGTCTAGCTCGCGGCTCGGCTGAGGAACTTGTTGCGGCCTGGGAACGGGCCGCGGCGGGGGCCTTAAACCGAGTCGTGCCTTTGCGGCCTCTGACCCGGCGCAGGTCCCAACCGGCTCCTTGGTTCTCTGAGGAGCTGCGAGGGATGAAGCGCCAGAGAAGACGCCTAGAGAGTTCCTGGAGGTCTAGCCGTTCGGAAGCTGATTGGACACTAGTGAAGTCCTATACTAGGACTTACCTAGTGGCATTGAGGGAAGCGAGGCGTAGCTATGCCTCCTCCCTCATTGCATCGGCAGATAACCGCCCAGCCGCCCTGTTTCGGGTGACTCGCTCCCTCTTACATCAGGGGGAGCGGGATGACCCGTTGCAGGGACGTGCTGAGGAGTTTAACGGTTATCTATACGATAAAATCGTTCAGCTTCGGGATGGTCTGGACCAGAATTGTAGTGACGCGGGTGAGACTGCAGAGGCGGTCTTGGTGACATTTTATGGGATGAGTTTGACCCTGTGGCTCCGAGGACATGGACAGGTTGTTGGGTAGGTTGAATGCCACCACGTGTTTACTGGACCCGTGCCTCCTGGCTGGTGCTGGCCACTCAGGAGGTGACACGAGGCTGGCTCCAGGCAATTACAAGCGCTTCTTTGGTGGAGGAGTCTTCCGACCGCCTTGAAAAGAGGCGGTGGTGAGACCCTCCTCAAGAAGCCTTCCTGGACCCGGCTGTTTTAGGTAATTATCGTCGTCTCCAACCCGCCGCGGCGAAGGTTGTCGAGAGTATGGTGGCATATCAGTTTCTACACCTGGATGAAACTGTCTATCTAGACCTGCTCCAGTCCGGCTTCCGGCCCGGTTACAGCACTGAGACGGCTTTGGTCGCAGGATGATCTCTGGAGGGCCAGGATAGGGATGCTCCTCTGCCCTGGTCCTATTAGACCTCTCAGCGGCTTCGATACCATCGACCATGGTATCCTGCTGCGCCAGTTGGGGGATTGGGAGTGGAGGCACCGTTTATTGGTGGTTCTCCTCCTATCTCTCCGATCGGTCGCAGACGGTGTTGACGGGGGCAGAGGTCGGCCCGAGGCGCCTCACTTGTGGTGCCGCAGGGCCGATCCTCTCGCCTTTGTTCAACATCTATATGAAGCCGCTGGGTGAGATCATCAGTGGCTTCGTGTGAGGTACCAGCTGTACGATGATGACACCCAGCTGTATTTTTCCACACCGGGCCACCCCAACGGTTATCAAGTGTTGTCCCGGTGCTTGGAGGCCGACGGGTCTGGATGGGGAGAAACAGGCTCAAGCTCAATCCTCCAAGACAGAGTGGCTGTGGATGCCGGCACCCGGTACAGTCAGCTGAGTCCTCGGCTGACTGTTGGGGGCGAGTCATTGGCCCCGGCGGAAGGGTGCACAACTTGGGCGCCCTCCTGATGAACGGCTGTCTTTTGAAGATCATTTGACGGCCGCTCCAGGAGAGCTTTTACCAGGTTCGCCTGGTGCGCCAGTTGCGCCCCTTTCTAAACTGGGATGCCCTATGCACGGTCACTCACGCCCTCGTGACGTCTCGCCTGGATTACTGCAATGCTCTCTACATGGGGCTCCCCTTGAAGGGCATCCGGAGGCTGCAGTTGGTTCAGAATGCGGCTGCGCGGGTTATAGAGGGAGCCCCTCGTGGCTCCCGTATGACACCTATCCTGCGCAGACTGCACTGGCTACCTGTGGCCTTCCGGGTGCGCTTCAAGGTGTTGGTAACCACCTTTAAAGCGCTCCATGGCATAGGGCCGGGTTACCTACGGGACCGCCTACTGCTACCGAATACCTTTTCACCGACCCGTGCGCTCTCACAGAGAGGGACTCCTCAGGGTGCCGTCAGCTAGGCAGTGTCATCTGGCGACGCCCAGGGGAAGGGCCTTCTCTGTGGGGGCTCCCACCCTCTGGAACGAACTCCCCCCAGGACTCCGTCAACTTCCGGACCTCCGAACCTTCCGTCGCGAGCTCAAGACGCATTTATTCATCTGTGCAGGACTGGCTTAGATTTTAAATTCATAGATTTTAAATTTATAGGGGTTTTAAATTTGGTTTTAAGATTTATATTTATATTTTTAATATTTGGCATTAGAATAAGTTTTTTAATAGTTATTTTAATTGTATACAAATGTTTTATGTGCCTGTGAACCGCCCTGAGTCCTTCGGGAGATAGGGCGGTATATAAATTTGAATAATAAATAAATAAATAAATAAATAAATATCACCTATATCACCTAAGAAGCAAGGAAGATTCAGGAAACACTGGAAATAATAAAACAGCAAATAACAGCTATAATCAAGAAGATCAATAGAAACAAATCTCACATTACACATTAGAGGCAGAATCTCAATTTCAGTCAACCCATCAGAGGAGAGACTGCATTGAACCAGTCAACACCTGACAAAAAAGAAACAGTGCAGTTCTGGGCACCACTATGGACAACACAAAAAATACAACAAAAATGCAATTTGGATAAAGGAAGTGAATAGGAATTTTAAAAAAGAAGCTGAAATGAAAGAACTTGTAATAACAGCAGAAATGGTGGGGAAAAGGGCAACAAAGACCAAGCAATGATTAGCACCATGTGAAGACAAACTGCCTGATTTTTGGTTGACACTCTGAGTGGTCTGCATCCATTCGTGGCCAAGCAATTTAACAACATAGAAGTAGTCCTTGACTTATGATCACAATTAAGCCCAAAATTGATGTTGCTAACTGTGACATTTGTTAAGTGAGTTTTGATGATCTTTCTTGCCACAGTTGTTAAGTGAATCACTGTAGTTGTTAGTAACACAGTTGTTAAGTCAATAACTGACTTCTCTGTTGAGTTTGCTTGTCCGACGGTCACGTAAGTGTTCACATGACTCTACAACACTGCAACCATCATAAATATGAATCAAGCATCCAAATTTTGATAACGGGGATGCTGCAAGTGTGAAAAATGGCCATAAGTCACTTTTTTTCAGTGCCATTGTAACTTTGAACTGTCACTAAATGAACTGTTGTAAGTCAACAGCAAGGAAGTGAAACTGAATGCAAAACCTACCTGATAATGAAAGATCCAACAAAAAGGGCAGGATCAGGAAACCAAAAATTATTTTCTACCAAATTGCCAACTGATGTGATTGCTGATGCAATTTAATAGCATCTCTGCTGATGTAGCGCAATAATTTTATTAAGGACAATTAATGTTGCAAAATATTCAGAACAGACAGCCCATCAATGATTGGTCAACATTTTGATACCGTAATTTCTCCTTCTTCCATCATTTTCAGTAGAAAATCTGGAACTTCATTCTATTAGAGGTCCCATTGAATTCCCATGAATTCTGGGTTGCCCCTGTTGAGCAAAATAAAATCACAGCAATGATCATTAAATCTGCCAATTATGAGATTTTTCCCCAGTTTCTTATTTTTAGGTGTGGTCCATCAGATTCTTGAATGAGTCCGAGCACTTCGAAATAAAAGATTTGTAGTAATTTCTTTAAGCATCTGCATTTTTGTTTGTAATTTATAGGTAGGGTTCCCCATTTTTGCAGTTTCCCCTAGCTTAGTGCATGTTGTTTATTTTCATTAATATGTACATATTTGTGCAGAAATGTAATGTGCTTTTTAATTGGAAAACTGTGGGAGTTGTGAATGGTACCTGAGTTTAAAGGTATAAATTGGTGCAAAGATGGGAAATTAAATATGCTTCCATTCAAATGTAAACCTCACCAAATTTATGTCCATCCTTAATTACAGTTTTCTTTTCTTAAATAGAACAGAATATCATTTCTCATGACATCTCTACAGAGAAAGCAAACATATTTTTAAGATCCTTGGGATTCTGTTTTTTTCCAGGCTGGCTTTAACAAAACTCGAGCAGGGCGAGGGAAAGGATAATGTAAAAAGTTCTGCCAGTAAGATTTAACAGCCATGAGATGAAGCGCAGGAGGTGTTATAAAGGCTTCATTAATTGGGAGTATGGTAGATGCAAAAAAATAGGTTAGATTATTCAAAAGAACCTACTGGGACAAATACATTTTTTTTTTAATGTTAGCAAAGTTGAAACACAAGTTAAATAAGTAATAGAGAAAAACCACAGGATGAACCATTGAGGCAAGATTGTAAATCCATTAAAAACTACACCTCACCTTTTAGCATGGAATAGTGATTATAGCTCCACTATATTAGTTAAATTAATGCCATCTAAATAAATATCTCTGTGGTGTTTATAGAACAATATGCTTTCGATTCCTTGTGATTTCTATAAGGGCTAAGCATGTAATCGAGTTTATACCGAGAAAAAATATCACTTCTAGGATTATATTCTTGGAAAGAGCTCAGCTCTTCTGAATATCGGGATTTCTTCTTCTTTTTCAGAGTACCTGACCAATGTCAAAGCTGTTGCTTAGCAACCTCAGCCACCTTCCCTAGGTTTGATTTTTTGCAGGAAGACTTCAAGCTGAAAATGTGTCCTTGCCAAACAGTGTTAAATATAATGAACCAATGACTCAAGGAATGAGACCTTCACCTTTATGGGAACTTTCCTAGCCTTGTATGAAATGAGTATGTCTATGGGGAATGGGTGATGAATCACAAAGCTTGCTTCCCAGAACAATCTCCTTAATTTCTGTGATGGAATAAAGTGGTTATGGTGAGGTTGTTTTCTTGCAGATGTTTGCACAACATACGGACAACTTGACCATACTTTCAGTTGGGAAACTGTGAGCATCCTACTAGACCAAGCTAAGTCCAAGAATAGTAGAGAATTTCTAAAAGTCTGGCACTCAAACAAATAGGCAATCAACAGACACATAGAGATAAACAACATCTACATATCATTCAAAGGATACAGCCAAAGGATTAAAAAAGAAACAAACAAATCCCCCAAAGCACCTCTTTGTCAGCAATCAACACCAAGATAAGCAGAGATTAACATCAAGATTAACCCTAGACAACAATCAAGCAATAAAAAAAAATACCCTCATCCAGAAACTACTAACTCAGTGTGAGGTTCTTGGTCCTCTCTAAACTTGGTTGTTTTCTGCAAAGATTTTATTACCGAGCGAGGTAACATCAGCAGTGCTAGAAGGGAATGGAGTAAAAAAACCTACCAAGCTCAGAGAGCACCAAGGACCACACAGTTCACCCCTGAACTACAAATACTCTCCTCCATCAATCAAGCAGGCAAATCACTATGATCACTTCCACTAATATTAACAGGGCAAGGCACTTTGTATATAAACAGAGAGCAAACCCCTCAGAAAGACCTTCTCTATAATACTGAATTGTTTTATGCCGGTTGTTGGGCAAGCAAGTAAGATAACAACAACAACAAAAAAAATAGAAGACCTTAAAAATAAAATTGCTCTATAAAGGAACACATTGTTCCCAATCTACCATATCTTTTTTTTTGGGGGGGGGGTTAGGTTATTTTCACAAAGCTGCATCATTTTTACTTGTCTTTGACCCAGAATGCAAGCTCAGTGGGATTACGTGAGAATGAATTATTCATTTGGTCACCAAATGACTCCAAGTGAAGCATAAAAGCATCTCTGTAATACATATGGATAGGAGTAACAACCAATTAGCCCCTTCCTCCACTTCTTCTTCTCAGTGTCTCTAAGCATTGGCATAAGTGTTATGCATTAATATCCTTGCTTATAAGTAGCCAAAAATAGCTGCATGTTCCGGTTTTCATACTAAGCTACATTTCCAATGATGCATTGCAGAGCAAAATAGGGTCCCCCCCCTTTTTCCAAATAACCCTATCCTTTACTTCTGCATCATTTTTTTCTAGGTAACCCAGAAAATAAACAAATATAAATGTTCTCATCATGTTTTTAAACAGTAGGAATATTGCTACAAATCCTAAATTCATTGCTGCAATAAACTTTGCCTTTTCCATTCAGATGAATAAAAACCAGGCAGAAGAATTTAAACTGGGTGATACATATCTTGTCCTAATAGAATGGCATCAAATTTAATGCGATTTGTTTTGAAATCAGTTTGGATACAACTGCTACCTTAATGGGGGGAAAATATCTGTACACAACTTATTCTTTCATAAAAAGGGGGAAAGGGACTGAAAATTTTCTAGATTGTTAATTGAGAATATTTCATTAATAGTCACAGATCAAAATAATAGTATCATAATATTAAAGTAAACAGTTAAAAGATGTACATCATTCAGCATTGTTTAAAGAAGAGATGCAAAGTCTAATTAAATCAGGAGCAAGCATATTGAATAACACGGCATGGCAAGCCATTCAGGAAGACCTTAATTTACAACCATTTGTTTAGCAACTGCTCAAATTTACAACAGCCCTGGAAAAATTGACTTATAACCAGCCCTCACACCTATAGCTGTGGGAAGGGCCCCACCCAGAGAATAAAATAATTTGGGGAATATTAAAAGAGACAAAATATTATATTTCCCCAAAGGAGAAATAGAGAAACATGCTCTTAAAGACAGAAAGCAGCCCCAATCTTCATGCTATAGGAAAACTCAGTCTGCCTCAAGCAGAACCCTGAAGTCTTTAGAGATGGATATTTTGTGCCCATTAAGAAATCTACGCCAGCTTATTCATAAACAAAATGCCTTCAGCCAGACTGGAGCTGATGGAATTAAGAATTTACATTCCCCCACCCAAATTCTAAGGACAGGACATGACCTTTAGGACATAATAGAATTAACCCACCACCATTGAAATAGGAACAAGACACAAGGCTCACTACATTGCACAACCGCCTGGAGCATCTCAATTCCCAAACCCCAGAACCAGTGGTGAAATCAAATTTTTTTTTACTACTGGTTCTGTGGGCGTGGCATGGTGGGTGTGGGGTGGCTTGGTGGGCGTGGCTTGGTGAGCATGGCAGGGGAAAGATACTGCAAAATCCCCATTCCCTCTCCACTCCTGGGGGAAGGATATTGCAAAATCTCCATGACCTTCTTTCAAACCAGACAGCCTCCATTTTATTTCCAGTGGCTTTCCCCCAGCTTGGAACCAGACTGGATTTTTCTTCCTACATGACCAATGCAGCATCCCCACAGTCACATGATCAAAATTTGGATGCTTGGCAACTGACATGTATTTAGGATGGTTGTAAGGCTTTGGGATCATGTGATTGCCATCTGCAACCTTCTCAACCAACTTCCAACAATAGGGAAACCAGACTCACTTATTGACTGCATGATTCACTTAACTGCAGTGATTCACTTAACAACCAGGGGTGGGTTCTACTTACCTTTACCGGTTCGCATCGTGCTCGCATGTGCGTGCTCACATGGCTTGCGCATGTGTGCACTTTTCTGTGCATGTGCAGATCACTTTTGATGATGTTTGGGTCAGTGGGCAGAGCCTCCCGCCGGTTTTACTACTGCTTCTATAAAACCAGTGAGAACCCGGGGCAACCCACCATTGATGGAAACAAAGATTGCAAAATAAGTCCACAAGTCTTGATAATTGCCTTGCCTAACAATGGAAATTCTGCTTCCCAATTATCGTCATAAATCGAGGACTGCCTATGTAAGGAAATTACGTGGCTGTTAACTCTTGTAGAATTTTGCAAAAAGCAGTCATTCTACTACTGATCAGATTAAAGATGTTGAAGGTATATTTCATTACACTGAGAAAGAAAAGTTTGAACATTGAACACTTGTAACTGGAGATAGGCCAAGGATTTTGCAAATTCCAGCTTCAAATTGGTTGGTTATTATATTAAAGGGCAGGGGTCCCCAAACTTGGCAGCTTTAAGACTTGTGGACTTGAACTCCTAGAATTCTCCAGCCAGCATAGAATTCTGGGAGTTGAAGTCCACAAGTCTTAAAGCTGCCAAGTTTGAAGACCTCTGTCATAGGGGATCTAATTATTTCTACCTTCGACAACAGCTGAATTTAGAAGACTAAAACATAAAGCTCTGAAATGTTCAGAAATCACTAGTTGATCTGATTGATTTAAAATCACTGGTTAAATTTCCTAGTGGAATGACTGGAGAGATCCTGCTGTAATCAAAGTAACATATCTGTAACCTTGATGAAAACTCATAAAGGACATAAACCAAGGCTGAGTTTATGCCTTTTAAATGTAGACTTGCTTACAGTTAAGAGCTGAGATGTGGAATGCTGAGTTTTATATCTGTTAATTAATGTTGCTATTTTAGGACTCTGTTTGGACTTTTTGCTGACACCTGGATTGGAGAAGGCATTACTTATTTGGATTTGCCTATAGCTGAGTTATGGGCCGTATGAAAGATTTTATATCTGTTAATTGAGATGAGGTGAAAAGATAGTGAAATTGTTTACACCGATGGCGATAAGGCTGAGAAGCTGCTTTTTTAGGGGGGTTTTTCCCCCTCCATTTCTATTTCTGCTCTCTTGCATCTTTTTTCTTTTCTTTGTATTATCTTTTACTATGGGAACTAAAATTTTTAATAAAATTATTTTTTTTAAAACCTTCACCCTTAGCTCATCTGTATCCCAAGCCTAGCAACGATTGAGGGGAAAAACTCATACCATAGCTGTCTGTCATCTGTGACAGTTGTGTAGGAAGACGAGACACCATCCAATAAAATTTTAGGAGTTAAATCTTGGGAGTGGAGATTTCTCTCACTTTAGAGCAGCGATGGCTAACCTTTTTAGCACTGAGTGCCAAAATTGAAGCACGCACGCTGGAGCACCGGAATCCGGAAGAGAGCAGCTGGGCGGTGCACATGTGTGCAGCAGCCAGCTGCTCTTCCAGTTTCCATCACACGCACCAGTCAGCTGCTTTTTTTGGGTTCCGGTCTGCACCCAAACTGGAGCATGCGTACAGAAGAACAGCTGGCAACGGCACGTGTGCCCACAGAGAGGGCTCTGCGTGCCACCTCTGGCACACATGCCGTAGGCTCACCATCACGGCTTTAGACTTAGCAATGACAACATGTGCCTGCCTCAGAACAACATGCTTAGGAACTGGACAATTTCATGAATAACAAATAACAAAATTTTATCCCTAAATTTAACAGGATGCCATAAAGCAGCTGCATCAGCTCCTTAGCTTCAGCTAATGTTATTGTAACCATAATACATTACTTCCTATTGAGTAGTCACAATAGCTGGAGTTCCAAATAGCCAAATGGGTCAGTATTTGCATAATAAACTTTCAAAACTAGTATCTAGGATAGCACAGAAATCCATTGGAAAGAAGGTTATTCAAAATCCATTATTCTACATGAAACATCAGCTCGTCGACTTTTACTATGTGTGAGAAATTGAGACTCCAATACTCTTATTTTGGCATTTTAACCATTCACTTAATAGACGAGGCATACTAGGTTCATCCATCCTAACTAACTCTGTCTCGCTCTTCCATTGCTTTCCATGCAACATCTAATTCTGGAACCCTCTTATCAGAGGTGGGATTCAAGTAATTTAACAACCGGTTCTCTGCCCTAATGATTTCTTACAACAACCAGTGTCAAACTGCTCAGAAAGTTAACAACCGGTTCTCCTGAAGTGGTGTGAACTGGCTGAATCCCACCACTGCCTCTTATGATTGCTGTAGTTTCTGCAACAGTTATACATTCCTTTAAATTGATAGAAAAGGATTTTCCATGGTAACTTATAAAGAGTATATGCCTCGTGCCAAACATACTTTTTCTCCATTTTCTACCCTCACCCAACCTTGATGTAGCTTCACATTTTTTTAAAAAATGTTTGCGTGGTCCTTTAGCCTGCTGAGCTATACAAAAAGCTATACTCAATTAATTTTGCAGATGGCTCAGTACATACTAATACAATTGTAAAAGATAGATGTGGGGAAGTATTAGAGGGTTGTTGTTTTTTTGTATCCCTAGATCACTACAGAGATAGAATATACTTCTCTTCAGTCCAAGCATAAAGAAATATAGCTGCTTGCTTTTACAAAATCCTGCATGTCAGCTTGATAACAAAATAATAGGAACTATTGTGACACTTTTATAGACGACAGGGAATTTATTCATCATTCATGCATTCAATGCATACACTTTACACAAAGAAATAGAATAGAATGATCTAGTTAAAACAACAACAACAACAACAACAACAACAACAACAACGTCTGTAACATGCAAGCCCCAGTTGTAAATTATCTTGTTCTTTGCTTCATGGAAAGGCAAATGACACAACATGTGTTTAAACCAGATTTTGGGTAATCAGAAACATCTGGAATTTCCATCTCTCTCTCTCTCTCTCTCTCTCTCTCTCTCTCTCTCTCTCTCTCTCTCTCTCTCTCTCTCTCTCTCTCTCGTCTAGATGTAAAGAAATATCATTACTGCTTTTTAGAAAGCTCTATAATTCAACCTCTACTCCACCATGGACTCAGATAAAATAAACTATTGTTACATATTTAGATGTTCTATATTTTTAAAGAGTGCCTGTGTTTTTTATCTATTATCTGGCTTTCCAGTCTAGTCGAGCATATAGAATTTGATAACTTGAATTTCTAAAAACCTTACATATTTGCGTCTCAGAACTGTCTATCATATATCTCTAGTGGGAAAACAAAGTACAGTATTTAAAGGGAAATACATCTGGAAATCTATTCAGGCCCTGCTTTATACATAGGAATAGTATCTGTCTTGTGATTGTAGATACACAGTAAAGTGATAATTCAGTTTTGGGAAGGTGTTTATATCAAAGAAAGAGATATACGGTAATATGTATCAGTAACACGCTTAAGAGTAATAAGTATGCTTGCATATCCTAAATATATACCTGGAACAGCAATTGATATTTTTCTGGTATGGGAGTGTGGAAATAGTTGAATTTCTTGAGTATTTTGTATGTTGCAGCATACAAAAATACTTACTGATTTATTACTTTGAAATATTCATTTTCTGCCCTACAGCAATCTTTTCAGTATATCATTATTATTTTTTGGCTTAGGATGGATGAATGATAAATTATATAGACAGATAGATGATAGATGGATGGATGGATGGATGGATAGATAGATAGATAGATAGATAGATAGATAGATAGATAGATAGATAGATAGATAGATAGATAGATAGATAGGCAGGCAGGCAGGCAGGCAGGCAGGCAGAGCAACTTGACATTATCAACTTAATGGTACCTACAAATTTTGGGACAGGAATACTTAATATTTTTCCTTTTTGTTATTGACTGATTCTTTTTTTCCTAATGAACGATTTAGATAAGGCAGTAAAAAAATATTTTTCTATCGATAACATAGCTATTATAATCTGCTATAATATAAAAGCCAGTGCTAAAAACTGATTCCTCTAGAGATTTTTCAAAAGACAGTTTTATGTTTATATTTGATTCATTACAGCATGCTTGCTTTCCCTATTTTTTTCTTACTAGCAGGGCCTGGGTTCTAAGGGGTGATTTCCTTTCTTTCTGGTGAACCCAGTAAGAAACAATACTCCTCCTCTAATTGTAAACCTGGTGGCTTTTTCCATGTATACCAGTAGAAATCACCGTACAATGTGTACAAAAAATGCAGTACAGCACTAACAGTGTGAACAATGCTCAATGTTTGTTTAAAACAACATTCATCTCACTGTCAAGCAATTCTGTGCTATGGATTCACTGAGGATCAGTGGTGGGTTTCAAATTTTTTACAACCGGTTCTGTGGGCGTGGCTTGATGGGTGTGGTAAGGGAAGTATACTGTAAAATCTCCATTCCCTCGCCAATCCAAGGGAAGGTTACTGTAAAAGCCCCATTTCTTCCCGATCAGCTGGGACTTGGTAGGAAGAGAATAGATGGGGGCGGGGCCAGTCAGAATTTTTACTACTGGTTCTCCGAACTATTCAAAATTTCCACTACCGGTTCTCCCGAACTGGTCAGAACCTGCTGAAACCCACCTCTGCTGAGGATGTTTCCTCCAGCATCAGGGAAGCTAGCTTGGAACTAAAATCTTGTCTCAGACAACAGCGTGAACAATATCCTTAAAAGCACAATCCATTCTAAGAATAGAGTGTACATATAAAGAAACCAACATTCATCCTCATTGGATATGCTTACTGTCATCATTCATCATCATTTTAGCCATTGTCTATCCACTTCAGGATGAAGGCCTCTTCTGCATGTTTCCAACCAATATGGTCTTGAGCTTCCCTTTACCAGTTGGGCCCATGATACTTGCTGATGTCGTCACTCCATCTTGTCTTAGGTCTCTTTCGTGGACACTTTTTATCAAGTGGTATCCATTCTATGACTGCCTTGGTCCATCTGCTATCAGTTCCTCTTGCTATGTGACCAGCCCATTTCCATTTCAATTCTTTTAGTCTTTTAATGGCATTGTATATTTTCATTTGTTCTCTAATCTAGTCCATGTGCAGGTCTTTCTATCTTGTCTTGTGATGCTGCATGTGCATCTTTCCATGGCTCTTTGTGCCACTCATAGTTTTTGCATTGATTGTGAGTGTCCATGTTTTGCTGACATATGTTAGAGCACATTGTTCAAGAGGTTGTTCTTGAAAATTACGCTTAAATTTCGCTTACTGTAATTGTCTCTATTGGTTATCTTCTCACTGTTGTCACGTTACCTTGTACAAATTAGACCTCTAAACTGCTTTGTTTTCCTTCTCACCTTAGATCCCCAGACCACAATTCATCTCAGATGAATCCGCTGTTCTAACTTTTCTTCCCTAGAAGTTGATTGAAGTTGAATCTCTCGCATTCCACCCATCCACCCCCACCCCTACCACTCACTTTCTAGCTACAGAGAGTCCCACTGGGGTGCTACAGAGTATTGCAGAAAATAAGTTCTCATGTTCTCCATTTCAGCTCTTGCTGCCACCAAGGAGTCTTCCTGCCACCAAGGGGAAAAAGATTCCCTTGCTAGTTCTAAATGTCCTTGCTTTTTTCTTAACCTCTCTCCTTCTTCAGTTTACTCTTTCCTTCTGTTTCTCTCAACCATTCCCAAACCTGGATCTTTAATATACTTCTTAGTTCATTTTCTCCTTATTTCCCCACCAGTCTATCCCCTATCTCACTCATGATCTTCTTAGGACTTAACATAACATAACATAATATAGCATAATAACAGAGTTGGAAGGCACCTTGGAGGTTTTCTAGTCCAACCCCCTGCCGAGGCAGGAAACCCTACACCAAACTTTCATTAGACAATCAATCTCTTCATTCCTGCAATTCAGTTATTTAGCTCAATGTTTTAATCCTTCCTGGCTTATCCCAGGTCTCCTCAATTAAGAAAATTTCATATTGTGTGAACAAAAAGTTCTTCTCTGTTATTGTATCTGCTTCAGAGGTTGGTTTCAGCAGGTTCTGATCAGTTCTGGAGAACCGATAGCGGAAATTTTGAGTAGTTCAGAGAACCGATAAATACCACCTCTGACTGGCCCACCCCCGTCTATTCTCTGCCTCCCGAGTCCCAGCTGATCAGGAGGAAATGGGGATTTTGCAGTAACCTTCCCCTGCTGTGGGGTGGGAATGGAGATTTTACAGTATCCTTCCCAGTGGTGGGATTCAGTCAGTTCACACCACTTCGGGAGAACCGGTTGTTAACTTTCTGAGCAGTTTGGCAAACTGGTTGTTGGAAGAAATCATTAGGGCAGAGAACCGGTTGTTAGATTACTTGAACCCCCATCACTGATCCTTCCCCTGCCACGCCCACCAAGCCATGCCATGACCACTAAGCCACACCCACAGAAAATTTTTTGAAATCCACCACTGATCTGCTTTATGGAACCATCTCCCCTTGGAGAACTGGATGATTCTGATTCTTTTGGTCTTTCATAAGAGCTGGATATCCCATGAAACTTTTAGACCAGGAGATTAAATTTATCCTGTTGATGAATGTATTTGTTTTAAATATACAATGGTATGAAATGGAAGATTTTTTTAAAGAGTTTAGTGTCACGTATCTCTATTATTATTATGGTCATACACAATCAGCCAGATGCTTAGACTGGATTGCTTGATAGTGGTATATAAATTTAATGAATGAATGCATAAATCAATACATTTGACATTTGTATCCACCTATTAAATCCTTCCAAAGGAACTGGGATATGATGAGGATGTTTTTTACCTGTTATTATTATTTGGGATTAGTATTCAGATTGTAGGGGATGCGGTGGCTCAGGGGCTAGGACGTTGAGCTTGTCGATTGAAAGGTCGGCGGCTCAGCGGTTCAAATTCCTAGTGCTGCCGTGTAACAGGGTGAGCTCCCGTTACTTGTCCCAGCTTCTGCCAACCTAGCAGTTTTGAAAGCACATAAAAATGCAAGTAAAAAAAATAGGGATCATCTTTGGTGGGAAGGTAACAGCGTTCCGTGCACCTTTGGCATTGAGTCATGCCGGCCACATGACCACGGAGATGTCTTTAGACAGCGCTGGCTCTTCGGCTTTGAAACGGAGATGAGCACCGCCCCCTAGAGTCGGCAACGACTAGCACGTATGTGTGAGGGGAACATTTACCTTTACCTTATTCAGATTGTATATTATACAATTGTATATTATACTGTGTGTTTGGGGGTTTTAATTACTGCTATGAAATGAGTAGATGAATTGGGCAAAAACTGTTTAAACAAACAAATTGATACTATTTTCTGCTGTTCGTTTGATGTATAATTTTTTTTTAACGCTATGTTAACCACTTAAAGTAGGAAATGTAAATTGGATGGCCAAATAGATTAATAAATAAATAATCAACAATATGTACCTTAGAATAAAAAAATGAATTTCCAAACAAACAAAAGACAAGTCAGTATTAAAAGCTTTATTGGAACTGGTGCCAGATTTAATGCAACAGTATTGGAATATTGCATTTTATCATAGGCAAGCTTAACACATAATATATTACAAACTATTGCCACCAAGCAGTTCCCGATGATAGCCCTGGGAATTGAATGCAGCAGCTCAAGAGTAGTACATGAAATGAGAGATAGGGGAAAAAAGGCACATTAGGGTGATCAGCTTATTTTTTTAATACCACTGCAGATTTGATCATTTTCCACAGTGTGTTTTCCCGGTTTTATGTGAGTGTTTTCTGAATGATTCAAGTCTCCACCATTTCCCATGAAAAACAATTCTGCACTCCATATACTCTTTCGTGGTGATGATAATGATACTGTAAGAAAACTTCAGTAGGGGTAATGGTGAGAATAAACTAGCAATGATTAAATTGCAGTGTATTACAAAGCTAGAAGTTATTCACTAAGGTCTATGTGTTCTGGAAATATGCATCCCAGCACACTGTGTTCTCATATTGTTCCAGTGTAGCATTGGAACAAATATATTTAAAGTGTTTCCTGCATAAAAGTTCTGCCATACATAAGCTTTTTTAAAAAGTGCATATCTTATGTTTATTATTAGAGTCGCTGAAAACTTTAGCTCTTCTTTCCATGAAAAACTGCCTGCCTATAGAAAAAATGGGATAATAGCAATACATATGGGAACACCTGTTCTTGAGTCAGATGATAAATGACTCTACAGAATCAGGCAAAAAACTATTGAAAAAGACCAGCTAAGAAAGAGAGAAGATAAGAGATAACATTAGAACATAGTGAACATTGGCAAAATATAATAATCTTCTTTCTTCTCCCCCACCTTTTCTTAAAAAAAATTAATAGTTAAGTATGAGATGTACATTTAAGAGTAGACCATTTTGAGGCAAATTGTTCAAATGCATGAAAGGATATACTGAATCTTTTCTCTGTCAAACATTAAAAGTATTCTCTGATTCATCCTGAGGTTCCAGGACTGCCATTAAGTTCAAGGAATAGACCAATACGTAGAGCTCAGTTCCTCCATAGAAATGAATGGGAAACAGCAACCCTCTTTTACATAAGCCTTCCTTCTCCCTAAACACCAGATAAATTCATTTTTGAATACTGTACCTTGCCCTTTGCCCTTCATTTGTGAATGCTGATTATTGTGTTAAAATATTCACAGATTTATTTCACAATCTCTAACATCTGTAGTTATGAAGACCTTTGAAAGACTAGTGCTCAGCCACCTGATAACAATCACAGACCCGCTGTTAGACCCTTTGCAATTTGCCTACCGAGCAAATAGATTGACAGATGATGCCGTTAATATGACTCTGCACTGCATCCTACAACATCTTGAATCTCCAAAGATCTACGCAAGAGTCCTCTTTGTAGACTTCAGCTCAGCATTCAATACCATCATTCCAGATTATCTTCTAACTAAACTAAATCAGCTAGCTGTACCTGACACTTGTAAATGGATCATAAGCTTCCTAACAGACAGGAAGCAGCAGGTGAAGTTAGGCAAAATCACAAAAGATTTTTTATTTTTTATTTTATTTTGTCACAACAATATATGGAGGTATCATACAAAAAGAATATATAGTATATAAACACATATATGAGTAAATATAAGGAGGTATAAGTATATATATATATAGGAAGAAGAAAAGAAAAACAATAGGACAGGAACGGTAGGCACGTTTGTGCGCTTATGCACGCCCCTTATGGTCCTCTTAGGAATGGGGTGAGGTCAATAGTAGAAAGTTTTTGGTTAAAGCTTTTAGGATTATGAGAAGAGACCACAGAGTCAGGTAAAGTATTCCAAGCACTGATGATTCTGTTGAAGAAAGTCATATTTTCTGCAATCTAGATTGAAGCGGTTTACATTAAATTTAAATCTATTGGTTGCTCTTGTATTATTGTAATTGAAGCTGAAGTAATCTTTGACAGGAAGGACATTACAATAGATGATTCTGTGAGTTAAACTTGTCGAAGGCGACAGAGTTCCAAGTTTTCTAAGCCTAGGATTTCAAGTCTGGTGGGATAAGGTATTTTATTGTTTTCAGAGGAATGGAGGACTCTTCTTGTAAAATAATTCTGGACACGTTCAATTGTATTGATGTCAGAGATGTGGTGAGGGTTCCAAACAGGTGAGCTGTATTCTAGAATTGGTCTAGCAAATGTTTTATATGCTCTGGTTAATAGTGTGGTGTTTTTGAAAAAGAAGCTACGCAAGATTAGGTTTACAACTCTTAGAGCTTTTTTTGCTATGTAGTTGCAGTGGGCTTTGGCACTTAGATCATTTGACATGAAAACTCCAAGGTCTTTAACGGGATGGGGGTCGTCTGTAAGGTAATGTCCATCTAGTATGTACTTAGTGTTTGGGTTCTTTTTTCCTATATGTAAGACTGAACATTTGCTGGTTGAGATTTGGAGCTGCCAATTTTTTGACCAAGTGGTTAGGTGATCAAGGTCATTTTGAATGATAGATGTATTGTCTGTGGTGTTAAAGACATCGTCAGCAAAGAGAACACAATTACTTGAGATATGATCACAAAGATCATTAATGTATAGTATAAAGAGTGTTGGTCCAAGAACGCTGCCTTGAGGAACGCCACTCTTGACAGGAACAGGATTTGATAAAGCATTGCCAATTTTGACCACTTGTTGTCTGTTAGACAGAAAAGCAGATATCCATTTGTGAAGGGGTCCTGAGATACCATAGGATATTAGTTTTAGGAGAAGTTTATCATGTACTACTGAGTCAAAAGCTTTGCAGAAGTCTATGTAGATTGCATCTATTGTTTTGCCTTGATCAAGATTTGTAGTCCATATGTTTTTACAGTGGAGAAATTGTAAGTTACATGATAATTTTCACAATTAGCACAGGAGCCCCCCAGGGCTATGCGCTCTCTCCACTATTCTTCTCTCTATACACCAATGACCGCATCTCAAAAGATCCCTCTTTTAAAATATTGAAGTTTGTAGATGTCAAAAAGAGGGCCGTGAAAATATCTACAGACCCCTCACATCCTGGACATAAATTGTTTCAACTTCTACCCTCAAAACGACACTATAGGGCACTGCACACCAGAACAACTAGACACAAGGACAGTTTTTTCCCAAATGCCATCACTCTGCTTAACAACTAATTCCCACAACACTGTCAAATAATTTACTAAGAATGTATTACTATTATTCTTCCTTACTAGTATCTATCTCTTCCACTTATTACTATAACCATGTTGCTTGTATCTTTTAATTTATACTGTTTTTATTTGTAACCTAGTACAATTTGATAGCTTATTAGTAACCTTGACTATCACTAAATGTTGTATCTTTTTATTCTTGATGAATGTATTTTATTCTCCTTATGTACACTGAGAGCATATACACCAAAGACAAATTCCTCGTGTGTCTAATCACACTTGGCCAATAAAGAATTCAATTCAATTCAATTCAATTCAATTCAATTCAATTCTATTCTATTCAATTCTATTCTATTCTATTCTATTCTATTCTATTCTATTCTAAACATTTCGTGGTGGTTCAAGTGAAATTCAACATCATCTCTATAATAAACATTTATACACAACACATTGCCAGGATTGAATTTAATGGATTGCTAACTTTAGATTATCAGTCAGAGCAATATGAACAACATCTATGCTGGTTTATTACAATTAATGCATCTTTATCAATTTTAAAAAAAAGGTTTTGACATTCTGAATGTCTTTCTTTAAATCCACCTTGGCTTTCCTCTTGTTTAGCTTACTTTCTATCCTCTACCTTTTTACTGGCTTTAGCTTTGATTTTCTTGAACTGTATTCTGCATATTCCCTCTTCTTGACAAGCCTGAACACCTGTTTCCTGCATGATTCTACCCTAAACATTGCTTTTCTTCTTATCTCATATAATAACAGCAATCAAATTTTTAAATAATCAGGTTTACCATCATTCTTCTCCCCTGCCTTGACAGTTAAGGGAGGGTGTTGTTTTTTCCATAATTTTAATCTAGGGACATATGATTTATGTATTCCATTTTTAGATCCCATCCTACAGGCTTTAACAACTTCTTCTTCTTCTTCTTCTTCTTCTTCTTCTTCTTCTTCTTCTTCTTCTTCTTCTTCTTCTTCTTCTTCTTCTTCTTCTTCTTCTTCTTCTTCTTCTTCTTCTTCTTCTTCTTCTCCTCCTCCTCCTCCTCCTCCTCCTCCTCCTCCTCCTCCTCCTCCTCCTCCTCCATCATCATCTTGTATTCTATTTCTTTTGCCAAAGCATATTTCTTATAACATTCTAGTTCCTACTTATTTGGAAATTGGCCTCTTACAGCTAATTTGTCTATCGGGTTAATTGGATTCCTCCATTATTCCTTACAAGGTCAGTGTAATACGTCAGTCAGCAGCTCACTGAAGTCAGCCATTACACGAAGGTAAGTTATTAGTTCAGAACCAGAAGAAGCAGTAATTTACCACCTTACCTTAGCAATAAAGAAAAACCACTCAGAAGAGATATGGCCATTTTAAAATGGCACCATTGCAAAAAAATTGTTTATCATTCTCTTGCCATATTATATAAGGCCACAAAAAAATTGAACATGAAATCTGTGGCCAGTGTGAACCTATTGTAATAGAAAAGTAGTTATTTCTTTACCATGTAGATAGCAATTACTCTTCTACCAGACAGAAGAGGAAATGGTGTTGATTGACAAATTGTTAATAATATGCTCAAATGACATACTTCCCTGCTATGGTGCAACATTCTTTTCCATGACATTCCTAAAATGTTTTTATTGTCAGAATGTTGTTTAGGATCAGTTTAATTTGAAATTAAAGATAACTTAATTGCATTTATTGGAGAATCACATCAATCCTTGATATAAAAAAACATAAATATGAGCCGCATGGCACAATGGTTAGAGTGCAGTACTGCATGCTACTTTTGCTGCCGGCTGGCTGCCTGCAATTTGGCGATTCGAATCTCATCAGGCTCAAAGTTGATTCAGCCTTCCATCCTTCCAAGATCGGTAAAATGAAGACCCAAATTGTTGGGGGCAATATGCTGACTCTGTAAACCGCTTAGAGAGAGCTGTAAAGCACTGTGAAGCAGTATAAATAAGAACAGTCAAGAATAAGGATACAGCCCTGCCTTTCAGAGCACGTGCAAACAATAGATACAAACTTAAGGTAAACTGCTTCAAACTCGATTACAGAAAATATGACTTCCGCAACAGAGTGTGTCAATGCCTGGAACTTAACTCTGTGGTTTCTTCCTCAAACCCACAAAACTTTACCCTTAGACTGTTGACCTCACCCCATTCCTAAAAGGTCTGTAAAGGGGCGTGCATAAGTGCACCAGCGTCCCTGTCCTAATATTCCTTTTTACTTACTTTTTTCATGTATTCAAATTATGTTTATACTTTTACTTGTTATCTTATATATGCTTGACAAAATAAAATAAATTAAAAATACCTCAGCTCCCAGAATAAGTGCACCAGCGTGCCTACCGTTCCTGTCCTAACGTTCCCTTTTATTCGTATCCATTTTTTTTTTGTTTACATTTATATCCCGCCCTTCTCCGAAGACTCAGGGCGGCTTACAATGTATAAGGCAATAGTCTCATTCTATTTGTATATTTTATACAAAGTCAACTTATTGCCCCCCCAACAATCTGGGTCCTCATTTTACCTACCTTATAAAGGGTGGAAGGCTGAGTCAAGCTTGGGCCGGGCTCGAACCTGCAGTAATTGCAGGCTTTGTGTTCTAATAACAGGCTTCTCTATTGCCTGAGCTATCCCGGCCCTTTCATGTATTCATAATCATGTTTATACTTATATCTGTTATCTAATACATGTTTGGTGAAATAAATAAATAAATAAAATCTATCCAACTTCTAAACAATCATTCTATAGATTAAAATATAATTCAATGGCATTTTTCTTTTGCTCCCAATTGCTTTCAAGCTAACAAAGCTGAAGAAAGTTTGCTTATTTTTTTCAGATTAAAAAAATGAGATTTCTGTGAGTTAATAAGGCAAGATAGAGATCCAGCCTGAATAATAGCCCTTTAATGTTTGTTTGTTTTTAAATTATTTGCTACATTATGTGGAGACATTAGATAGATGGCAGGGATACATTTATCTTTATTAATAAAGTGGCTTTATAGAGCAGGGTCCCCAATACACATGTCAGAGAAAAGGGCCATATTGTAATTATTAATGATGATTCTGATCTTTGGAATGGTGGGCAAACAACGAATTGTATAGCTTGAAAGAGAGATAAACATGCATTTCTCAGACATCAATACAGTATGATACGGCTCACAATGCTAGTGATTTGTTTGTACATAGAGATTAAAGCAGTTCTATGGCCTTCAAATGTAGAAGCTGAAAGTTAAATGGCTTTTCTCTCACTTTATCACCATGGTTAGCTCTTTATATATTGGTACTCGGATTATCTCTTTGATAGTTGTTTAACCAGTTTTGTCAGCATGCTTTAATTCACTCACGTAATTATTACAGATGGCTTCTATTGTGCAGGAATGAGTGAAAGACTGACATCCATGCATAAGTGTAGCAATTCTTACATTTCAACTAACTTTGTGTTAATATTTTATAGTGACCATTAGACATCAAAAGCAAGAAACTTACGGTTGCGTGTTGAATTCAGAAACATCAAGTATCCAAATTTTTGAATGGGAAGCCTATAAATATTGTAACTGAAATAGAATTATTGTTTATGCATCATACAAATTCAGATTAAAAATAAAAGGGGAAATAATTTTAAAACTGAATCAAAACATTTATGCGCACAGGGGGTTAGATGTCCATCTACTACGTTGTATAGAGTATAGAGAAATACAGACGAAGAAATATGAAGCAAACATTATACTATCACAGAAGACATAATTCATGTCAACATATTTCAATAGAGATATTGAGTAAGATTTTAGCCAATTTTTTAAGTAAAAGAAAGATAGGGCCAAAATTGCAATTATTAGGGGTGAAAGAGATGAAATATATAAAACTTCAAAGGACATAAACTGCTCTTTTTAAAAAAATTATTCAAACCCATATAATAAATCAGAGAAAATATTGGATGAGGATATAGAGACGTTCCTAATAATATACCGGTAAACCTACTGCACTTAGATGACATATTTTATATGTCTCACTATTTGGAGTAGAGATTAAACATTTTTTTTTAAAGGCAAGTGGTAAAATGCCAGGATTGATGGATTCCTATACAGTGGTATAAAACATTTATAGATCTTTTGATGCCAACACTTTGTCAATTGTATGATGAGATACTCAACAAAGGAATTTTATCAGAGACATTTAATCAGGCTTGTATTACAGTTATACTAAAATCAGGTAAAAAGCATACCCAATGTGTTAATTATCATCCAATCTCACTGATTAATGTTGATACAAGGATCTTAGCAGCAATTCTAGCAAATAGATTACAGCAAGCGTTACCATTTGCTATTAAGAATGATCAGGCAAGGTTTATAAAAATTAGGCAAACAACAGAACATATTAGGTTAATTGTAGATTTAATAGACTTGAACAAAAATGAAAACCAATTTGTAACTTTAACATTAGATGTTGAAAAAGCTTTTGACAAAATAGACAGTACATGTTTATTGTATGGAATAGGTTTGGATTTCCTTTGTAATTCCTAAAATAACCCATAAAATGGATTAAGATATTTTACAAGCTACCCACAACTACTGTAAATGTCAATGGCATATTTTCTGCAACTTTCCCATTATTTAGAAGAACTAGATAAGGATGTCCATTTTCACTCTTGCCATTTTATATTTGTGTGGAAGCCTTGTCTTGTGCTGTTAGTTTAGGGAGATTTACAAAATAGTACATAATTTAGTTAAACTTGTTTTATTTGCAGATGATATTCTTCTATTTCTAAACCCCAAACTACTATTCCAATGTTGATGCAAATGATAGGTAGCCTTTAGTAATATTGCAGTATTTTCTATTAAGTGGTTTAATCTATAACTAGGTGAAAATTTGGTTACCCATCCATTTGTATTAAGTACAATAAATAAACACACCCATATCCATGTGAATAATGTTTGTAATGTTATAATTTTTGTTGTATATTTTCTCTTAATTTTTAAGCACTTATTATATATTTTTAACAATGAATGCATTCCTGTGTTTTGTTTCTTTTTCTTTATTCTTATTTTCAAAACAATACAAAAACTGTTTGCATATTGAGTGAATGTTCTTTGACCATTTATCTATGGACTGTTATTCTTATAATTGTGGCTCACAGGATCCTATTTTCACAAGTGGATATTTTTAAGGACGTTGTAAACACCTTGAGCTCATTTGATGAGCAAAAAGTGGGATGTAAATATCTGATCAGATATCTTGGTTCATCTGATACAGTGCAGCAGAATACTTCACAAATATTTGAGGATAAGTCAAATGACTTGTATATGCATCCTTATCATTGATCAAGACTTTGACTGAGGTTCCTTCAAATAGGCAACTAGGTACTTTGAAATGCAAGTTAGCTTCTGTATAGCAGGTCACATTGCCATCTAAATATTGTCTCAATTTTCTATGTTTCAGTTATGCATATTAAAGAAAGATATATGTTAACATGTCTAGGCACAAGTAATTCTCAATTTACAATCATAATGGAGCCTGGATTTTCCATTACAAACAAGTTGAGGCAGTCATGTGACCAGACCCAATTTTATTTATTTATTTATTTATTTGCAACAGTCATTAAACAAATGTGGTGAACAATCAGCCAAAGCTGGTATTGTTAAATAAGTGAATCAATGTATTCCTGTGGGCGTTTTTGCTGGGACCACAGGACTCTGGAGATGGCCTTAACATGAGCAAGTTGACAAGCATCCAAAATGTGGTCATGTGACTATAAGGTATGTGCAGCCATTGGACCTCTCGAAAAAAAGTTGTAAGTAGCTTTTGGGAGGTCCATTAGAACTTTGAATGGTCACTATGTGACTAGTCATATGTCAAGGACTACTTGTACACATACGGATAATTTCTTAAATTAGGACTATCAGATCTTGTCTGCAAGCAAGTTATTAGCCATTATATAACAGCAATGAAATACTAAAAATTTCTCACTTTTTCTGAGGCTCTGGTTAGGGATCTGCATTTTCTCAGCCCGTATCCAGTGGCTCTGTTTACATTAATATCCAGCTTCATATATCAAATCAGCATTTAACATAATTTAAATTCCCTTTTAGTTCCCTTATATTCACTAGTGCATTAAAAATATCTTTCTTTCCATCTTCAAATCCATGTCTCTTTTTCCTGCCAGATGTACTAGAAATATTTTTTTAAAAAAAGTATTTATACATCCTGTTCCATGCAGCAAAATCTGCCACCTGCCTAACTTTTAGTATTTTCCTGTTTTACAGGATTGTCTATTTCTTAAAAAATGAATCCAGTTTTCGAACTGATTGTCTTTCCTTTTAATTGCTATCTTCATGTGAACTGGATTTAAACAAAATGTATTTTCAAGTACAAATCCTCATTACAACCCAACTGTCCCACAGAAAAAGTAATAACGATTTTCTGCAATTTTATCAGGGGTGAAATGCTCCTGGTTTGGACTGGCTCGCCCGATCCAGTAGCGATGGCGGCTGCTGATTCGGAGAACCGGTGGCAAAAACCCATGGCCCCGTCCCCCCTGTCTCTGCTGAGCCGTACTATCAGCAGAGGTTTTTTTTTTTACTTTTAAAAACAGTTTTTCTTCAGCCGAAAACATGCCTTTAAAAGTAAAAAAAAGCCTTTGAGGATCCCACAGCTCAGCTGAGATCCTCAGAGCTTTTAAACTCTTTTTTTAAACAAACAAACAAACAAAAGGTTTAAAAGGCTCCTCTAGCAATCCCACCTGAGTTCCTCATCACCAGAACCTTAAAAAACATGTTTTCTACAAGCTCTTCAGCCCAAGAGCTTGTAGAAAACCTCTTTTTAAGAGGTTTTATTTTATTTTATTTTTTTTATTTTTACATTTATATCCTGCCCTTCTCCGAAGACTCAGGGCGGCTTACAGTGTATAAGGCAATAGTCTCATTCTATTTGTATATTTTACAAAGTCAACTTATTGCCCCCCCAACAATCTGGGTCCTCATTTTACCTACCTTATAAAGGATGGAAGGCTGAGTCAACCTCGGGCCAGGCTTGAACCTGCAGTAATTGCAGGCTGCTGTGTTCTAATAACAGGCTTCTAACAGCCTGAGCTATTACGGCCCTTCCACAAGGCAAGCCTCATGGGATCGTCAGAGGAGCCTTTTAAAAACTTTTTTTCCTCTGGCAATCCCAGAGGAGTTTCCTGATCCTCACAGGCTTTTAAAATCACCTTTTAACAGCCCACATTTACAAGAGCCCCCACCCATGCCCAGCCAATCACCCCCTCCCCCACTTACCTAATTACTGCTCCTTTGGAGCTCACAAACCATGGCTTAGATAGGCAACTGATTTTGCCTATCTAAAATCCATGTGCCTGAATCTGCCTGTTTTGCTGGCTGAGGAACTCTGGGAATTGAAGTCCACAAACCTTAAAGTTACTACAATTGGAGACCCCTGATCTAAAAAATATAAATAAAATAAAATAATAAAATAAAATATTTGTGCAGCTTTCTGAGATTTGGTGTGTTTCTGTAGTGTTTCACTCTAACTACACAAACACACAAAATCTCACAAAGCTGTGTGGAATTTTGTGTGTGTGTGAGTTGTGTTGTGTTGTGTGTGTGTGTAAAGTGTGAAAGTTGGTTTTTGAGCTTTTTGTGACTGTGTGAGGTTCCTGCTTGTTGCAGGGGGCATTTTGGGTGAAGTGCAGCTGCTTTTACACTGTGTGTGAGTCAGTTGTGTTGTTTTGTGTTGTGTGTGTTTAAAGTGTGAAAGTTGGTTTTTGAGCTTTTTGTAGCTGTGTGAAGTGTGTGAAGTGTGACGTGTGAAGTGCAGCTGCTTTTACATTGTGTGTGTGTCAGTTGTGTTGTGTTGTGTTGTGTTGTATGTGTGTAAAGTGTGAAAGTTGGTTTTTGGTACCTCTTATTGTTTTTTATACTTTGTTTATTATTTTTATTATTTATTGTTATTGGCGACACCCACCCAGTCATCTGACCACCAAGCCATGCCCACCAATTAAGCCACGCCCACAGAACCGATAGGGAAATTTTTTAGATTTCACCCCTGAATTTTATATATACAAATACATAATACAAAACTAAAAAAAAAACCAAGAAGAGACAAAAAATGAAAAAACACAAAACACAAACAATCAAAACATTAAAAAAGAAAAAGATACATCAAAAAAGACCAATACATATACACATATTATCTCCTCTAGCTGAAATTGATCAATACATTACTACAACATTAGTTCCTACCCCTTGTGAAACAGTCCCTCCGGAAATTTTTAAACTACTAAATCTATTTGCAAATTATTAGCCTGTCTTCTATATATTATATTAGTGAAAAAGTAGTTAACAGGAAGAATATTAATACTAAAGCAAAACAAAACTTAAATGTTTCAAAACTGTCTGTTAACAAATTGCTATTGTAATCCACTTGTAGAAAATTTCCCATGGCATCTTATCTATCTGAAGCCATCCCAAAAGTTATAAATAGTTTGTCCTGGATTGAATATCCATGATTGCTTCTTAGTACCATCTCTTATCAATTCTTGTTTAATTAAATATAATATATTCAGTCTCCAGAATAAGTCTATATTTCAATGTAAGTCCAAATAGAAGTGGTTACCAGTTGATTGTAATACATCCATCCAGTGTCCTTCAAGCTTTATAGAAGATTCCATAATTTATCCTCACATTAGACGTACACCTACAGAAGGACACACATTAGATCTGTTGTAGAGTTAAACTGTATAAAAGAAGGGAAGAAGGCACATGACCTCAGCTGAGCTGTCTTCCTGGTCACAGTAAATACGTTTTGCCTCTATGTTATGCTGAAAAAACGAAACACAAGCTCTCAATGACACAAAACTACAAAAGATTGCATTCTTTGTGAACAGCCCTTTTGAAGCTCTATCAAAAAGTCAAGATGAATTTTAAAAAGGGAAGGAATTGACCTTCAAAATTCATCTTATTCTATTGCCCACTTTGGTATGATTGTTTCTTTCTCAACCTTACCCTACCAAAGAATATATGAAATATTTATCATATTGTACAAGAACAGATGCTGTGTACACATTTGTTCTCCTGCTTAGTATTTAAGTGATTTTTGCTCAGGGACAGCACCAAATTTGGGAGCGTTGCAGGGGATGAGGCCTCATGAAGCAAATGATTCCTATCCATATTCCTAACACAGTCCACAGAAAATTGCTTTTATGAGCAATTTTGAGAGAGCTGAATAATATGAGGAATATGAACCACAGACCTTGGGAAGAAAACAGTTCCTAGCTCTGACCGTAAATCGCTAAATATAAATTTTAACTTTTGAGTGTTTTTATTATTATTGATTATTTAAATTTATATGCTGCCCGATTCCCAGCAACACTGGGCAGTCAATCTTGAACAGAAAGAAAAAGATCATATCATTAAAATGTTGCCTTTGCATCAAAAATTCAGTGCTGCAATCTTGAGGTTCTGAGAAGCTGCAGATGCGAGTGGGGTGCTGTGAACTGCGTGTGTGGTCACAAATAGGTTCTTCTGGTACTAAAGACAAACAGATGATTAGCCTCCTTTTCCTTCCTCCCCCCCCCAAAGAGATTCATAAGAAAAATCAGCACAATAATACTTAATCTATTGTGTTAAACATCAGAACTTCTGAAAGGATCTTACTTTTTCCCACTGAAATAAAGGCATTAAAAGAAATCTGCTCAGAAAGCCAATGTTTAACAATTTCACCATAAGAAGAACCTCACCCAATTAGCTACTTTCCTTAGATCTATACATAGTTAGTTACTCCATGATGGACATAGAATTATAATATGTAATTATATTATATTGCTGGCTGGCTGGCTAGCTGGTTGGATAGATAGATAGATAGATAGATAGATAGATAGATAGATAGATAGATAGATAGATAGATAGATAGATAGATAGATAGATAGATAATGATAATGATTGATAGATGATAGATAGATAGATGATAGATAGATAGATAGATAGATAGATAGATAGATAGATAGATAGATAGATGATAATGATTGATAGATGATAGATAGATAGATAGATAGATAGATAGATAGATAGATAGATAGATAGATAGATAGATAGATATAGACATGCAGGCAGGCAGACAGAGAGTATTCATCAGCATTTCTCCTAATTGTCATGATGAGACCGTTGAGAAGAAGGAGGTGGCAACACCATTCATTCATTCATTCATTCATTCATTCATTCATTCATTCATTCATTCATTCATTCATTGTTCTGCCCATCTCCTCTGGAGGTGACCCAGGATTTCTTACAAACATTAATCTGGGCAGTTTAGAAACTTTATCCAATTGTCTTCACTTTTTTCATTCGTTCAGGGGTACTTCCCTCTTGCCATGAGTATGGCGAGAGCCGATGGTCACTTTTGAAAGGATGATCTCTATAATTCAGTCCTCTGTGTGCCTCAAGAGGATCCCTGCAGCTATTCCAAAGAATCCTGCCAAATGCTAAATCTTGTGTTCTACTGAGTCGCTAATCCCAAGAGAAGCAAGAGAACAGATGGTAGCTCTTTAAAAACCATGAATGCCACTGTGCAAGCTATTTACACCCATCTATGGTTTTGTGCAGGGAAAGGGAATGTGACTCCAAAGAGAAAGAAATGAGATTCAGAGAGTAATTGAAAAGAAAGCCATAAATAGCCACATATCACTGCATGCTGTAAACCCACCTGACAATGCATTTGGGATGAGTGAACACGATGGCTCTGGAAATTAGTTGATTGCACACAGAACAATAGATTTAATCGCTGCAAATGCATTCTCAGTCACCCACAATATCTTCCGCCCCACAATGACAAAAAGCAAAAGCGATAACCTATAAAAAATAAATATTAATCTATTCCCAGGTTGTGCTGGCCGCTCTGATGGGTCGCTGTATCTGTTTCAATTTTGTCCCGTTATCTTACCAAAAATATTTTGGTGGTGAGATAACTATTTCATTAATTAAACACATAAGAATGTCAATGAACACCTCTGGAATAAGAATGTTTTTTAAAGAGAAAACAATGTGGAAAACTTTGAATAGCAATCTAATTGCTTGCATAGATCAAAGCTACGAAATGTCTCTGATTGGGATTTTATTTTTAAAAGGATCAGTAATAAATATAGAAAAGAGACTTTCCATATTGCATTTGCTTTATACAGGCTGATCAAATAAAAATAATTTTGGTGAAATTTCTATCTGTTATTTTGAGCTGTTTAAAAGTATACCCAATTTAATCTAAAAATGCTTGAGTCATTCTTTCTCTCTTTCATATACATACATTAAGAAACCATATATTAAACAGTTAGTTTCATCTTTTTAGTACAATTAAAAAGTTAGTACAACATTTTAGCTCCAGCAAAGGTTCATGTCATGAGAAATTGGCTGCAGCACTAAAAAACAAAACAAAAAACAAAACCCAACATGCTACAGATTGACGTTTTGAAGCAGATCTCAAGTTTTATATAGTAACCTATAAAAACATGATGGCACAGAGGTTAGAATGCGGTACTTCAGGCTGCTTCTGCTGACCGCTGATTGCCAGCGGTTTGGCAGTTTGAATCTGACTGGCTCAAGGTTGACTCAGCCTTCCATCCTTCCGAGGTTGGGTAAAATGAGGACATAGATTGTTGGGGGCAAGATGCTGACTCTGTAAACCACTTGGAGAGGGCTGTAAACCACTGTGAAGCAGTATATAAATTTAGGTGCTATTGCTATAAAACAATATAATCATGGTGGGATTAAAACAGTCAAAATGGTGGTAACAGCAGCACAATGAAAAAAAAAACCCTGTTCTTTCGTGTGTGTGTGTGTGTTAATGATAAATGTAGGAAAGGAGAACTTAGGTCACACTGACACATCCACCATCGTGTCTGATCTCCTGGTTTGAGACCTCAGTATGCTAGGAGGGACAGGATTGGCTGTTACAACTATATCAGGAAAGAAGGTTGCAAGTATTTTGAGTGAGCCGTGCTTGATTGGATTCAAATTGGATAGTCAAGATTTAAGGAAGCCTCGCTTCATTTTGACTTGAAGTTGTGGTAGGAGATCCAAGGGCAGCCCAATTCCATTTGGGGTGCTTTAAGATTAGATTTATATATATGTGTATAATAGAGAAATATCAAAAGTTCCTAAAACTGTTTTTCTTTGACAGAATGGGATGAAAATAGAAGGAGTGGTAGACACTTTAAAGGAATTTAGCCCAGTTCAGTACTTCTTCTTGGAGAAAAATAGCAGGGATAAGGGAAAGGCTATAGAATAGCCTCCAACTTTTCTAACGAAAGAGCTCCTGGAGAAGCTCTTTGGCCTAATCCAGGGGTCTGCAAACTTGGCTATTTTAAGACTTGTGGACTTCAACTCCCAGAGTTCCTCAGCCAGCAAAGCAAAGCTGGCTGAGGAACTCTGGGAGTTGAAGTCCACAAGTCTTAAAAGAGCCAAGTTTGCAGACCTCTGGCCTAACCAATGCAGTCGGTACCTTTTTTGGATTTAAAAATATAGACTTTAAAAACATGGCATCCACTTTTTTATAGGATCCTGGACCAGTATTGTAGAATGGCTAAGGAGTTTGCCCTTGTAGGTCAGATATATTTGCTGTCTATAATCACTGGGTTTCTGGGATGCTAGAAGTAAACAGAGCAGATTGGCAAGCATTGAGAAGGACCCCCCCCCCCTGATTTCAATCTGGTGCCAGGCTGGATACAGAACCTTGACCAAATTGAAATGAAAGTGATACATTGCCTGTTACAAACCCAGAATTGGATGATATGTAAATTGCTGATTGTATTAACCTATTATCTTGATTTTATTGTCTGTAAAACAGTCATCCAATTTTAACTGGGAGCATCATGCCAATGAGAAAAGAAATCTAAACCTACTTCCCGTTTTTTTAAAAAATTGCACACTCAGACACAAACTATCGGCATAAAGGGTCTAAAACAAATGTATGAACATGATTGCCTCAAGTAGCAATCTCTGTACTCAGTAATGGAAGAAAAGTTACAACTTTCCATCTGTATGAAGTCACCCTGTTCTTTTGCTGTACAAACTAAAATCAAAAGATGGGAAATTGTTAAGCCATGTACGTACCATCTATTTTAATGTGAACAGTTCATGGCTACAATTTAAAACAAGATTTTTTTTTCCCCTTCCCCAGTGAATATGTAGTTTGACCGAAACTTTTTTTTCTTTTCTGTATTGGTTTACCAGGACTACTTGGCTTCTAGGAGTGCCACATTGATAAATAAATTAGATTGATCATGACTGGAGTAAGCAGAACAGTATAACTAGGAAGCATTGCAATTGTATCTCCCAGAATTTCCGTGCTTCACTGGAAAATGCAATGCCAGAAACAGCTGGAAAGCTACAGATTGGGATCTAAACTGGAGTTTTGGAAACAACTGCAGAAAATATGCTGTCAGCTGACTCATAACTGGCTCCAAGTAAATTATTCATAATATAACCTTGAACTTCCTTAAGGCTACAAAACTGGACTGTACAAATCCAGAGCTGGTAGCAACATTTTAATTTTTTTCCATATCTTTTTGCAGCCATCTACAGGTCAATTAGATTTTTGCAACTCACATATATAATATATATGTTTATGTGCAGAGGTGGGATTCAGCCAGTTCGGAGGTGTTTGGGCGAACCAGATGCTAATTTTACAAGAAAAATTTATTTCTCCACAAGGAGCAAAATTTTGCTACATTTTACATGCTTTGCCCATCAATCGTTGCCAATAATTATTGATGTTAGGAAACAATTTTGCTTTGATTGTTTTAGATATTGTCTTTTTATTGGTCAATGATAAAAAAAAAGTTTTTGTTCCATTCTTATATCCTGCCACTATGGCTTCTCTGTTCTGCATCTTGAGTCCTGCCTTGAGTGTGGTAGACTCCTGATTCTATGGCTCTTGTGCTGTATGTCTGTTTTTGTGCTGCTATGATCAGTATCTCAGTGCTGACTTTTAGTCCAGCCCTTTCCAGCCAACTGGAAGGATTTCCCAGACAGATTGACTATCTGTCAATAGTACTTCCTCATCTAGCTGTTGATGGGTTTTGCATAGCAACCACGGTGTTTGCTTAATAACGACCACAAAAATGGTTATAAAACTAAATCCAATCCAAAATGTGATCCACCACTTTCTGACTGTCACAAACTATGACCGTAATTGCCAGGCTCAATTATGATCATAACTTGTATATTGCCTATAAGTAATTGGATTAAGAAGCAGTAAAAGGTGTGTGCGCGATTATTTTTCTCTATGTTATTTTAATTTCTGCTGGCAAATGGTAAGGAGAGAGAGAGAAAGAGAGGAGCAGATGATCGAAAGAGGAAAGTAGCAGTAGAAACAAAGAGCACATTTGTATAGGAATAATTAGTTTTTAGAGACTGCATTTCTTCTCTAGGTATCATTTACAGCTTTCTGATGCTTTGCTAGCTTCATTCATTTCATTTTATATAGGTTTAATAAAAACATGGTTAGCTGGGAGAAATGTTAATGAGGTTTTTTTTGAAACTAGAAGGTTTGGGAGCCTTTTGCTCTCAGGTGCGTACATTATTAGCTCTGATATTATTTGTCCCAAATAGCCTTGAGCCATTAAGTGTCTGTGTGGTTTATATTGCTACTGGAACAGCTAGCTTTCTGACTTAGATCTTGCAATGTAGGCTGTTCATTTTAAGCTTTGAGGGATCTTTCTTTGAATCCTCTTAGACAACTGTCCCTGAATAAGATCAGAGTCAATATAGTCTTGTGATTAGAATATCCAGCTTTACCTAGAAAACCCAGGTTCACAAGCCCCATCAGTTTAAATCTCTCCAGCTGGCCCATGATGAGTTAAGAGGTCAGTGCCCAGTCCCCAAATTAATACCATCTGAAATTCTTGCCCCTCTTTTCCTAATGGTCACCTCAGCTTTTATATCCTTTTCAATTCCTTGGCGGAAATGTGAGATACACATGAAGCCAATAAATATCCCTAAAAGGTTCAGGCATGAGACTCAACCTTTAACTATTGTTTTCTCCTCTTTGTTTCAAGGAAACTTCAAGGAAATATATTGACAAGGGGAGAGAGTAATAAGAAAAAGAATGCAGAATGGAATTGTCAGGAGGTTTGTGATACAATCTGAAAAAGGACCTAAGTAAATTCCTTTCTTGCTAATCTCCCAATTGTTGCTGAGCTCAGCAAAATGCGAACATCGCATGCAGGTGTGTTTAGAGCAGGAGGAAAGGAGGGGTATATATAACTCTGACACATAACATAAATTATTCCACCTTCTGGGAACACATTGTCATCCTTAGGTTGTTTGAAATATACAGTCTGCTCAAATGGAATAGTACTTCTGGTGAATCGGATGAGATTATAGTAAACCTTGATTGTATCATGATCAGACAACTGCAAATATTTTCTATAGGAATTAATGGGAAGTTCAAGAAATGTCAATTCTGGCAAAATGTTGGCTATCAGCCATTATGTGATTTTGCGTGATAGCCAGATCATATTATTATTTGGACCTTCGAGTCACTGTTCTCTCTTAGAGACTGCCTGGTCAAGTCTCTGCAGTTTTCTTGGCAAAATTTCAGAAGTGGTTTGTCTTAGGTTGTCCTAGGCCTGAGATAGAGTGCCTCACTTCTGTAGCACTACTGAAACAGTTTGCTGTGTGAGATATGGCACCTATAATTCAGGTGAACTAGAAGTTACAGCCTCCTGGTTTCTAGCCTAATGTCAACACCAAACTGGTTCAAATGATCATGATGATAATTATCAGATCATTTCATTCTGTGTTCATATTAAAAGCTTAACACAATTGCCAATTCCAGGCACAGTTCAGGGTGTGTGTTTTTACTGCTTAAGATTTTAAATGCCTTCAGGCTGATTATCTAAAGATTTATCTTCTTGTAGTAAACTTGTCCTGACATTAAGATCTTCAGACAAAACTCTTGTAAAAATATCCCCACTTTCGACAGCCATGATTCTAAGATATAGGTAAGGATTTTCTTCTAGAATATCCCCAAGCTAATAGAAATCCCATTAAGCTTTTTTCCCCATTTCTGCTCAGTTACTTTTTTGGTTTTGGAAATATGGGATATATTTAATTTTTGAGAGGTGTAGTGGCTGAATGGCTTAATGATGCTGGCAATGGTCTCTGTTCTAGGGGTTTGAGTTCTAGCACTGTGTAGTGGTGTGTGTTCCCATCACTTGGCTCAGCTGCTGCCCACTTAGCAGTTCAAAAACATGTTCTATGCAAGTAGATATTTTTATTTTATTTATTTATTTATTTTATTTCATCAAGCATGTATTTTATGACAGATACAAGTGTAAACATAATTATAAATACATGAAAGGGATACGAATAAAAGAAAACATTAGGACAGGGATGGTAGACATGCTGGTGCGCTTATGCACGCCCCTTACAGACCTCTTAGGAATAGGGTGAAGTCTAGAGTAGACAGTCTAAGGTCAAAGTTTTGGAGATTTGGGAAAGAAACTACAGAGTCAGGTAGTGCATTCCAGGCATTGACAACTCTGTTACTGAAGTCGTATTTTCTTCAGTCTAGTTTGGATTGGTTTACCACGAGTTTGTATCTATTGGGTGCTCTTGTATTGTTTTGGTTGAAGCTGAAGTATTCATTGGCTGGTAAGACATTGTAGCAGATGATTTTATGTACTATGCTTAGGTCAGACCGAAGACGGCGAAGTTCTAAGTTGTCTAAGGCCAAAATTTCAAATCTATTGGCGTAAGGTATTTTGTTGCAAGCAGAGAAGTGGAGGACTCTTCTTGTGAAATATATCTGGACTCGTTCAATTATATTAATGTCCGATATGCAGTGCAGGTTCCAGATAGATGAGCTGCATTCAAAAATTGGTCTGGCAAAAGTTTTGTATGCCCTAGTTTGCAGTTCAATATTACCAGAGAAGAAGCTACGCAAGATTAGGTTAACAACACTTAATGCTTTTTTAGCAATGCTGTTACAGTGAGCTCTGGCACTTAGATCATTTGAGAGGAGTATTCCAAGGTCTTTGACAGAGTGAGGGTCATATTTTAGGTTGTATCCATCCAGCTTGTATTTTGTGTTCTGATTTTTTTTGCCAATGTATAAGATGGAGCATTTGTTGGTTGAGATTTGGAGTTGTCAATTGTTTAACCATTCTGACACATAGTCAAGGTCTTTTTGTAGAATAGCAGCATTGTCAGTGGCATTGAATAATTTTACATCATTCACAAAGAGAATGCAGTTGCTTATAATATGATTGCAAAGGTCATTTATATAAAGTATAAAGAGTGTGGGTCCTAAAACGCTGCCTTGGGGGACCGCTGTTAACAGGTGCAGGGTTAGATAAGGCATTCCCTATTTTGACTACTTGCTGCCTGTTTGATAGGAACCCAGCTATCCACTTATGCAAGAATCCGGAAATGCGATAAGATTTTAGTTTTAGAAGTAGCTTGTCATGTACCACTGAACTGAAGGCTTTACAGAAGTCTATATAAATTGCATCTATTGATTTACCCTGGTCGAGTTTTGAAGTCCATATGTTTTTGCAGTGTAATAGTTTTTGTAGTGTAGTTGCAGATTGCAGGACATTTTTTTTCTTTTCTTTTTTAATAAATAATTTTTATTTTCATTTTCCAACATCATATTTATGTACAAACTATTATCCATCATTAATCATTAATTTTTATTTATTACTGATTCAGGCCTGCCCGATTGCCACTTCCTTTCTTCACAACCTCCCTCTCTACCCTCTACTACTTTCACATCCTTCATCTCCTTCACTTTACTACTTCCTCTCCGCCTTCTCCCTTCTTCCACCCTATCTAACCTTCTTATTCCTATCTAACCCTTCTTAACCTTCTTATTGTATTCAGATGGAAGATGATCTTGCAGAAATTAATAAAGCTAATTTAGAGTTGCAAAGGAAAATAGAGGAAATTCAAAGGACTTTTTTTTTTCTAAAGCCAAATTGCTTGTTAGAGAGTAGGTTGTTGGTCTCTAAGTAGAGGGTAAGGGATTGGTTTATGATTGATTCCATTACTTTGCAGGTGACACAACATAATGAGATTGGTCTGTAGTTATCAACTAATTACAGTCTGTTATTAAAAACTAAAGACAGTCTGTTATTAACAGCAGCTGCTTGCAATTACTGCAGGTTCAAGCCCCACCAGGCCCAAGGTTGACTCAGCCTTCCATCGTTTATAAGGTAGGTAAAATGAGGACCCAGATTGTTGGGGGCAATAAGTTGACTTTGTATATAATATACAAATGGATGAAGACTATTGCTTGACATAGTGTAAGCCGCCCTGAGTCTTCGGAGAAGGGTGGGATATAAATGCAAAAAAGAAAAAAAAACTAGGCTGGGGTCACCCTTTGTGAAGATAGGGATGGCCGTGGCTAGTGACCATGAGTTAGGTAAGGAGCTGATTCTGAAAGATATTTCGTAGATTATGCTAAGTGGTTTTGCTATGGTGGTTGAAAGCTTCTTTTGGAAGCTGACACATAATCCATCAGGGCCAATCGATAGAGATGGTTTTAGGTTGCATAGTGCCTTTTCAACAACATCTTCGGTGAAATTGACATGTAGTAGGTCGTTGTGAGTAGTTGTGGTACAACTGGGAAATGAGGGGCATGAGCCATTGCTGTTTACAAAAACTGAACTGAAGAATGTGTTGAAGAAGTTGGCCTTAATGGTTTCATCATTACAGTCTTTCCCGTTTGGTCCTTTTAGTGGTGGGATGGATCTTGAGTCTTTAAGTTTGTTGTTTATGAAACTGTAGAAGGCCCAGGTGGATTTAGTGCATATTAGGTTTTCCTCTTGTTTGCTGTGATAACTGATGCATTCTGCCTTTATCTGTCAGCATACGGTTTTATAGTGACTTTTGAAGTTAGCTACGTAGCCAGTTTTGTTTTTGCGCCAAAGAGGTTGGTTTTTTTTTTTGTTTGTTTTTGGTCTGAAGCTTCCTTATTGTTATGGGTAATTTATTTTTCCTGGTTTTGGGGGGTTATTAGTGGTATGTATAGTTTGATGATTCTTTTGACTTCTTGCAAAAAAATACATTGGTATCATTCAGTGGGGAGATGAGCCAGCACTTCATTTGGCAGTCACAATCCTGCTGGTACTGAACCTTCCCGGTTGTGATGACCATTTGTGAGGCAGCTTTGGTGAAGGGAGAGAGGCTTGGATAATGGTGCAGGAAACATGCAAATGTGTACCTAACAGAGGTAATGCTTGCATATTTGCACTCACCTGGTAAATAGGCAGCCAAACTACTCCTGGCATTCGCACTGCAGTCTCCTGCAACAACACCATATATTAAATAAATAAATAAAATTCAACTTTTAGAAAGGTGGTATATAGGCA
This sequence comes from Ahaetulla prasina, assembly GCF_028640845.1. Lineage (NCBI taxonomy): Eukaryota > Metazoa > Chordata > Lepidosauria > Squamata > Colubridae > Ahaetulla > Ahaetulla prasina. Next base: position 223,696,162 of record NC_080540.1, on the reverse strand, counting down.
ACAAATAAATTGCTGGAGAGTGCTTTAGGTTTCAAGACACAAGATAATTCAAAGCCAGCAATTTCTATAACACTTGTATGCAACTCCTTAAAGCAGCCACAACTTTTCCCAGGATAAGGTAGTTGCCCCTTTAATAAACCACAGGGAAGAAAAAAGAATAAAATATATTCCTCTACAAATATATGTAATTTCTGACTGGCAACAAATCTGGAAGTGAGAAAGAAGAGCCAGGGTAGGACTGAGCTACCACTGGTCTAATTGTAATTTCAGTGTATCAGGTTACTCAGCAACAACTAACAAAAGCCCACAAACAATTAAAGAAATGAGCATGAACTATCGTGTTGACATCCACATGATCGCATATATAGAGAGAAGCATTAACCAACCTTTAACCAACTCTAACCAGGCACTTTTCTAACTAAGCTAAACCAGCTACAGGTACCTGAACAGACTTGTAAGTGGATCACAAGCTTCCTAACAAACATGAAGCAGCAGGTGAAGCTAAGCAGGATCACATCAGATACCTGTCCAATTAGCACAGGAGCCCCACAAGGCTGTGTGCTCTCCCCACTTCTCTTCTCTCTGTATACCAATGACTGCATCTCCAACGATCCATCTGTTAAACTACTGAAGTTCGCAGTTGACACAGCAGTGATTGGTCTCACTCGAGACAATGACGAATCCGCATATAGACGAGAAGTCAAACGACTAGCCTTGTGGTGCGACTGAAACAATCTGGAATTGAACACACTCAAAACTGTAGAAATGGTGGTAGACTTTAGGAGAAACCCTTCCATATCTCCACCTCTCACAATACTAGACAACACAGTATCAACAGTAGAAACCTTCAAATTTCTAGGTTCTATCATATCGCAAGATCTAAAATGGACAGCTAACATCAAAAACATCATCAAAAAAGGGCAACAAAGAATGTTCTTCCTGTGCCAACTTATTAAGCTCAAACTGCCCAAGAAGCTGCTGATTCAGTTCAACAGAGGAATTATTGAGTCTGTCATTTGCACCTCTATAACTGTCTGGTTCAGTTCTGCAACCCAACAAGAAAGACACAGACTTCAGAGGATAATTAGAACTGCAGAAAAAATAATTGCTACCAACCTGCCTTCCATTGAGGACCTGTATACTGCACGAATCAAGAAGAGGGCCGTGAAAATATTTACAGATCCCTCACATCCTGGACATAAACTGTTTCAACTCCTACCCTCAAAATGACGCTATAGAGCACTGCAAATCAGAACAACTAGACACAAGAACAGTTTTTTCCCGAAGGCCATCACACTGCTAAACAAATAATTCCCTCAACACTGTCAAACTATTTACTAAATCTGCACTACTATTAATCTTCTCATCGTTCCCATCACCAATCTCTTTCTACTTATGACTGTGACTGTAACTTTGTTGCTGGTAATCCTTACGATTTATATTGATATTTATTGTTCCTGATTGCTTATTTGTACCCTATGATTATCATTAAGTGTTGTATCATTAAGTGTTAAATTTGTACCCTTTGACCATCATTTGTGTTGTAAATGTTGTACCTTGATGAAGGTATCTTTTCTTTTATGTACACTGAGAGCCTATGCACCAAGACAAATTCCTTGTGTGTCCAATCACACTTGGCCAATAAAAAATTCTTTCTATCTATCTATCTATCTATCTATCTATCTATCTATCTATCTATCTATCTATCTATCTATCTATCTGTCTGTCTGTCTGTCTGTCTATCTATTTTACATTTGACTTGAAACTTAACAGCTAAAAGCAAACTACCAGCTATGTATGGTACATCATTAGGGAATCAATTTTATATGATTTGCGTAGGAGTGGAAACAGGGCTGGCAGTGAACGGAGGTTGTCAAATGCTTTTCACTCCACAACAATAGGCAGCATTTGACTTAGTATGTCAACATTCTGCAAGCTTTTTCTAGTTACAGACTGACAGTGCCATTCTACAAGTACATCCACAAAGAAAGAAGTCCTACTGAATTCAATGAGATTTATCTTCCCTTTAAATTACAGATAATACAAATTTCAATGAAGTCAGTAAGATGTGCTTTTAAATAGACATGGATAGATGTATACTCTTACCTTGGGTAAAGAAATTAATTGAGATACATTTCATCTAATGAAGAAACTGGAGACTGGAAACCAGTAAACATTATGTTTTGAAAAAGAGGAGGAGTCTATTGTCACCATAGGTTTGCCTAGTAACTTGTTTGACGTATTATATATTCTTTGTGTGTTGCATATTCTACATTTCCCAGAAGCAGTACTTACCTTGCATTTTGTGCTAATGTCATCTATTTTTGGAAGTGTTTCCAAAGAAGAAGATTGCTAGGATGGTATGCAAAAAAAGGAGATAGATAGATAGATAGATAGATAGATAGATAGATAGATAGATAGATAGATAGATAGATAGATAGATAGATAGATAGATAGATAGATAGATAGATAGATAGATAGATAGATAGATAGATAGTAAATAATCAGGGGTGGGCTGCTGCCGGTTCAGACTGGTTTAGATGAACCAGTAGTTCTGATAATCAGCTGGCCCCATTCACCCACCTACGCCCTATCCTGTCCTATATTTCCTTCTTTCTGGCTCACACATCACAGCTGATTTCTGCGTCTCCACTGTTCTACTCACTGGGGCTGCCTTAGAAGGTAAGCAGCTGAGTTTCAAATTGCTGTATTTTGAACTCTGCGCGCAAGTGCATTAGGCTCACACACACACTCACAGAACTGGTTGTTAAACCGGTTGCAGCCCCCCACTGATAGTAATGTACATGTATTCTGCCTATTTTTCAATACTCACTAAAGACAAGACTGCTTAGTTTAGCCAGATTGTGCTATTTAAACCATTCTTTGAAATTTAAAATAAACAGAAATATTAATCAATTTCTTAATATTTCCAGTGGTGAGGCAAATACCCACTTGGTATACTTGGTGCCCACAGATACCACACTGAGACATAATCCAAATATTAAATTTGCTGTATATTTTGAATGTCAATGAATATGAAACAGGTAACCCTTTAAAGAACAACCCCATCATTTTGAATTATACTTATTCATTTATTTATGTATTTATTTATCAACAAGTATAAGAAAACAAGTAACGGTATAGACATAGACATGGATACATGAAAAAAATTGCCACAAATAAAAGGATATAAATAGGCAAAACATAGCCATAAACACATAGAATGGTTACATATAAATGGGGACAGTAAGACAGGGGAGGTAGGCACATTGGTACTTCTTAAGAAACATGAAAGGTCCACGGTAGTCAGTTTAAGGTAAAAAGTATGGGGATTAGAGAGACTAACAACAGGATCAGGTAGAATGTTCCAGACATTAACTACTCTATTGCAGAAGTCATATTTCCTACAATCAAGATTAGAGCAATTTACATTGAGTTTGAATCTATTGATAGCCCTTGTGTTATTACAGTTGAAATTAAAGTACTCATTTACAGGTAGAACGTTTTGGTAAATAATCTTATGAACTAAGCATAGGTCAGAATGTAGACGGCGTAGTTCGAGGCTATCCAGACCTAAAATTTCAAGCCTAGTGGGAAATACAAATACTTACAAATGATCTGGGGTCAGAGCAGTGGCCAAGAAGAATAATGTAATTATAATGTCCAGTCCTGCCTGACAGCTGGTCAGCTGTATTGAATTAATAAGAGGTGCAGTGTCCTAGTGGTTAAGATGCTGGGCTTGTCGACCAGATCTTGGTAATTCAAGATCCAAGCACCACATGATGAGATGAGCTCCTGTTCTTGCCCCAGCTTCTGCAAACCTAGTAGATAAAGTAGATAAACAGGTACTGTTTTGGTGGGAAGGTAACAGCGTTCCGTGAACCTTGCATATAGTCATATCAGCCATATGACTACGGAAGCATCTTCAGAAAGTGTTGGCTCAGCTAAGAAATAGAAATAAGCCTCCTAGGTTGGACGTGATTAGACAGACTAAACCTTTACCTTTTGTTGAATGAATTTGGAATCTTTTTCAAACTTAATAATAATAATAATAATAATAATAATAATAATAATAATAATAATAATAATAATAATAATAATAATAATAATATTTTAATTTGTATACCGCCCTTCTCCCGAAGGACTCAGGGCGGTGAACAGGCAGATAAAATATAAATACACACAATAATTAAAAACATCCCTTAAAAAACTAATTTAAATGCCCAAAATGTTAAAAAACGTACTCCCCCGTAAAATCACAAAATTTTAAAAACCCAAACTTGACACCGCCCTGAGTCCTTCGGGAGAAGGGCGGTATAAAAATCAAATAAATAATAATAATAAATAATAATAATAATGATGGGTATGGATAATAGAAGTTGTGCCTTCTCTGACCCAGAAAAGCATTACTGTAGCAACAATATAAGCTGGTAGAAGAAGTTTCATACTACAGAGCCACTAATTCCAAAATAAAATCCTCTGGGAGACAGAGTTAAGTATAGGTCTATGGCCTTCCCTCCCTACTCATTTCAGAATGAACACAAGTGACTTATTTGGTGCTATTTATTAATGGCAGTCAAGGCACCGAATACAAAATTCACCCAGCAAATCAGAAAAGGTCTTTAGAGCAATTTGTGAAAATTGATGTGCATTTCAGCATCCGTATCATCAGTTTATAGCTCAGTGCCTGGGAAGGCTGAGAGGTCATGGGAAAAGTGAAAATAGCACACCGAGCAAGCATTGTAGGAAGGGCTAGAGAGCCAGTGGACCGGTTCAATTATCCAAGCTCCATGATGAATGAGAACCGTATCAGCTCTTGAAAGGTCTGTGGGATGCTGATAATGTTTAAGTCATTGGAGCATCAGTGCCGAAGAGGGAAGCATTTCAAAAGTAATCCTGGGGCTTGCATAAGCACACGCAGTCAGACATCCAAATGGGAAGGAAGAACCTTAACCGCACTCACAAGAAGTAAAAATCGGAATGGAGAAATGAAGCAATTTGACTCTCCACTAAAAAGAACAAGGTTTCCTCCACCCCAATGGTACTTAGAGATAAACCACAGTTTAACGGCAGTTTTGCTACATAAAAAGAACACAACTCAGAAAATCCAAAGAAAGACCCTGCAATCTTTTTTTTTTTTTATTCAAAAAGTTTTACAAAAATTTTTCCCCCTTTCCCCCCCTCCTCTCCCCTCCCTTCACAACCCCCCTCCCCCCCCGACTTCCCGGAACGGGCACAAGGTATAGTTAAAAATAAAACAAACATATGCTAAAAAAATTTCATCCCAACTTAATTATACCCCTACAATCATCAATTCCTAACTTCCCCCAAAAACAATCAAGAATAATACATCATAATCATTCAAAAACAGTCTGATAACTCTTAATCTGATATCTACGTTGAATATAGTCAGTCCATTTTTTCCATTCCTTTAAGTATCTTTCTTGCGTATTGTCTTTCAAAAAGGCTGATATCTTCGCCATCTCAGCCAAATTGGCAACCTTCAATATCCATTCTTCTATTGTAGGTACCGTATATACTCGAATATAAGCCGATCCGAGTATAAGCCGAGGTCCCCAATTTTACCCCAAAAACTGGGGTAAACTGGGGACTCGAGTATAAGCCGAGGGTGGGAAATGAGGCACCTACCGGTTGGGGAAACCCTCCCTCCCTCAGCTGAGAAGGCTGGCGGCTCCCCCGCCCCGCCCTCTCACTGCACCGGCAGGGCTTCCGTCCGGTAAAATGTGAAAAAAAGAAAAAAAAAAACTCGAGTATAAGCCGTATATACTCGAGTATAAGCCGAGGGGCTTAAAAAAAACAAAAACTCGAGTATAAGCCGTATAGACCCGAGTATAAGCCGAGGGGACGTTTTTCAGCACAAAAAACGTGCTGAAAAACTCGGCTTATACTCGAGTATATACGGTACTTCTTTTTTCTTCCAGTATTGTCCTATTAGTAATCTTGCTGCTGTTATTAGATTTAAAATCAATTTAGTCTCAATTACTGTACAATCCGTAATAATTCCCAACAAGAAAAATTGCGGCAGGAACTTTATCTTCTTTTTCAAAACATTTTGTAAAATCCACCAAATTTTTATCCAAAAGGCCTTTATGTCCTTACAAGTCCACCAATTATGAAAATATGTAGCGTCATCACAATTACATCTCCAACATTTTGCTTGCATATCTGGATACATACACAATAATTTTTTAGGATCTAGATGCCATCTATAAAACATTTTATAAAAATTTTCCCTCAGATTCTGTGCCTGCGTGAATTTAACATTTCTAACCCAAATTTTTTCCCAAGTTTCCAATAATATTGGCTCCTGAAAATTTTGTGCCCACTTTATCATACAATCCTTTACCAAGTCCCTTTCAGAATCTATTTCAAGTAACACATTATACAATCTCTTTATATGCTCCTGAGACTGATAGACCCTGCAATCTTTGATATGCATACATATTGTTGGGGAGGTAGTATGCTCTTATGAATCAAACAACTTGGCAAAGCTTGGCATTTTGATCCCCTTATTTTATGTTCTTTTTAAGAACTGGTGTTTTTTTAAAAAATAATAATAATAAGGAAAAGTGAAAATTTTTAATAGGATAGAATAGAATAGAATTTTTATTGGCCAAGTGTGATTGGACACACAAGGAATTTGTCTTGGTGCATATGCTCTGAATGTACATAAAAGAAAAGATATGTTCATCAAGGTACAACATTTACAACACAAATGATGGTCAATATATCAGTACATAAAAATATCAATATAAATCGTAAGGATTACCAGCAACAAAGTTACAGTCACAGTCATAAGTAGAAAGAGATGGTGATGGGAAGATTAATAGTAGTGCAGATTTAGTAAATAGTTTGACCATGTTGAGGGAATTATTTGTTTAGCAGAAGTGATGGTGTTCGGGAATAAACTGTTCTTGTGTCTAGTTGTCTAGAGTGTCGTTTTGAGGGTAGGAGTTGAAACAGTTTATGTCCTGGATGTGAGGGATCTGTAAATATTTTCACGGCCCTCTTCTTGATTCGTGCAGTATACAGGTCCTCAATGGAAGACAGCTTGGTAGCAATTATTTTTTCTGCAGTTCTAATTATCCTCTGAAGTCTGTGTCTTTCTTGTTGGGTTGCAGAACTGAACCAGACAGTTATAGAGGTGCAAATGACAGACTCAATAATTCCTCTGTAGAACTGAATCAGCAGCTTTTTGGGCAGTTTGAGCTTAATGAGTTGGCGCAGGAAGAACATTCTTTGTTGCCCTTTTTTGATGATGTTTTTGATGTTAGCTGTCCATTTTAGATCTTGCGATATGATAAAACCTAGAAATTTGAAGGTTTCTACTGTTGATACTGTGTTGTCTAGTATTGTGAGAGGTGGAGATATGGAAGGGTTTGTCCTAAAGTCTACCACCATTTCTATGGTTTTGAGTGTGTTCAGTTCCAGATTGTTTTGGTCGCATCACGAGGCTAGTCGTTCGACCTCTCGTCTATATGCGGATTCGTCATTGTCTCGAATGAGACCAATCACTATTGTGTCATCTGCAAACTTCAGTAGCTTAACAGATGGAGATGCAGTCATTGGTATACAGAGAGAAGAGAAGTGGGGAGAGCACATAGCCTTGGGGGGCCCCTGTGCTAATTGTAGAGGTATTTGATGTGATCTTACTTAGCTTCACATGCTGCTTCCTGTTTGTTAGGAAGCTTGTGATCCACTTACAAGTCTGTTCCAGTACCTAATGCCCTTTACCCTTAAGTCTATGACACGTGTTCACTAAGTTTCTATAGATTTCAGGGAAAAGTTCACATGAACAAATCCTACTAAGAAAATATGTGAATAAATTAGAATAGAAAAAGTAGAATCTTCCTATTAGAAAATAGGAAGCGAGCTGCTTTCCTTGTGTGTTCCCTCCATTCATAGCCTGGCCTGTGAATCCACACTCCAATATTCCTCAAAATATATTAGCTGCTCTCATTATTTTTTTAAGAATTTGGATAGTAGTTTCAGCGTCTTTCCTCTTTCAACATCTGCTGTATCTGCAGTTGAAAAATGGATGCTGAAAAAACAATATATTTGTAAAGGGGAGAAATTCATAGGTTGAACTAGCAATTTCACAATGACAGTATAGCAGTCATGTGATGTCTTTGATTTATTAGAATAATAAATTTACAAAGCTGCTGTTCTGAAAAAGGCTTTTCAAATGAAAAAAAAAAAGCAGTTGGGAGAGAGAAGAAGATATTTATGCTAAAGTTCTGTTGAAACACATCCTAAGGAACTTTATTCTTTGGACATTTTCATGCTCCTTGGTCATGCAGATGATGTAATTCCCTCAAATTCCTTGCCCACTTTTAAAACACTAATGAGAATGGAGAGAAACTGAATTTACCACAGGGACAGAAAAAGTTGAAATAACGCAGGCATTGACAGAAGATAATAAGCAAGGTAGAGGCATTCTTTATTGCACGGTACTTCTCAGTGCATCTTTTAAATATATTTTGTTACTGAAAGAGAATTTTACATAAGGTTAAAAAACTGCAGAAAATTAAATATGAAAAAAGAAAAAGATATAAATGAATAAAATAAAAAGTGAGAGAAATGACAAGAAAGATAAAAAGAAAGAATATCCAAAGAAGCGATTACTGATTTTCTTTGCAGACGAAATATAATTGTGATCATTTTCACCCTCCCAAATTAATGATCTTTGTTCCTTTCCATAAACAACCATTTTAATCAGTAAATCCATGAATTGCCAATTAATTTTTATCCATTTTCAGCAAAAAGCCCATAAAGGGTTTCCAGACTTTTATAGAAGTCAGCTTTAATCAAACAAATCAGTTTGGTCATTTCTGCAAATTCTGCCATCTTCGTAATCTATTCCTCCATTTTGGATCTTTCTCTATTAGTTGTTATCAGTGCATTTTTTTGACATGTAAAATTACTTTTGGTATTTGGTTTCAAAGCACAGAATTTAGGAGAATTGCCAAAAGATAGAGAAATGGTTAAGCTGATCTCTCCATTCGAAGATCATAATCAGAGCCTTTCTCTGAATATCTAACCAGGTAAAATAGCTGCCAAAATATAATCTCTTCTTCATGGAATGTCTTCCCCAGAAAAAGACAGCTGGTGTCCAAAATCTATTTTTTTGTTATTTTCATTTATTTAAATATTGTTATTTTTCCAGAATGTTTCATCTTGTTCACGCTAATATCTTTTTCTAGCTATATTCTTTTGAAAGTTAGGAAGAATTGAGATACAATTTGAAATTATGAATGGTTTTAATACTGTATTAGTCAGTTGTTGGTTTCTACATGTTCTACCTTAATTAAAATTCAGTGTTTTGTAGGCATTGATTCTTATGTTTTTGGAAGCCCCTTTATTTGATTAAAGTTTAATATATATGTTATTTCTGGGAACACAATGGACTTTTGTTGATTAGGATTGAATGATGATTTGTTTATAAATGAGATATGAGAGATGGGAAATGGAAAGAAGTAGATCATTTGTTTAAGGGAGGCCCGAAAAATTATCTAGAATGTATGTATTTAAGATATATGTAGGAAATGTGATTAACATGGATATTTGTGGGTGTATAAAAAATTGGATCCAAGTGCATACTTAGATACAGAGGATTTTAAAGATTAATATTCAATTGAAACGAGAACTGTTTAATGGATAAATAGAAAAATGCCATGGAAATTATTTTAAAATATCATTACTGCACCAGGATTACTGTATGCATAAAGATGGAAAGTTCTGACACACAACCCACTATGGAGGAATGGTTGGTAAAGTTGACAAATCTTGCTGAAATAGCAAAATTCACTCTTTTGATTAGTAAAAAGACATTATCTATGTTCATTGTTGACTTTATGCATAAAAATGAAAGCAATGAACTTGTGATCCGTGACTTTGATGATTAGGCTATGTTATAGAAAGAAAATTTTAGAGACGGAGCTTAAAATTTATTTGTACTTATAACTGCAATAAAGAATATTAGAAGTCATTTTATATATATATATTTTCTTTTTGTTCAGCTTGCACTTTTTTCTTGTTTGTTCCTTGCTTTATATCGGTTTTTATTAGTATTTATTTTCTTTTTTAAAAGTTTCAATAAAAATTATATTAAAATTTAGATAAGGGACGAAATGAAAGGAACATATTTTGTTGAAATGTCAGAGAAGATGATAAGTTACTTAAATTGTTAGTACTTGTTGATAGTGAGGAAGTCATTCCTTTATATAGCTTTGTCTTTGTTTTTCTTTTTCTCTGCATTTTCCTTTTTTCCTTTTTATATTTTCTTAGTTTGTATTAGATTTTTGACTTTGTATGTTTAAACTTTAATAAAAAATCTTTTGGGATATTTTCTATTTTTTTATTTTTTTGGGAAGCATGGTTTGGCAGTAGTTAGATGTCAAAAATAATGCTTTCTCAATGAGAAAACCAAGCTTCTGTGGTGGCCCCAAAACAAAGTCATTGTTGTGACCTAGGCCCAAGTAGGTAGAAGTCAGTGTAAAAGCAAACAAATTTTATTTGAACAGCTGAGAATTCCTTCATTCAGCTAAATTCAGTAGTTCAGCTAAATTAAAGCAAATTCTTCTCAACACAATTCCTTTGGTCCAATTAGGCAAACTGCCAAATGCCTTTCTTGGCAAAAGTTCAGAAGACACTGATACAAAATAAATGCAAGAAGACGAAGCTATCAACGTTGTTTTCCGTCAAAGAGCCCAAACGCTTTTTTAAGCCTTATGGGAGGGGCCAATCATCTCTTGGCCCTACTAGCGAGTCGCCTTCTTTGCCTGAGCTGCTCTTGCCTTCTGGCAGCTCTTCTCATGTGTGCAGGCTCCTCCTGTTCCTCTGCCTCACTACTGTCAGGCTCTGGAGTCTGCACCTCACTCCCCAGTGACCCTGGTCCCACCTCAGCCTCCAACGCAGAGCCTTCATCCGGGCCTTCCCCAGCCTCCAGGACTCACCCACGCTCTTCCTCAGCCTCATCGCTGTCTGACTCTGTTGCCAACTCCACAGTCTGCTGGCGGACTACAACAGTCATTCCAAATACTCCTTCGTATAAGGACAATGTCTAATTCATTTGATGATAACCACTTTTTAAAAAGATTATTTTTCTTTGTCAAGCCCTGTAGCCAAAGATAAAAGCTGAACTTTTGTTATGCCTTGGTGAGGTCCCCAGCTTCTTCATGGTTCTTTTTTATTTAGAGAAATACAAACTTATGGTATTTCTATGTGATCTGTAATGAGGCAGAATTTTCAGCCCATCACCATAGGTGATGTTAGATTGAAGCAAAGTATTTTCCCGTCATCTAATTCTAGGTCATTGTTTTTGCTGGAATTAAGAAAGATTTTCATCTTTCATATGGGTGTAATAAATTCTATATTACAACATACTAAACTAATAAATATTAAAAGAAAGAAACATTAAACAGAAAATATTAAAGAGAAAATATGAAATATATATTTAAATAGCTTCATTAGAGGAAAAATATTGGCAAATTGCAGTGGTAAATGTCAGGGATACAGAACAATGCAACAGAAAAGAATACTTTCCATATAAAATATGTGAGAGAACATAAAATTACAAAGCATGATTAATCACGTATAATGGCTTAATTGGAAGCAATAATTTATTTTTATTTATTTATTATTTAAATTTGTATACCGCCCTTCTCCCGAAGGACTCAGGGCGGTTCACAGCCAAGTAAAAAATGAAAATACATTATAGATACAATTAAAATACTAGTAAAAAACTTATTTGAATTGGCCACAATTAAAATTTAGAGATAAAACCCATTAAAAACCCATAACTTAAAAAACTAACCCAGTCCAGCGCAGATAAATAAGTAAGTTTTGAGCTCGCGGCGAAAGGTTCGGAGGTCCGGAAGTTGACGAAGTCCTGGGGGCAGTTTGTTCCAGAGGGCGGGAGCCCCCACAGAGAAGGCCCTTCCCCTGGGTGTCGCCAGACGACACTGTCGCGCCGACGGCACCCTGAGGAGTCCCTCTCTGTGAGAGCGCACGGGTCGGTGAGAGGTATTCGGTAGCAGCAGGCGGTCCCGTAAGTAACCCGGCCCTATGCCATGGAGCGCTTTAAAGACGTTCACCAACACCTTGAAGCGCACCCGGAAGGCCACAGGTAGCCAGTGCAGCCTGCGCAGGATAGGTGTCACTCGGGAGCCACGAGGGGCTCCCTCTATCACCCGCGCAGCTGCATTCTGGACTAACTGTAGCCTCCGGATGCCCCTCAAGGGGAGCCCCATGTAGAGAGCATTGCAGTAGTCCAGACGAGACGTCACAAGGGCGTGAGTGACTGTGCACAAGGCTTCTTCATGGTTCTTTTTTATTTAGAGAAATACAAACTTATGATATTTCTATGTGATCTGTAATGAGGCAGAATTTTCAGCCCATTACATAGGTGATGTTAGATTGAAGCAAAGTATTTTCCCGTCATCTAATTCTAGGTCATTGTTTTTGCTGGAATTAAGAAAGATGTTCATCTTTCATATGGGTGTAATAAATTCTATATTACAACATACTAAACTAATAAATATTAAAAGAAAGAAACATTAAACAGAAAATATTAAAGAGAAAATATGAAATATATATTTAAATAGCTTCATTAGAGGAAAAATATTGGCAAATTGCAGTGGTAAATGTCAGGGATACAGAACAATGCAGCAGAAAAGAATACTTTCCATATAAAATATGTGAGAGAACATAAAATTACAAAGCATGATTAATCACGTATAATGGCTTAATTGGAAGCAATAATGTTTATAAATCTCTTGCTCAGCATTCAGTATCCTACAGAGGACCAAAAAGAGAGAGATGCCAAGTCTAACAGAATTATGCCAATAAATTGAGTTCACCTCCATCTCATACAGTTGGTAAGAGAATGACATTCAGAGATATAGAATAAAAGATTCAGAAGGGACCTTGGAGCTCTTCTAGTCCAAAACCTTGCTCAAGTAGGAGACTCTATAACATTCTGGACAAATGGCTGTCCAATCTCTTCTTAAAAACCTCCAGTGGTGGAGCATCTACAACTTCTGGAGGCAAGCCGTTCCACTGACTAATTGTTCCAATTGTCAGGAAATTTCTCCTTAGTTTTAGGTTGGATCCCTCCTTGATAAATTTCCATCTGTTACTTCTTGTCCTGCCTTCAGGTGCTTTGGAGACTCTTCTATGTGACAGCCCCAGAGATATTGGAACACTGCTATTATGTCACCCCCTGGCCCTTCTCTTCATTAGACCATACATAACCCAGTTCCTTGGGGACATGGTGCTCAGTGGCTAAGATGCTGAGCTTGTTGATCAAAAGGATGGCAGTTCAGCGGTTCAAATCCCTAGTGCGGTGTAACGGGGTGAACTCCTGTTACTTGTCCCAGCTTCTGCCAACCTAGCAGTTCGAAAGCACATAAAAAATGCAAGTAGAAAAATAGGGACCACATTTGGTGGAAAGGTAACAGTGTTCCGGGCACCTTCGGCATTTAGTCATGCCAGCCTCATGACCACGGAATTGTCATCAGACAGCACTGGCTCTTTGGCTTTGAAACAGAGATGATCACTTCCCCCTAGAGTCAGGAACGATTAGCACATATGTGCGAAGGGAACCTTTACCTTTATCTTTAACCCAGTTCCAGCAACCCATCGTATGTTTCAGTCACCCGGGCCCTCTAATCATCTTTGTTGCTCTTCTCTGTCCTCTCTCTCTAGAATCTCAGAATCTTTTTTGTATTTTAGCGACAAAAGCTGAATGCAGTATTCCAAGTGTGGTTTTACCAAAGCAGTATAAAGCGATACTAACGCTTCATGCAGTGGTGGGATTCAGCCAGTTCGCACCACTTCGGGAGAACCGGTTGTTAACTTTCTGAGCAGTTTGGTAAACTGGTTGTTGGAAGAAATCATTAGGGCAGAGAACCGGTTGTTAAATTACTTGAATCCCACCACTGGCTTCATGTGATCTTGATGCTATCCGTCGGTTCATGCAGCTTAGGATTGCATTGGCTTTTTTGACAGCTGCAGCACACTGGATGCAGATCCTGGGTAGCAATTGCTGGCATCACTACACTTTTCTATTGTCTATATATAAGCAGAGGCCGGTAATGGTTTAGCTTCCAAACACTGAATACTTGTTAAATTGACAGTGACTGGATTTATGAGACTCCAACAATGAAGAAAAAGTTATGGCATCCCTTTAAAGATGGGGAGGAGAAGGCAGATCTTTTCCCAGGGTGAACCTTAGTACTAAAATTTATTTATTATGTGTTTGTTTGTACCCCACCTTTATTGTTTTTACAAATATCCCAGCTACACTTCTTTGGAGCTGTATTTAAAAGTTTGGGTAAAAGTCTTGAGCTTTCTACTTGGTGGGAACATATTTCACATTAACTTACAGACCAAGAAATGCAGAGCTGTTGTCAGGGATTTAGAGGATTGCTTTAATCCAGCACAGAAGCAAGAACTAAGTTTTTATGAGGAAGTGATCATTTTTGAGGGACAAACTCTGAAAGGGTAAAAACAGCCACATTTTTAAAACAACCTTCAAAGGTTGCTCAAGTTGAACCAATCCCATTTCCATACTACTTGAAAAAGAACCAGCAGAAAACTCATCTGCAGTTACTCCCTTTTGCTAATAGTGTTTTCTTTTTAATGCCCTTTTGCTAACACTCAAAATCCTACAAGCTAGGTATGTGGACCAAGAACTACCAGAAGTACAGGCAGGATTTCGAAGAGGCAGAGGAACTAGAGATCAAATTGCCAACATACATTGGATCATGGAGAAAGCTAGGGAGTTCCAGAAAAAACATCTACTTCTGCTTCATTGACTATGTTAAAGCCTTTGATTGTGTGGATCACAACAAATTGTGGCAAGTTCTTAAAGAGATGGGAGTACCAGACCATCTTATTTGTCTCTTGAGAAACCTGTATGCGGGCCAAGAAGCAACAGTGAGAACTGGACACGGAACCACAGATTGGTTCAAAATTGGGAAAGGAGTCCGGCAAGGCTTTATATTGTTGCTCTGCCTGTTTAACTTATATGCAGAGCACATCATGAGAAAGGCACGGGTAGATTAATCACAAGTTGGAATTAAACTTGCCTGGAGAAATATCAACAACCTCAGATATGCAGATGATACCACTCTAATGGCAGAAAGTGAAGAGGAACTAAAGAGGAGAGTAAAAAAGTTGGCTTGAAACTCAACATTAAGAAAACTAAGATCATGGCATCCAGCTCTCTCAATTTTTGGCAAATAGATGAAGGTAGTGACAGATTTTATTTTCCTGGGCTCCAAGATCACTGCAGATGGGGACTACAGCCAAGAAATTAAAAGACGCTTGCTCCTGAGGAGGAAAGCTATGGCAAATCTAGACAGTATACTAAAAAGCAGAGACATCACCCTGCCAACAAAAGTGTGTATAGTCAAGGTGATGTATGGATGTGAAAGTTGGACCATAAGAAAGACTGAGCTCCAAAGAATTGAGGCCTTTGAACTCTGGTGCTGGAGAAGACTCCTGCGAGTCCCTTGGACTGCAAGGCAAACAAACAAGTCAGTCCTAGAGAAGATCAACCCTGACTGCTCTTTAGAAGGCCAGATACTGAAGATGAAAATACTTTGGCCATCTAATGAGAAGGAAGGACTCACTGGAGAAGAGCCTAATGCTGGGAACAATTGAGGGCAAAAGAAGAATGGGACGACAGAGTATGAGATGGCTGGATGGAGTTACTGGAGAAGTTAGTGTGAGCTTAAATGGACTACGGGGGATGGTAGAGGACTACGGGATGGTAGAGGAAGGCCTGGAGGAACGTTGCCCATGGGGTCGCGATGGGTCGGACACAACTTTGCGATTGACAAAACAACAAAGAAATATGCATTTCTTGTTATGACCCAGGCCCCAGTAGGTAGTAGGAAACTCAGTCAGTAAAAACAAACAAACTTTATTCAGACAGCTGAGAATTACTTCATTCTCAGCGTAGTTCAACTAAATTAAAGCAAATTCCTCCCAACACAAATTCCTCAGTCCAATCCACCAACCATGGTCCAATTAGGCAAACTGCCAAAGGCCTTTGTTGGCACAAGTTCAGAAGAAATCAATACAAAATAAATGCAAGAAGATGAAGCTATCAGTGTTGTTTTCCAGCAAAGAACAAATGCCTTTGCTAGTCGTTTAAGTGTTATGGGAGGGGCCAATCATCTCTTGGCCCTACTCCTGAGTTATCCTCTTTGCTTGAGCTGCTCTTGCCTTCTGGCAGCTCTTCTCATGCATGCATTGGGAACAGGCTCCTCCTGTTCCTCTGCCTCACTACCGTCAGGCTCTGCACCTCACTCCCCGATGGCCCTGGCTCCATTCCAGCCTCCGATGCAGAGCCCTCATCCAGGCCTTCCCCAGTCTCCAAGACTGGCCCACGCTCTTCCTCAGCCTCATCGCTGTCTGACTCCATTGTCAGCTCCAGAGGCTGCTGGTGGACCACAACATTTCTCTCTCCCTCCCCCTCTTTCTTTTTTTAGTAATGAAATTTGCATATAAATTCAAGAAGTACAAATTGGACAAATGTTTCTTTTTTAATATAAAATCAGAACACATTTTTTTGCTTGCAGAGTTAAGAACTGCGCAGGCCGATTAGTTGATGGATATTTTCTAGGTTTTGGAATTACACATGGATAGAAAAGATGAAGAAAAATGTCTAAGATTTTAGACAAAGATGGTAGAAAAAAAGGACAACTACCAGAGAGTGGGAAATGAGGGAATAACATTGTTAGGAAAGGTAGCCAAATGAAGTATTTTGCTTTATTTCCTGACCATCATTCATGTGGTTGCCAAGGGCGAAGGGACTCCTATTTTGAATGAAAGAGAGATGGTTTGAAAAATCTGTGACATCCCAAAGGATTACAGTATATTTTGGCAAGCCCAGCAAAGAAGACCAAGCAAAGGGTTTGTTCCACAATAATGAAGGAAAAATGGCATTTGCTTCCCAAACAAACACACCATTCTGAACATAATTACTCTTTGGTTTTCAGACCTCTATCAAAGATGGGTGCAAAATGCAGACTTTAGAAAAATGGGGATGGAAAAACGGCTTATATTCTGTGTAATTGCACTCAGAGGGGAAAAAAATATCCTGAAGAAAAGGCATCCAAAAATGCACATGAAGGTTCAAATATGCCAGTCTGCCAGAAAAAAAAATATGCGTATTTTCATGCTAATTTTTTAAGTTAAAAAGAGATGCAGAAACAGAATAGAGCAAACAGGTAGGGTTTTTTTTTTAAAATGAGACTTCTGGAGGACAAAAGAGATGCTGTTTTCCATCTCTTGGGCAACGCAGGGAAAGTAATACAGCTTTGTATAAATATATTGATAAGATATAGCGATATTTTTTAAGGTGGCAGAATGCAAGAATCAGTAGAATTAATCTGCAAAATGAGTATTGGAATTAGATTATGGAACTCAGCTGGCGACAAATCCTTTTTTTATACTTAACAAGAATGGAAGAATTCCTTAAAGACTGGAGATACATGACTAGTTATTTTTCAACCTCCTATTAGTTGGATACAGAGAGAGCTCTGAGACAGCAACATTAAGAGCATCAAATCAGCATTAGGAGTTTGAAATTTGTAATGCTTAGTTAAAATAGCATGTGGCTCTTTTTAACACTCTGCTGGATTTCTTATTGTTATTCCTAGCATTAATGTCCCAAATCTGCCCTAACTTGCAAAATATCCAGGAATTTAAAATTTGGCTGGATCTTCTCTATTACTATATTATTATATATATAATATAATATATATAATATATATATATATAATATATGTATAATATAATATATTATTACTATATATAGTAATAAATTATTACTTGTCCCAGCTTCTGCCAACCTAGCAGTTTCTAAAGCACCTAAAAAATGCAAGTAGAAAAAATAGGGACCACCTTTGGTGGGAAGGTAACAGCGTTCCGTGCGCCTTTGGCATTGAGTCATGCCGGCCACATGACCACGGAGACGTCTTCGGACAGCACGCCTTTTTGGCTTTGAAAGGGAGATGAGCACCGCCCCCTAGAGTTGGCAACAACTAGCACGTATGTGCAAGGGGAACCTTTACCTTCATCTTTTTAACACAGAGGTCTTCAAACTTGGCAGCTTTAAGACTTGTGGACTTCAACTCCCAGAATCCTCCAGCTAGCTATGCTGATCATGAAATCACGAGCTATGCTGGCTGGAGAATTCTGGGAGCTGAAGTTCACAAGTCTTAAAGCTGCCAAGTTTGGGGACCCCTGATCTAACAGAAAGGAAATGTGGAGCTCTATCAAAGATGCTCTTTGTTCCCCTTCTTGATTTTGTCAAGCCCCAAAGTGCTTTTTCAAAAGGCAACTGGACTTTTTTGCTTGAAGATATTTTGCTTTTCATCCAAGAAGCTTTTTCAGTTCTGAAGTTCAGCATTTCAGAACTGAAGAAGCTTCTTGAATAAGAAGTGAAACTTCTTCAAGCAAAAACAAAGAAAGTCCAGTTGCCTTTTGAAAAAGCGCCTTTGGGACAACCATGATCTGGATGACTGAGAGTATCCAAAAACTACAGGCCAAGCCTATTTCTGTTTAAACAAGTAATTTTTAGTAGTAATTTTATTAAAGCGTACAATTAAAAAGAAAAAAAATAAGAAAAATTAAAAAAGAAAAAAGAAAAAGAAAAATGGGAACTGCAGAAAATAAACAGAAAAATTGAAAATTAAGAATAAGAATAAGAATATAATGGAGAAAAAGAAAAGAAATAAGTTATTTCTCCCTTCATCACAAGTGTGAACAATTTTTGTAAATATATCACCCTTTCTTAAAATAAATCAAATTGATTTGTTTCTCCCATTTATTTATAAACATTTGTTATTTATAAGCATTTATTTATAAACATTTGTTATTTATAAATGAAGCCTCATCATTTCAGTACTAATCCACAAAAATCCATTAAAAGTTATCAGAGATAACAAAATATCTGTCTTAACTTTGATCAAATAAACCAACATGGAGGGAAGTATGCAGTGGAGTACCCCAAGGCTCTATTTTAGGCCCAGTACTCTACAACATCTTCATCAATGACTTGGACAAGGGGATAGATGGGGAACTCATCAAATTTGCAGATGACACCAAGCTGGCAGGAATAGCCAACACTCCAGAAGATAGGCTCAAGTTACAGAAAGATCTTGACAGACTTGAACATTGGGCACTATCTAACAAAATGAAATTCAACAGTGAAAAAAGTAAGGTTCTACATTTAGGCAAAAAAAACCCAAAATGCACAGATACCATATATGTGGTACCTTGCTCAATAGTAGTAACTGTGAGAGGGATCTTGGAGTCCTAGTGGACAACCATTTAGATATGAGCCAGCAGTGTGCAGCAGCTGCCATAAAAGCCAACACAGTTCTGGGCTGCATAAACAGAGGGATAAAATCAAGATCATGTGAAGTGTTAATACCACTTTATAATGCCTTGGTAAGGCCACACTTGGAATACTGCATTCAGTTTTGGTCGCCACGATGTAAAAAAGATATTGAGACTCTAGAAAGAGTGCAGAGAAGAGCAACAAAGATGATTAGGGGACTAGAGACTAAAACATATGAAGAACGGTTGCAGGAACTGGGTATGTCTAGTTTAATGAAAAGAAGGACTAGGGGAGACATGATAGCTGTGTTCCAATATCTCAGGGGTTGCCACAAAGAAGAGGGAGTCAGGCTGTTCTCCAAAGCACCTGAGGGTAGAACAAGAAGCAATGGGTGGAAACTAATCAAGGAGAGAAGCAACTTAGAACTAAGGAGAAATTTCCTGACAGTTAGAACAATCAATAAGTGGAACAACTTGCCTCCAGAAGTTGTGAATGCTCCAACACTGGAAATTTTTAAGAAAATGTTGGATAGCCATTTGTCTGAAATGGTGTAGGGTTTCCTGCCTGGGCAGGGGGTTGGACTAGAAGACCTCCAAGGTCCCTTCCAACTCTGTTATTATGTTATATGTTAACATTATGTTCCTTCCTTTTACTTCTAACACTCTTGATCGTTAATTCCTTCAAATAATGTCCTAGAATTTGAATTGATTTTTATTTTTTTCTTTGTTGCTTTTCACAAAATGTTTCAAACCTTTAACAAGCTTCTTTTATAAATCCAACATAACTAAAATCAGCTCACTCTCTTGGTTTGTTATTTGTACATCCCTTTTAATTTTTAAGGATCACCTAACTTCTTTTGTATGCACAGTGCAGCATTCCCCCCCCCCATGTCATTTGTGTAGCCTATCATTTTTAAAATCCACTTTCATATCAGTCTCAAACTTATCTGTGATAGAATGTAATATTAGATTAGATTACCAGGCGGGAGGAGTGCATTTCAGAACTGTAAGAGGCAATTCAGACAGGATGTTATGTGTCAGAGAAAGAGGGTTAAGACAGCTCCTTCCTAATAGTTCATAGGCTATATTTCTAGGTTCTATCATATCGCAAGATCTCAAATGGACAGCTAACATCAAAAACATCATTAAAAAAGGACAACAAAGAATGTTCTTTCTGCGCCAACTCAGTAAGCTCAAACTGCCCAAGGAGCTGCTGATCCAATTCTACAGAGGAATTATTGAGTCTGTCATTTGCACCTCTATAACTGTCTGGTTCGGTTCTGCAACCCAACAAGAAAAACACAGACATCAGAGGATAATTAGAACTGCAGAAAAAATAACTGCTACCAACCTGCCTTCCATTG
This sequence comes from Ahaetulla prasina, assembly GCF_028640845.1. Taxonomy (NCBI): domain Eukaryota; kingdom Metazoa; phylum Chordata; class Lepidosauria; order Squamata; family Colubridae; genus Ahaetulla; species Ahaetulla prasina. Next base: position 223,675,418 of record NC_080540.1, on the reverse strand, counting down.
AGGACCTGTATACTGCACGAATCAAGAAGATGCCGTGAAAATATTTGCAGATCCCTCGCATCCTGGACATAAACTGTTTCAAATCCTACCCTCAAAACGACGCTATAGAGCACTGCATACCAGAACAACTAGACACAAGAACAGTTTTTTCCTGAAGGCCATCACTCTGCTAAACAAATAATTCCATCAACACTGTCAGACTATTTACTGAATCTGCACTGCTATTAATTGTTTCATAGTTCCCATCACCAATCTCTTTCCACTTATGACTGTATGACTATAACTTGTTGCTGGCAATCCTTATGATTTATATTGATATATTGACCATCAATTGTGTTGTAAATGTTGTACCTTGATGAACGTATCTTTTCTTTTATGTACACTGAGAGCACATGCACCAAGACAAATTCCTTGTGTGTCCAATCACACTTGGCCAAGAAAATTCTATTCTATTCTATTCTATATTGTAGATGCTAATTACAGAGTGCTGAGTCTGGCAAGATTTTACCTATATGTGTGAAATAATTAAGAACCTAATTTGGAAAAAAGAAAATAAAAAACATGTCATTCCTGGTTTTGTCAGATATAATTTGTCCTTCTTTCATAACACCTTTAAACATAACTATAGAGGGAGGCCCTCTTAAAATTATCTTCTGAGACCATTGTTCAAAATGTTCAAAACATCTTTCAATATATTCAACGTTAAAATATTTTGCTTCATTTTGTCAGTCAAATTTCTGTAAGTCATTCTTCATTCTGTAAATTTCTTCTTTTATTTCTTGTCCTTTAATTGTAATCTTTAGCTCCTTTTGGTTCCCTCTAGAATAGAATAGAATAGAATAGAATAGAATAGAATAGAATAGAATAGAATAGAACAGAACAGAATTTTTTTATTGGCCAAGTGTGATTGGACACACAAGGAATTTGTCTTGGTGCATATGCTCTCAGTGTACATAAAAGAAAAGATACCTTCATCAAGAATCATAAGGTACAACACTTAATGATAGTCATAGGGTACAAATAAGCAATTAGGAAACAATATCAATATAAATCATAAGGATACAAGTAACAAAGTTACAGTCATACAGTCATAAGTGGAAGGAGATGGGTGATGGGAACGATGAGAAGATAATAGTAGTGCAGATTTAGTAATAGTTTGACAGTGTTGAGGGAATTATTTGTTTAGTAGAGTGATGGCATTTGGGAAGAAACTGTTCTTGTGCCTAGTTGTTCTGGTGTGCAGTGCTCTGTAGCGTCGTTTTGAGGGTCGGAGTTGAAACAGTTTATGTCCAGGATGTGAGGGGTCTGTAAATACTTTCACGGCCCTCTTTTTGACTCATGTAGTATACAGGTCCTCAATGGAAGGCAGGTTGGTAGCCACTGTTTTTTCTGCAGTTCTAATTCTCCTCTGAAGTCTGTGTCTGTCTTGTTGGGTTGCAGAAACCAGACAGATAGAGGTGCAGATGACAGACTCAATAATTCCTCTGTCTTAAACCTTGAAAGTCTCATTCTATTATCCTTTCCTGACAGAACAATTCATCAGTGGAACAACTTGCCTCCAGAAATTGTGAATGCTCCAACACTGGAAGTTTTTAAGTAGATGTTGGATAACAATGTGTCTGAAGTGGTGTAGGGTTTCCTGCCTAAGCAAGGGGTTGGATTAGAAGACCTCCAAGGTCCCTTCCAACTCTGTTAGTTTAATTCTAATTCTATTAAGCATTTTTCCACCAGAAGGATTCTTACAGTTAATTCCAAAACATTCCTGTTCACAAGTAGTATCTAAAAGTAATTAGGAAAGGAAGTATGTGAACCCAGTGTCCTTTTTTAAGGTATTGGCCACAATTTTGACAAGATGTTTATTCCCTTATCCCCCGATGCATTAAACCCACCAGAAAGCAACTTAATAAAGCACACTTGTGTGTGATCTCAAGTCCTATCTTTGTTGGGGAGAAATTCTGAAGAGCGGCTCTATTTCACCATGGTCTTTCATTCACCATTACTTGTCTGGAAACGATTTTTTTTATAAAAAACAAGTATTTAATGGACTGTCTGATAGCATTTACAATTATGCAGATTTCCGCGTAGATTTAATTACAGTAGGCTAAATTCTGCAGAGAATTTCTACACTCTTGGGGCACTTTGTTTCAAAAAGAGCCAGCTCTGACTCAGAGCATGGAGGATTATGCCTCAAGTGTAATTTCATTAGTTATGAAGAACGAGAAAAATTACAGTGGGCAAAATGGTGATAAACTGTGTATTTAGACTACTTAATCTCTTGCTTCATTTGCATATCACCAAACGCACAATTTAATTAAATATTTCCCTTATTTACTGTTCATGCCATTTAAATGATATCTTTAGCTTCTGGCATCTGCACTGGCCAAGTTCACTGTGCTTTAATAAGACAACTTTGGATGTCTCTGAGCTGAAATGTATTTTAGTTTATTCTCCCCTTACAGTTGTTCTTTTTCCTCTTTTCATGTAACATTTCCTTTTGTTTGTGGCTACTAATATTGTTTCCATTGAAATTTAGTAAATATGAAGAAAAACATTTCAGGTATACATGCATGGAAACTGTGAGATCGTGCGCTGCTACTTACCGGATGTCAGGACCACTGTACCAAATTTCCTGGTGAGGGTTTCTTTTACATTGGCTATAGAAGAGTTGAGGGATAAGTACAAATTAGAGAAAAATCATTTATTAATGGTATTTTATGAACTTACTTTTAATTGGTAAATCTCCAGGTGATTGCCATCTTTAAGTCAGAGAGGCTTCAGTGATCCTAGAAACAATTATGTCACTAATATTAGTGAAATGGATGTATGGTCATCAAAGAATCTTTACTATAGGGGAGAATAGGTAAGGCCCCATTTACAGATTAACAGAGTTGGAAGGGACCTTGTAGGTCCATGATGGCGAACCTGTGGCACGCGTGCCAGAGATGGCACGCAGAGACCTCTCTATGGGCACAGACGCCATTGCCCCAGCTCAGCCAGCTGCTCATCAGATTTCTGAGGTGTGCATGTGCTCTGGTGCACATGCACATGCATTTTTCAGTTTGGGCACTCTGTGCTAAAAGGTTCACCATCACTGTTGTGTCACAGTGATCTAGTCCAACCCCCCCACCCAAGCAGAAGACCCTACACCATTTCTGACAAATGGCAGTCCAATCTCTTCTTGAAAGCCTCTAGTGATGAGCCATAAACATGGGGAAGTCAAGCCAGGTAGGAGAAGAACATCAGAAGAAGGAAAATTGAGAAGAATTCACACAAAGGACTTATATTTATGACATGTATGAAGATGGCTGAAACGTGAGTTTGGGTGGGACATGACAAGAGCCTTTGTTTGGAAGGCATTACCAGAGTAGAATATTTAACTTTCACAAATAAATATGGAGGTGACCAGTTCAAATTCTCCAGGAAGACTAGTCATTAATGGTGCCAAAGAGTATGGAATCTAAGAAACATGAACCTGGGAAAATTTAAAAATTTAAAAGCAGAAAATGGATATCTAATGAATAATACATTTAGTAGAATGGAATGGACCAATTGATCTAATTAATTAAATGATATACTTTTCAAGGCATGAGTTCATATAACGGATTGGAGCAGTAATGTTACTCAAAAGAACATTGCTAAGTATAACCCAATAAATTACACAATCTATTTAAATATTTAAACATGGAACATTAATGTAATACAAGTGTACGTCCTTGAGGCATGCACCAAGTACAGATGCAATGGAGGAAGAGATTTCTATATAATTTGTATGAGAGGATAAATGCAACATCAGTAAACACCATAGTACTATTGTTGGATAACTGAAATGGAGAAATAAAAGAACTTGCTATCATAGGAAAATCTAGACTAGGAAACTGTAATAATGTAGGAGATAAATTGGGTTTTATGAAAAAAAAAGATCTTGTTTGTTATGAACATCTGTTTCATGTAACATAAATGCAGACTATGCACCTGGATATTCCCCAATCTAGAATCAAATTAAACACATGAAAGGAAATAGAGATGGAGAAGTATAATCCAGTCACCCAGGGCACTTACAGATGCAGATTTCAGAAAACACTATGAAATATCAATCAGAATTGATAAAATCAGAATATTAAACAGAATCAGTATGCCAGCAAGGTATGGCCTGAGTAATACACCATACAACTGGAAAATGAGATCAATATAATGATCAAATTCAACATACTGACTTTATATATGTAGCATGCCCAAAAAAGATGAAAACTTGGGACAACCAGAAAAATATATGATGACTGGAGGCCAAAAAAGAAAGGATAAGGAGAAATGTCTCAATCAAGAATGTTATGAAGCAGCAAAAGAAAAGAAAAAACCAAGAAAGGAAATATAAGAAAACTCTTTGTCAGCAAATATGGAAGAAGAATATGTAGTCCATAGATTGGAAGACTGAATGATATACCAATATCAAAAAAGGGCTAACAAGAGAATGGATAAATTATGGAACCATTCCATTAATTCCTTGTGCTTAAGTTCTTACAAAGAAAACTAGAACCATACACAAAGAGAGAATTGCCAAGTTTCAAAAAAAGTCAAAGGGACATAAGGCCAGATAATTAATGTAAGACGTATAATGGACAGAACAAGAAAAATAATAAGGACATTTTTCCTTTGTTTGCTAGGTTATATTCAACCTATATCCATACTGATGACTGATGATGATGATTTATTACTCTTATTGTTGTTTCACCAAGTTGTATACTATGTTATCTAGCCTGAGGTGCAGGATGGTAGGTATACCAATTGAAATAATAGATAACCAAGGCATGGTACATATTTAGATCAATTAGTATGCCATAATACTAGATTAGATAAAATTAGATTATTTTTCTAGTTATTTTTCTCAATGAACTAAAAACAACTGCTATAAGACCTTAATTTGAGAAAAAGAGCAATGCAGAATAGGGTAAGTATTGTGGCAAAGATGTATATGTTCCCATATCTGTTCAAGAGCTACAAAAATCTACTGTAAGAGTAAAACGATGGCAGATATTGTAGTTGTATCAAACTGGAGATAAAAAATGTTAACAGTGTATGATAGACAAGCAAATAATATCACTTTGTTAGCAGAAAGTAAAATTTCTGCTCATTTGGAAAATAAAAATGCAAAGTGAACAATTCAAAATAATATTATATATTAAGATAAATAAAACAGTAATATAGATGAATATGATGCATGATTGGTGAATTTACAGCAATAGGTGAAGTAAAGAAAAACATGGTGACAAATTTAGACATCATTAATAACAGTTCTGTGATAACAATGATATTTATAGTTAAAGTAATAGTCTTTCAGAGGTAATATAATTCTTCAAAACTTGACACTAAGAAAGAATGAAAAAGAAAAGAAGCCTTCAGATTATGAATTTGGAGAAGGTTACAGACAGTTCCACAGAATGAAAGAAAACTAATTAATCAGTTCTGAACCAAAAATTCACTTTTCCCTGGAGGCAATGATTAGCAAACACAAAGTCACAAATTTTGAGCACATTATGAGAATGAATCATGACCTAAAAAAAAAAAATGACTATGCTTATTAAGGTTGAGAAAAGTAGCAGAAAAATAATGAAAAATAATGAATAAAGCAGATGGATAGAATCAAAGACATTACTCAAATGGTTTGGGAAAAGCCTATGGATCGTGGCTAGAGATAAATAGCATTAGTCTGTACCATGATGAGCAGTTGAACATAAAATTCATTGACAGCCAATTTGCCAAATAAATAACAATTTAATTTGGGGCACAGACGTATTTGGAAGAGAATTGTGTGACAGCAGAATGACAAAAATGTTCAGGGTCAGCTAGAGCTGGGGTCTCCAACCTTGGCCCTTTAAGACTTGTGGGCTTCAACTCAGCTTTGCTGGCTGAGGGACTCTGGGAGTTGACGTTCACAAGTCTTAAAGGGACCAAGGTTGGAGACCCCTGAGCTAGAGAAATGCCATGGAGGAAGGGGCAGAATTGCATCTATTTTTCAAGTCTTCAGGTAAAATCTGAAGCAAGATCAGGAAGAACTTCCGCCACCTCGTGTCAGATTTTGATGGAGATAGGAAACTACATTTGGTATTAATGTTATAATAGAAGTAACATTATTATCATTTCATTACTTATCACTAGTGCCCTCCAAATCTTTTCCCCTCCTCCTGATTAGTTAATGCTAGCCTGGCCCTCTACTTCCCTGTTTTCCACTTCTCTGTGCTATCGTTTGTGTTGCTCGTCTTCTTTTTCTTCATTTATATTTCAGCCTCAAACCCCCAAGCTTTTAGCACTGAATACTTAAGTAGTAGATCAAAGTTCTGAAAGTTATTGTTTCCCATTAAAGCTCTTTAAAATTCACTTTTATGTTTTTTTATGCAAATACCACTGCCAGAAGTCTACTTTGTAGATAGTGACATGCTTAAACAGACAAATATCTAATCTATATTTATCAATTCATTAACCAATCCAAGACAAGACCCTAGAAAGCATGGGATAAAAAGATCTGTAAAATATAACTTCTTCCAGGCAAATAAATTGATAATGCATAACTTGGATTAAAGAACCAGTTTTGCCTAGTGGTTAAGGCTACAGACTAGAAACCAAGAAACTGTGGATTCTTGTTCTGCCTTAGGTATGAAAGCCAACTAGATGACTTTGGTCCAATCCTGTGGTAGGTTTCAATTTTTTTTACTACCGGTTCTGCGGGTGTGGCTTGGTAGGCATGGCGTGGCTTGGTGGGCATGGCAGGTGAAGGATACTGTAAAATCTCCATTCCCTCCCCACTCCAGGGAAAGGTTACTGCAAAAATCCCCATTTCCTCTCGATCAGCTGGGAATTGGGAGGCAGAGAATAGATGGGGGCGGGGCCAGTCAGAATTTTTACTACTGGTTCTCTGAACTACTCAAAATTTCCACTACCAGTTCTCCAGAACTGGTCAGAACCTGCTGAAACCCACCTCTGGTCCAATCCCTAGGAGACTGTGAATTCTAGTCCTGCCTCAGTCATGAAAGGTAGCTGAGTGACTTTGGGACAGTCACTGCCCCAAAGTCAGCCCAACCTACTTCACAGGGTTTTCTTGCGGGGAAAATCAGAGGAGGAAGGAATTTGGTATGTTTGCTGCCTTGAGTTATTTACAAAAATAACAAAGACATGATAAATCTTTCAAAAAGCTCTATATTTCTCTGAACCATTGACCTACAGATCAAGTAACCCTTCCATTCAGCATGATTAAAATGTAAGGGATGCAGGTAATTGTATAGCTCAGCATGGGTGGAAGTAATAAACTTGTGGAAGAGCTGTTATTAAAACAAGGTTACTGTAACCTTATAATAAAAGTAGTACTAGCATTCATAACTTGGGTTTTCTAGTCTGGTCTACTTTGGAGGGCTGACAACAACATTGCAAGTCTGAATGTATTTCTACCTGCCTCCTCAAAACTACAGAGGGTCTTTTTTTGAGATGCTTGCTCAGATTACTCTTCTGCCCCAGACTCAGATCTCTGTTACCTGACCATTATCTCGGCTTTTTGTCCTCTTCTTCAGGGTTATTCCTTCTGCCTATTTACAATGGCATCCAGTGGGTTACAGATTCCTCATCCCGGTGCACTCAACGGAACTTCAGTTTTAGGTTACAAAAACAAAATCTCTACTCAGCCATGACTGTTAATTTATGTATTTGTTTGTTACTATTGAATTTATCCCCCGAACGTTCTGTTCATTCTGAACTGCAAGGCAGATTACAATAATAAAACATGTTGTGTATAAAACATAATAAAAAAAATAAAGCAATTAAAATCAAAAACCAACTTTAAAATCAGTCATTAAAATAATTTACAATTAGCCTGGCAAAACAGATGTGCTTTTAACATCTGCTGAATATATTGGCAAAAATAGAGCCAAAAACACAACTTTAGGGGGTAGATTCTATATTCCTAGGAAAAACCACTTACTACGTATGTGAGTAAACTTCTAGTAGCATTGTTAGAAAGTCCTTTTCTGATCATTTAAGTAACTGGGCAAGTTCATTTGAAGGAGGCATCTGTCGGATAATCAAGTGCTAAACTGGGATGGATGGGGTGGTACAGTGGTTAGAATGCAGTATTGCAGGAGGACTCTGCCCACTGCCAGGAGTTCAGTCCTGATGGGCTCAAGGTTGATCTAGACTTCTATCTTTCTGAGGTTGATAAAACGAGGACCCAGATTGTTGACGCTATAAATGGTTTTGAGAGGGCTATAAAGCATGAGGTATCAGGGTTCCAAGAAATACACCCATAGAAAGCAGCACTCCGAGACAAGTAGTTTCCTCAAATAACAATTTATTGGATATATCATATTGGCACAACTGGTGAAAGTCAACTCTGAAAGTTCCCATGATTTTCACCTGATTAAAAAGTAAAACTTTGCCCTTTCCCCCACGTCATTAGTCACATTGTCCAATAGAGGTCATGGCCGGTTGCTTGGTTTCTCCACTCCTCCTCTCCCCAGCCACCTGTTGGAATGTCCTTGGTTCCCACAGAAAAGCTTTTTGTTTTGATGACAAAACCCCAGCTGTCTATTTTCCCCTCCTTGTCCCCTCTGCTTCCTTGTGTCAACCCTGAAGCCTCAAAGATGGCCTCAGCCAGGTCTGCTTCAGGGTTGACACTTGGAAGCAGTATGTAAGTCTAAGTGCTATTGCTAATTAGAATTTTAAAGATTAAAACCAGCACTATAAACTATGTCTGATAGGCAATTGGTGGCCAGTGCAAAGCCTTTAGTACAAGAATCATATGAATTCTGTACCACGCAGTTTAAATCAATGAACACAATCCTCGACTTACAAACATTTACTTAGCAATCATTTGAAGATTTAGTGACACTGAGAAAAGTGACTCATAACCAGTTCTCAGTTTTATAACCATTGCACCATCCCCACGAACGCATAAGTAAAATTCGGCATGTATTTGGCAATTGGCATATATTTATACGGTTGCAGAGTTGTCAGGCATGCCTCTGTTCAAAACCCAAGAAAGAAAAACCCCAACTCCATGTTTATAGTGAAAGGTACTTTTACTGAGTATGAACTGAATGGCACAAAAGAAAAGAAAAGTCTGAGCATAGGCGTGAAAATTAGATATTGAAAGCAATCCCAAATCCCTCCCCACAAGGAACCAGGTTGAGTGTCCAAGCCACATCTCCCCAAGATGTCATGTGGGGCTTTTCTTCAGTCGGGCCCCATCTCTCTGGTAAGCCGGAACGGTTGACCTTGAGAGCTATCGGCTCCTTCCATAGCTGCTTGAAGCCTGTGAGAACATAACATAACAACAGAGTTGGAAGGGACCTTGGAGGTCTTCTAGTCCAACCCCCTGCCTAGGCAGGAACCCTACACCATCTCAGTCAGATGGTTATCCAACATTTTCTTAAAAATTTCCAGTGTTGGAGCATTCACAACTTCTGCAGGCAAGTCGTTCCACTTATTAATTGTTCTAACTGTCAGGAAATTTCTCCTTAGTTCTAAGTTGCTTCTTTCTTTGATCAGTTTCCACCCATTGCTTCTTGTTCTACCCTCAGGTGCTTTGGAGAACAGCTTGACTCCCTCTTCTTTTTGGCAACCCCTGAGATAATTTCCTCCCTTTTCTTGAGACATCTCCACCAGCTCGCTTCCTCCCCACCCATATACCAACAAAACCTCCTCCCTCCCATTGCAATGGAAGCCAATAGCAAGCAGGCATCATAGGCAGAGGCTGACAAGTGCCCTGGGGTCATGTGATCACCATCTGACAAGCAAGGTCAATGTGGGAAACTGTTCACATAACAACTGCATGATTATTTTAAAATTGCATTTTTATTTTTATTTTTGGCTGCAATGGCAAAACTGACTACTTTGATTAAAGAAAAGAACATAAGTACTTTTGTTTCCGCATGGAGACCACTTCTGAACTTCGTGCTTGATGTGGAGAAGGATGAAAAACTTTGACTTTGGGTTTCACTGATTAGACTGATAGATCTTTATAGAAATGGCTTGTTCATATTATTATGAAAAAGCAAAAAAGTTGTGATTTGATGTTAATCCTTTATTTTACGGTAACAGAGAGAGTCGGAGGTCACTGCTTCTTTTCCTTTTCCTTTTTTCTATTTTTTTTACTCACTTCTCTTCTCCTCCCCCCCCCCATCGCTTTTCTGTTTACTTGGTATTTTGTGTCTTATAAAACTTTGTAATTCAATAAAAATGTTGACTGATAAAAATTAAAATTGTTAATGTTCAAGGTTTAAAAAAATGCAATGATTTGCTTAACAATTGTGGCAAAACAGGCCATAAAATTGAGTGTGACTCACTTAACAACCGAATTGCTTAGCAACTGTCCCAATTGCGACTGTAAGATGAAGACTGCCTGTATTAATTTCTGGACATGTTTCAAGGTAGCCTCACACAGCTTAATACAGTACCCAAGATGGGTTGTTATTAAGACATTCCTAATTATTGCTATATCTGACCATCTCCAGAAGAATTGCAATACACATAATACAATCCTAATTGACTAAACGCCTCTTTTGTTATAACCACCATTTTATTTATTTTTATTTTATTTATTTATTTGTCAAACATATATAAGAGTACAGATAAAAGTATAACATGATTCTGAGTACATGAAATGTATAAACATGATTATGAATACATGAGATACTTATGAAAAAAGGGGGGACAATAGAATAGGGACGGTAGGCACGTTGGTGCACTTATGCACACTCCTTACAGAGCTCTTAAGAATGGGGTGAGAGGTCAACAGTGGACAATCTAAGGTTAAAGTTTTGGGGGTTTGGGGAAGAAACCACAGAGTCAGGTAGTGCATTCCAGGCATTGACAACTCTGTTGCTGAAGTCATATTTTCTGAGCAGTTTACCTTAATTTTCTATCTATTGTGTGCCCTTGTGTTGTGGTTGAAGCTGAAGTAGTCATTAATAGGTAGGACATTGTAGCAGATAATTTTATGTGCTACACTTGGGTCAGAAGGAAGGTGGCATTGTTCTAAGTTGTCTAAGCCCAACATTTCGAGTCTGTTGGCATGAGGTATTCTATTGCAGATAGAGGAGTGGAGGACTCTTCTTGTGAAGATTTGAAAATTTGAAAATGCCAGTGACATCTGGAGTGAAGGCGCTCTCTTAAGCTATGAATGTGGTCTTTCCTTCTTTCTTGGGGAGTGCAAACCCATAGAAAACAAGATTCAACTCAATCCTGGAATCCAGTTTTTTCCTTACCAATGGCACTTTTGTCAACTTGTTTTCCTCATCCAGCCCATAATCAAGATTAAGCAAGACTTCCCCAGAAATTTTCACATGGAAAAAAAGGAAACCTGAAACCTGCAGAGCACATACATTTCATTACTTCATAAGGAATTCTGATGGGGTGGGTAAGTAACTTTGCAAAAGAGTGTCCCCTGTGCCTGTTAATACCATGCTATTCTTTTGACCCTGTCACTCATCCCGAAAGAATACCATGGCACTGAAAGCCACTGAGAGGTCCAGGAGAAGTTGTCCATTTTCAGTAGCACCCAGTGCCATGGATTAGGATTTCAAATCGGCTTGAACTAAGTGTCCCTAGTGTTCAAACCAAATGGTTCTGAAACTCCCTCCACTCCAGGGGTAGTATTCACTTACCTTTGCTACCAGTGCGCAAATGTGAGCGTGCATGCAGGTGCGCTGGCTTCGCTTGCGTGAGCCACCTCTGTGCATGCGCAGAGACTTTCGTGCATGCACAGAGCAGCAAAAACGGGATGTGATGACGGTGGGTGGAGCCTCTCGTAGCCGCCGCTACCAGTTTTCCTGAACCGGACAGACCTGGCTGAATACCACCACTGCTCCACTCACATTCCAACCTTCTACCTATCTGCTTCAGGTGCTGGCTGAACTGTGGCGGAGGAAGATTAGGAATGAGAGTGTCCCTCAAACAGTTATCTCTGTTTTCTATATATATATATATAGGGGCCTCTGGTGGCTCAACGGACTAAGTCTGTCTGTTATTAACACAGCTGCTTGCAATTACTGCAAGTTCAAGTCCCACCAGGCCCAAGGTTGACTCAGCCTTCCATCCTTTATAAGGTAGGTAAAATGAGGACCCAGATTGTTGGGGGCAATTAAGTTGACTTTGTATATAATATACAAAGAGTAGGAGCTCTGTTGGAGCTCCTACTCTTTGGAACGAACTTCCCCCTGGTTTACGCCAATTGCCTGATCTTCGGACCTTTCGCCGTGAGCTGAAAACGCATTTATTTATTCAAGCGGGACTGGCTTAAAAGTTTTATTAAATTTTAATTGGGGTTTTTTATGAATTTTAGGGTTTTAAATTGTTTTAAATTTCGGCCATTTATGTAATATGCTTGGTTTTAAGTTTTTGTTTTAATGTGTATATTGTGGGGTTTTTATTATTTGGCTGTACACCGCCCTGAGTCCTTCGGGAGAAGGGCGGTATAAAAATCTAATAAAATAAAATAAATAAATAAATAAATATACAAATGGATGAAGACTATTGCTTAACACATTGTAAGCTGCCCTGAGTCTTCAGAGAAGGGCAGGATATAAATTCAAATATATATATATATATATCAGACATAAGTTCCACACTATTATGGACAAACAAATTAGGAATTCCCCAAGTGTATTCAGAAACCATCTGGAATGATCAAGAGTCTGTTTGCGCATCATCTTTCAGTGTTTGTTGAACAGATCTCCTGATGGTGCGTATCAGGGGAGAAGAGAGGTCCACTTCCTAGCCAAGATGTTCTAGGTCTTTTCCTGACTTCGCTCTTCTGTCTCTGGTCTCCCTCTGGAACTGGTTGGAGGTCTGTAGCACAGCACTGATTCAAACTGGTCTTGAGATCACCCAGTTTGCTTCATAGATGTAAACTGAAAAAACTCTGCTTTGGTGGAATAAATTGGGTCATCTGTTCTTTTAATCCGAATGGATAATCTTTACTATTAATGTTATTTGCTGACATAATGGAACAAGCTGGAAAGGAAGAACACTTCTCTCTTTCGTGAAACTTCTTACTATCCCTCTAAAGATGAGTGACTCAGGCTCTGCTCAGATTGATACCTTTACATCATGATAGTGGTTCTCCAACTGCTTTCCATAGTTTTTAATTAAAAAAGAGAACGCTAAAAATTGCATTCAGCCTTTAATATTAAAGAACAATTTCTACCTCAGCTGATGATCATATACAAAGTTTGCATACTGCCGTCCTTGTACCGATTCTCCATATCACCCTAAATGAAAGGGTGGAGGAGAAAATAGCAAGTGGCCAAATTTAGAGAACAAGGAGAGATCTATTTTTTGACATTTTCTTTTGAATATTGGGTTTTATATTATCTTGAAAATTATTATAGCATTTTCCATTATAGTTGTATGCAACAGGAGTGCCCTCTGTCTTTTAATGTTGCAGTTTGCACCTAATTAATTAATCCCTCAAGACATAGTACATTTTTTTTCTTCAACAAAAAATAATAATAATATTTTCATTCTCTCAAACTTTTTTTAAAAAAGGAAAAAACTATGTGGACACTTTTATAAAGGAACAGACTGGCAATTATACTAGAATTGGTTTACCAGAGTCTTCTTGTTCTAGAGCACAATTTAAGAGCTGTCTCTAGGTAGACTGTTTGACTGCTGTCCTACTTCAGCTAAAATTGACAATTGGTCTCTTTACAGGCACAATTAATACAAATACATTGAAAGCCAAATTCCTTGGGTGTCTCTCTCTCACACTAGCAGAAGGATTAATAATTTATCCAAAGAATTAATTCACAGAAAGCTACAACTATGTTCAAAGGTGTCATTGCATAAATTAACACTTAATAATTAATACTTTGCACCAGCAAGGCTGTACAACTTTGGGTGTTTTTTTTTCCGTTTGTATAGTTAAAAGAAAAGAATTTCTTTTAGACCAGTATCACATTAACTATGCTAAGGGATTATATTCTTCCAGGCATCTGCTCTGAAAAGCACTTATGCGGATGACTGTTTGAAATTTACAGCAAAGAGATAAACAAATTATAAATGCTACTTCATAAAATGCCCAAAGAAAAGGAAGTTTCTTTTCCATATATTATATATTTATCAGGAGTATCTGCAGGGGAAAAAAATTCAGGATGTCACCTGCAACCATGTCAACATGTCACCTATTTTACATGATTGTGGACACCATTTTGGACTTTCTTGTGGACACCCTTATATTCATTCAGCTTTGTCCATGCATTTTAGCAATGGTTTTCAACTTCACCACCTTTAAGGTGTGTGGACTTCAACTCCCAGAATTTCCCAGCCAGCCCTATGTGGGTTTATCATATTATGGTTTGTTGCACACTCAGCCAGATGCTTAGGCTGGATTTGGCATTTTTATCCACCTATTAAGTCCTTCCCAAGAACCTGGGGTAGCAGATTTGATGGGATTGAAGGTATCGTCGCAAGATATACGTTGTTCCAAATAAAGTTACCTTTTGCAATTGACCAATGGTGATTTTTCCAATGTTGATAGTACAGGTAGTCCATGACTTATGACCACAATTAGCCCAAAATTTGTGTTGCTAAGTGAGACATTTGTTAAGTGAATTTTGTCCCATTTTACGAATTTTCTTTCTTGCTAAGTGAATCGTTGGAGTTGTTAAGTAAGTAACAGCAATAGCAATAGCACTTAGACTTATATTCTGCTTTACAACCCTCTCTAAGTGGTTTACAGAGTCAGCATATTGTCCCCAACAATTTTGGGTCCTCCTTTTACTGACCTCGGAAAGATGGAAGGCTGAGTCAACCTTGAGCCTGGTGAGATTTGAACTGCCAAATTGCAGGCAGACAGCAGAAGTAGCCTGCAGTACTGCACTCTAACCATTGTGCCACCATGGTTCATGGCTGTTAAGAAACTCTGACTTTCCCATTGACTTTGCTTGTCAGAAAATCAACCACAGGACCCTGGACCCTGCAAACATCATAAATATGAACCATCCATCTGAATTTTGGTCACCTGACCATGGGGATGCTGCAATGGTCATAAGTATGAAAAACCATCATACATCACTTTTTAGCACCATATAATTATGAATGGTCACTAAACAAGGACTACCTGGAGTGGTCCAGTTATTTTGGGATTGCATCCAAGGTGCCTATTAGTATTTGTTTCTAGATTTTTGGTACTTTATTACTTTATAAGTAACTCAAAGCTGTGAAGATACATAATTCTCTCTCCTCCTATTTTCCCCATAACAACCATACTGTGAAGTGGGTTGGTATTGTGACTGAGGCCCAAGTAGTGATTACCAAACACAATTAGTCCTTCAGCCTTATCACCAACCTTTGTTGTCTTTGGCAACCTGCAAAATCTTTTCTTGGCAAAAAACCCACAAAGTTCAAGAGATGCTGACAAGAAGCAATGGAATCAATGTTGCTTTTCTACGAAGAGCCCAACGGTTCATTGCTTCTCTTTTAAGCCTTATGGGAGTGGCCAATCATCTTCTGGCGTTACTCCTGAGTCATCCTTTTTGCTTCAGCTGCTCTTGCCTTTTGGCAGCTCTTTGCATGCATGCACTAGGAACAGGCTCCTCCTGTTCCTCTGCCTCTCTGCTGTTTTCCTCTGGAAACTCTGGAGTCCATGAATCGCTCCCAGATGGCCCTGGCCTCATCTCTGCTCCAAAGCACAGCCCTCGTCTGGGCCTTCCCCTGACTCCAGAACTGACCCATTGTCCTCCCCAGCCTCTTCACTGTCTGACTCCACTGCCAGGTCTGCAGGCTGCTGGCAGACCACAACAGTTGGGCTGACAGTGAGTGACTGGCACAAAGTCACCTAGCCCACTTTCATTCCTAAGGCAGGTCTCCTGGTTTTTAGGCTGGCACTGTTCTGTCCTCCCTCGCCTCCGTCCGAATGATGGCTTAATTAGCCGTCACTATCAGCTCTGGCAGCAGAATAGCCAGCGTCTGCCAAGAGCCTCCATTATCTTCCACGATGCTGGTGAGTGACCTAGAAACAAACTTCAGCTCTTAATCAGTGGATTTGCCTCTTACAAAGAGACACAGCAGCTCTGGCTGCCTTTTATATCCTGGGGGTGTGTGTCTTCATGACTCAGCACTTCCTAGGCCTGCCCCATCCTTGCTTCTGTTGTTCCTTCCTCTCCTGCCTGCGAAACCAAGCCTGATTGCCATCAGCTGGGTCTGCAGGCGTGGCCTGGGGGGGGAAGAGTCAGGGAATGGAGGCCTCGTTATCTATTCCGCCTGGCCTGTTTCTGGCTCCTGGAGCTGAGCCAGGCAAGTTGGTGCTCCCGAGGTAAGTCCTGACGGCCCTTCACTGTCCAAGTCACTTTCTGGCAGCAGGCCCGGCTTAGGGGGCGCAGACACAACAGGCACCTTAACCACTACACCAAAATGGATGAAGATAATGTGCACTACGTTGTCATTTTATACCGTTCTTTGTGTAAATTCATGGTAGATTTTTTTTCCTTTTCCGTTCAGAATTAAAGCAGAACCCACAAGACCTTTGAAGATTGTAACTAAAACAAAGGAAAATAAATCTAGGCCACTGCTATTAAAGCCTCTGCTGGATGAGTTTCTTCTGCAGCTTGTATAAGTGCAAAAACAAGAAACATTTACACATCTGTTCGTTATTAGAATTGCTTATCTTGTAGTTTTCTTAAATAATACTTCAACTTTTGTTTAATTACAGAATGGATCTTTTCTTATCGGGGAAGAAAATGCTTGGGAAAAAAGTTCATAACCAAAACTAACCTTGCTCTCCTATAAATAAATATATGCAAGGAGAGAAAAAACTCAAAAACATAAAAGAAACTGCAAAATGACATTTTCCATTCTCTAGTTCCTTTTAAAGAGGCATCAGAATGAATTCAACAAGGCAGCTATAACCGTACAGTCAAAATTCGTTCTACATGCATTGGGCATATGATACATGTAAAAAAAGGCCATATTTTGATGGTGCGGAGGTAGTTACCATCTTGACTTTTTTGACCTCTCTTGCAGATTCCTGGATTAAGGAATTGCAGTCTATGGAATTATCCTAAACTTCATACATCAGGCATACTTTTTAGAAAATATATTTTATTTAGTTTAAATACGTACATAATTTTTTTATTAAAATGATTGTAATATGATTATATTATGTATATATTATGATAATATGTAATATAATAATATAATATGATGTGTAAAATGATTGCTCCTGGGGAGGAAAGCTATGGCAAATCTAGATAGCGTACTAAAGAAGCAGAGATATCACCCTGCCAACAAAAGTGTGTATAGTCAAGGCTATGGTTTTCCCAGTTGCAATGTATGCCTGTGAAGGTTGGACCATAAGAAAGGCTGAGCGCCAAAGAATTGAGGCCTTTGAACTCTGATGCTGGAGAAGACTCCTGCGAGTTCCTTGGACTGCAAGGCAAACAAACAAGTCAGTTCTAGAGGAGATCAACCCTGACTGCTCTTTAGAAGGCCAGATCCTGAAGAGGAAACTGAAATACTTTGGACACCTAATGAGAAAGAAGGACTCACTGAGAAGAGCCTAATGCTGGGAAAGATTGAGGGCAAAAGAAGAAGGGGACGACAGAGAACGAGGTGGCTGGATGGAATCACTGAAGTAGTCAGTGTGAGCTTAAATGGACTCCAGAAGATGGTAGAGGATAGGAAGGCCTGGAAGAATGTTGTCCATGGGGTCGCGATGGGTCGGATACGACTTCGCAACTAAAAACAACAATATAATAGGGGTGTCAAACTGACGGCTTGTGGTCCAGATGCATCACACACAGGCCACGCCCACCCCGGCTCTGCAAAGGCAAAAAACATCACAATATGTCGCGATACATCACATGACGTGATCAAGTTTGACACCCGTGTAATATAAAATACAGATGATAATAAAGATGAAAGGAAAAGGGGAAAGGGGGAAAAAGGGAAAGAAAGAGGGCAGTATAGGGGAAAAGGGAAAAAAAGCATTGATTTCCAACTTTTTTCGGCACAGTACAGGTAGTCCTTATTTTACGATGATTCATTTAGTGACCGTTAGAAGTTACAATGGCACTGAAAAAAGTGACATGACCGTATTCTGTAGCAACAGAATGCAGTTTATCATCTGGATCTACTGGGAAAATCTTTCCTTTCTCTTTGTGTAGAAAAACAGTAAGGGAATGCCTGTGGGAACTGTGTGATGGGTTTGAAAAACTCTGTGAGTTAGTTCTCACACCTCCTAATGTCTTTGAATACTGCTATCATTACTCAAAACAGTGTTGATAGACACTAAACTTATTTATTTATTAATTTGTATCCTGCCTTTATTATTTTTACAAATAACTCAAGGCAGTGAACATATCCAAGACACCTTCTTCCTATTTTCCCCACAACAGGAACCTTGTGAGGTGGGTTGGGCTGTGAAACAGTCACTGGCCCAAAGTCACCCAGCTGGCTTTCAATGGGGCTTGAACTCTTGGTCTCCTGCTTTCTAGTCTGGTACCTTAGCCACTAGACCAAGCTGGCTCTGTCTCCTATTGTTCCCCTTGTCTTCAAAGAAGTCAGCATGAACATATATTGCTATTGTGAAAAGCTAAGCATGTACAAAAGGACATGCTTAGATGACATATGATGCAATGAGCAATGTTTCAGAAAGTTTCAAGTTTTGAATGAATTACACTTGTCTGAGATCTTGGTCCTTATAGGGCCTGAAAGTAGACCTCAGAATTTTTTAAATTGAAGCTTCCATGTCAAATTCTTCTAGTTAGGATTCCTTTAAAGTTCCTTCATGTATATTCCACCTGAAATTCAACATTTATTTCAAAGTTCCAGTGAGAAATAGAAAAAACTATAGAACCCCTTAGAAAACTTTCTTATTGGAATTCTTAGTTTTTAACCTTGTGTTTCCTTTGATAGATCCCACAGGAGAAACGAGACTATTTAGAAGTAGGAAGAAAATTACCTATTGGCAGAATGAATTCAGTGTCTATTGTGGAGACCAGGTAAAACTAAGATGATCCATAGCTGATGGCTAGATTACCACTTTAAATGACACTGGGAATTTTGGTAAATTAATGTCGAGCATGAACTGTGTTTTTTTTTAAAAAAAACATTTTAAAAAAATGGCAAACTCTAGTAGGATGGCCAACTCATGTTTTTAAACAAACAAATTTTTTTTGCATATAATATAATTTCATAGGACGCTGACTAAAACATAACAAGGATGTCTTATAAAAGTTATGTAAAATATAATAAAGTTACCTAACTGCCAGAGAAATTACTCATCCCATTCATCCCATTATGGGATTACTCAACCCATAACGAATGAGTTATAATCCTTGTATACTTGAAACAATAGTATTTGACTCCCAAAGACAGAGGTACACAAAGTTTCATCCAAGGATCGCTGTAGATTTTAATACTGGAAGGTACAAATGAAGAAAAAATAAGGGAGGAATGTCAGAAAGAACAAAAGAAATGCATTGACAGTTCAGTGGAAGCTTCTGAAAATGGGACTACATTGAATGGAATGGTGTGAAGAGCTTTTATGTAGCCACAGCAGTGGAGAAATCCAATTTTTTTTACTACCAGTTCTGTGGGTGTGGCTTGGTGGGCGTGGCAGAGGAAGGATACTGCAAATTCCTCATTCCCTCCCCACTCCTGGTGGAAGGATATTGCAAAATCTCCATTCCCTCCCAACTCTGGTGTCAGCCAGAGCTGGTATTTGCTGGTTCTCCGAACTACTCAAAATTTTCGCTACTGGTTCTCCAGAATCTGTCAGAACCTGCTGAATTTCACCCCCGAGTCACAAGATTACAGGATCTGAAGCTCTGGTTTATAGAAACTTAAGTAAATTACCTGTAGAAAGAATGGGATGGGATTGGGGGTGGGGGTGGGGAGGTTTAGACTTATTTTTCACCAAAAAAAAAAAAAAGCAAACACCTTTTCCTCGGACCTTAGGGTTGCCCAATACCCTTTCTTGATAAATGTCTTCATGTTTCATAGACCTTTACGAGATTTTCACCAAAAAAGCATCACATTCATATTTTAGTTAAAAGAAATCCTGGATTTTATTGCAACTATTCCAAAACTACTTTCCATAATTTATTCTTGTCATCTTCCCCATAAATTCTTCTTTAGGTGCCTGAAACTTAAGAGGTCCTGAAGAAATTGAAGAAATTCTATCTCTGTGGCTCAGAGTCAACACCAACTTGAGGGTCCACAATCAATCTAAACTCAGAGGACAGAGAGACAGCAATTAAAAACAGGACCAGTTGCGGCATTGCTACCGCTGATCTTTTTATTTGGAAGTCTTTTTTAGCTTTTAAATTTTACTCAGATGCAAGTAAAATGTTTTAATTTGCACAAATATTTTGTTGCAGGCAAATGGTTTTGTAGGATTGAATCCCACTTTACTGCTATTCTAATTATTGATTTGATCTGCCCTTCATTTATACAACGTGGATGGCTGAATTTTGCGAAGTTTTCACAGAAAGGATTTGATTTTTCCAATTTTAAATTTGGAATTTGCTGAAATTCTAAAGGTGAAAATTATTTTTGGGTAAGTGTTCAGATTAAATCGAGTCTATTAAATGACGTTCTTAATCAGGGGTGAAATTCATTTACCGTATATACTCGAGTATAAGCCGAGTTTTTCAGCACGTTTTTTGTGCTGAAAAACGTCCCCTCGGCTTATACTCGAGTATATACGGCTTATACTCGAGGTTTTTTTTTTCTTCTTTTTTTCACATTATACCGGATGGCGCAAACTTGGCGGGCTTTTGCATTAGCGCGGGGAAGCCCTGCCGGTGCAGTGAGAGGGCAGGGCGGGGGAGCCGCCAGCCTTCTCGGCTGAGGGAGGGAGGGTTTCCCCGACCGGTAGCTGCCTCATTTCCCACCCTCGGCTTATACTCGAGTCCCCAGTTTATCCCAGTTTTTTGGGGTAAAATTGGGGACCTCGGCTTATACTCGGATCGGCTTATATTCGAGTATATACGGTACCTTCCCTACTGATTTGCAAATGTGATCTGCACATGCGAAAAGCCTTTTGCACATGCTCAGAGGTTTATAATTGTCACAAAAAAGGGACATCATGACATCTGCACAGGTGGGTAGAGCCTCCCTGGTCTTAATGTATTATTTTATCCATTTTTAAAAAATTGTTTTTTAAAAAAATGTAGTCATTGTCATTCACAATTTTTCCTAAACCCGGCAATTGGAGAATTGGATTTTTTCCTGAACATTTTACAGGTAGTTCTTGATTGGGCTCACAACTGGCCCAAAATTTCTAAGCAATTGCTAAGCAAAACAATTATTAAATAAATTTTGCCCCATTTTATGACCCTTCTTGTCATGGTTATTAAAGGAATCTGATTTCTCTATTGACTTTGCTTGTCAAAAGATTGCAAAAGATGATCGTATAATCCTGGGATATTGCAACTGTCACAAATACCTGTACATGACAGTTGCCAAGTGTCCGAATTTTGATCACATGACCATGGGGATGCTGCAATGGTCATAATTGTTAAAACTTAGGTCATAAGTTATTTATATAAATCACTTTTTTTCACTGCCACTGCAACTTCAAATAGTCACTAAAGGTATGGTTGTAAATCAAGAATTACCTGTAATATTCCTCTATGTAAAATTCAGATATTATCTAGGAACGCTCCCTCGGTTCTCCCAGTCCTATAAAATTAAACATTTAATCACAAAGGACTGAGTTTTCCCCTCTAATAACAACTAATATATTGCTAGAATAATTTGGCAGGGTCCAAGATGATACTGTTTTAGATGATATTAAAACATGACTTTTCAGATAAAAAGCATGAAATTAAAATTCAGTTTCCCTTGAATGGATGTTGAGCATTTATAGCAGTTCGTTTTATATTTTATAAATGGGCTATCATCTGCTCTTTTACGATTTTTTAAAAACTATTTTATTGTTCATGTGTTGCTCTTGGTTTCTTTGCTCCCTTTAAAAGAAAGAGATAATCCCTGGGCAGCTGTGATCATGGATTGCTTCTTTAGTATTGGTCAAATTCTCAGACCCACAATACTATTCATTTTTTTAATTAATATTAAATATTAATATTAAAAAGGAAACTGGTATGGTTTTATTTACACACACCCATACCCACACCCAATATTATTTGAAAATAAATTAAGGGTGACTATACTCCAGGCCTATATTTAGAATCTATCTTTATTTATGTATCTAACCTGTCTACAAAGGTAAAGAACTACAAAAGTAAAGAACATTCTAGAGAGGTATAGCAAGGGTTGAGCAAGAGCTTTGATAAATTAATATTTTGTGACTGATTACATCTACCAGATTAGCTTTTCATTTCTGGCAAGCAATCCAAAATATGATCACAAAATCCAAATATGTGTATCAATCCTAATGTCATATTTTCAATAAAAGTACATTTAACACATTTTGAATGCATAAGCAATGAAAGTCTAATTGATACATGCTCAAAATACTGAAATACTGAATGCCATGCACTAAATAACCTGTAGTCCAGTGGTGAAATCTACTTATCTTCACCGCGCGCACGTGCTCGCTTCACTTGCGCGCATGTGCACATCACATTTGTGCACAGACCTTCTGCGCATGCGCAGAAGATAAAAATCACATTACTTTCTGGTTAAAACCAGGAAGTAATGACACCTGAGTGGGTGAGCGGAGCTTTGCTCGGCCATCACTATCAGATCGCTGAACCACCGGCCACGATCACTACTGGATCGCGAGATCTGGTCGGAACCGGGAGCATTTCACCCCTGCTATAGTTTTGTTAATAGTGAGGGGAACTCCCAAAGATGATTTTTCAAGAGGCAACTTCCTTGTTTTTCTTTGAAGACATTTGGCTTCTCATCCAAGAAGCTTCTTCAGCTCTGACTGGATGGTGGGGAATGGAAGGATTTATATCTCTTGCAAACAGCTTGTCATTTGCAAGAGATCTAAATCATTCCATTACCCACCGTCCAGTCAGAGCTGAAGAAGCTTCTTGGAAGAGAAGCGAAAAGTCTTCAAAGTAAAACCAGATAGTCCAGTTGCCTCTTGAAAAAAGCACCTTTGGGACAACCATGACCTGGATGACTGAGAATCTCCATAGACTGTAAGAGGAACTGCTTTGATGCCTCTGTTGAAGGTGATAGCATGCTAGTATATGAACAGAAGAAACAGTTGCTACAGTTTTGGGGTTCTGTTGTAGAGTGACACTCTGAATTTTGCATGGGCTAATTTAAGGTTGGAAAAGTCAAGGCTTTGACCTATTGAAGAAAGAAGGCAGGTTGTTGTGGTCCATCAGCAGCCTACGGAACTGGCAATGGAGTCAGACAGAGATGAGGCTGAGGTGAGGCCAGGAACATCGGGAAGTGGGGTGTGGACTCCAGAGCCTCCAGAAACTGATAGTGGTGAGGCAGAGGAACAGGTGGAGCCTGTTCCTAATGCACGCATGAGAAGAGCTGCCAGAAGGCAAGAGCAGCTCAAGCAGAGAAGACAACTTGGGCGTAGGGCCAAGAGGTGATTCGCCCTTCCCATTAGGCTTAAAACAGACCGGCACCAGTGTTTCAGCTTTGCTGGAAAACAACATTGTAGCTGTGTTTTCTGCTTCGTCTTCTGCTTCGTATACATCTTTGTTTTTGTGGCTTCTGGACTTTTTCCAGGAAGGGCCTTTGGCAGTTTGCCTAATTGGACTAAGGTTTGAGAGATAACTGCGGAATTTGTGTTGGATGGCATTTGTTTTACTTCGAGTTGAACGATGCTGGGAATGAAGTAATTACCAGCTGTTTGAATAAAGTTTGTTTTTCCACGGACTAAGTTTCCACGGACTACCTACTTGGGCCTGGGTCACAACAGGAAAAGTCAAGGCTTTGACCTACTGAAGAAGGAAGGCAGGTTATTTCAGAGCTTCCTTCCTGATTTGAGGTGACTTTTAAGTGAGAAATAGGCTGGTAGACTGATAAAACAGAGGAAATATGAGAGGTAAACCCTAGGATTGATTAGGAAGTGTCAGGATCTCTTGGTGTCCAGGAGAAAGGCTGCCCCAAAGCCAGTAAGCTATCCACAACATAAAAAGATCAAAATACTTGGCGTGTGACAAGATAATGGTTCTGCTCAAGTCTTTCGGGCAGGCTCCACTGCCAGCCTCACTAAGGTCAAAAGATTCTAGAAACCAAAAGCTAGAGATAGAAAGAGGTTTTTGTCCTTCTTTAGTAATTCATCTCAGTCACTGGAAAGGGAGAAGACTAATGGAATGACCTTCATACTGTAGAATTCTTTACGTAGGTCACCGAACCAACAGTTGTTTATCATCCATGCCCTAACTTTGATCAAAATGTTTGGTGTTATCGTCCCTGCTTTCTCTCAAAGCACCTCAAAATAACTGCGTGGTCCTATCATCTTCTATTGTCACGGAAACGGGAAATGCCACGATAAGGAAGCGGACTCCTTTGAGCAATGTGTTTTGAGATGAAGAAATCGGCCTATTTTCAGTCTGTGTCACTTAGCATTTGCTCATAAATCCTTCTTGTCCCATTTCTGCATTTACTGCATTTTTTTTTTGGAAAAAAAAATGATGTTGTGTCTCTCTGCCAGAAAATGGCAGCTACATAAAGTTTTGCTAGATTCAAAGCTACTTCCTCTGCAGGGATAAATTCCAAGGTTATATGTTGGCCCACCTCGAGCTACTGATAGATTTCACCTCTTTCGAATTCCTATGAATTAATATAATTAAATCATTTAAACTCATTTTGCATCATCGTCAGTCATTCATTGCACCCTTGAAGATGACCCTTTACTATCAAAGTAAAAACTTTATTGCGGCAATAATTTCAGGTTCTCCGTTTGCTTCTGATTTTATACCCTGTGCATAAATTACAGGCACTTCATCAACAACTCATTGTTTTTCTCTCTAACAATTCAACAACAATGATTAATTTCTGAAAACCCATAAACAAAAGCTAATCTTGGAAAGGCCCTCCAACTGAGAACTTCATAGAAAGAATAAAGATATGAACATGGGTCAGAATGAATTACAGGTTTGTTCTCGTTAAGCAACCACAATTGGCACTGGTGACATGGTCATTAAGTGAAACAGGCACTTAACTATGCTTATTGTCTTACTTCATCTTTACTTGCTTTACAGTGGCATGAAAGTAAATGCAAAGATTGGTCACAAAAGTATTTTTTGTCATTGTCATAACAGTGAACAGTAGCTAAACAAGACAATCGTTAAACTAGAACTAGCTCTAGAAAATTCTAACGTTATGACTGCCAAACACAAGAGCTCCTATATGAGTCCCATGATAGGGGAATAATGTGAATGAATGACTCACTACATACAGAGTTTGTTTTCTGACATTCTTCTAGGACAGGGGTCTGCAAACGTGGCTCCTTTAAGACTTGTGGACTTCAACTCCCAGAGTTCCTCAGCTAGCTTTGCTTCAACTCTGTCCACAAGTCTTAAAGGGGCCAAGTTTGCAGACCCCTGTTCTAGGATGTTTCAGTAGAGTAGTCATTCCCTGGACTGATAGTAATATAACACTTAGGCTTCTATATCACTTCAGAGTGCGTTTACAGCCCTCTCTATGTGGTTTACAGAGTCAGCATATTGCCCCAACAATCTGTGTCCTCATTTTACTGACCTCAGAAGGATGGAAGGCTGAGTCAACCTTGAGCCTGGTGTGATTCAAACTGCTGGCAGCCGGCAGAAGTAGCCTGCAGTACTGCATTGTATCCAACCACTGCACTACCATGGCTGATGGGTGGGTTGTTCTTTCACTTGGCTATCACTACACGTGTGTGTGTGTGTGTGTGTGTGTGTGTGTGTGTGTGTGTGTCTTTTCTCCAATAAGGGGTGGGTGCTAACTTTCTACAATTGGTGCCATGTTACTATGCCATATTATTATGAGAGCAAACGGTAACAAATTGGAAGGAGGATCCATTTATTATCAGTGAACAATAATGTAGTTTGGCCACTCTGAAGCAATGCAAGAGTCTTCTGTCCCAAAGATGCTTTTTCAAGAGGCAACTAGACTTTCTGGAAACCAAGAAACTCCAGTTGCCTCTTGAAAAAAGAGGCACTTTTGGGACAACCATGACCTGAATGACTGAAGAATCTACATAGACAGAAGACTCCTGTGCTCAGTGAACTGACAAAGCACCCAGGAGAAGCAATCATTAGATCCATTTGCACCACTTAAAGACGCCAGCTGGTCTCACTCACCTCACAAGATATCCTAAGGCAGTGTCGGCAAACCTATGGCACGTGTGCTGGAAGCAGCATGTGAAACCATCCCGTGAAGAATGCATGACCTTGCTGGCTCCTATTCTGCATTCCTGTGATCATACGTGCACCGGTCAGCTGGCTGTCGGAGCGACGAAACCCAGAAAAGCTGCATTCAGGCACACATGCGCAGGCCAGCATCCGACCTTCCAGGTTGATGTTGAGCGCCAATACCCAGAAGAATGGCAGTGGCCAGCTGTTTGTTGGCCACACTTCCATGCCAGTATCTGAGTGTTTGGGTGCCGGCTCGCACATGCGCGATGGACTGCCATTCTTCTGGGTATTGGCACTCCCATGTGCACAAAGGCCAGCGGGGGCTGCACATACCTTGTGGGATGGTTTTGCGTGCCACTTCCAGCATGCAGGCCGGCACACGGGCACGTCAAAGGTTCATCATCACAGTCCTAAGGTAATCTTCCAGATTTAAGGAAAAATCACATGTCCTCAGAAAGGCAGTAAAAACATCAGACAGAATGCCAAGCTTGCATCCTGTCTCTGAGCCATTTCTTCTATGGCTGTGCCAACCCTTCTGTAAATAGCTGTTCAAGCCCCAGGAATAAAAGTACCACAAAAAACTCCAGGATGGGGGGAACTTCGGAGAAGCTCAGCTACAGACAGAAAGTCTGGGCATACTGCCAAGAACTATTAAGGCTGTTAAGAGGCAGTTCCTGAAAACATTTAAAGCAACAGGGGTGGCAATTAAGATAAGGATTAGGCTAGAAATACAGGCACACTAGAACCTTTCCTTCCTGCGTCCCTTGCAGGGTTAGCCCTTTAAAGTGGGAAAAGATTTCTTCCAAAAACTGGTTTTCCGAACTGCTCAGAAAATTAACATATGGTTCAGGAGAACTGGTGCGAACCGACAGGAGCCACCACTGAGTATTAGGAACAGTTAAGATCCTATGCAGAACCTACAAACTTCCAGGCCTCTGGTAGAGTACCAGAGACCCAGGAAGGCACAGTCCACCCATAAGGGTGGGAATTCTGATATATACCGATAAGTAAACTGTGGAGGACTGGTTTCAATTTGATAGCAACCCATAACACATGAGCAAATTTTAAACATTTTCTCAAAGATATGACAATCTGCTGAATTAACAAAAAACTGATTCCTTAATTCACAGTGAAGAGAGAAATTTGATTTAAGTCCATATATAATGCTGAAGTACTATCCCATAAAAGTTTAAAAGGAAAAAAAATCTAACCAAATTCAAATGACTCCTGCCAGGCTTTATGAGCTACTTGATCCTTTTTTAGAGCAAGCAACAAGAGCAGTTTGTATAGTGTGTAGTGTTCTTTTTATGTATAGCCAGAAAATATGGTTACTGTCAATGGACAAATACTGTGGCTGTAAGGCTGTGAATCAGAGGATTTTTTGACGTAACTTGTGGTGCACCTGATGTTACTAGAGGTTGGAAGGTGTTAGTCTCTCTCTCTCTCTCACACACACACACACACAAAGTATTGTACCATTGTGCATCCATTCAAACAATGTCCTTTGAGAAAAGTGAACACTTTAATCACTTTTTTTCTGGGTTTCTTTTATTTATTTATTTATTTGCATTTATATCCCGCCCTTCTCCGAAGACTCAGGGCGGCTTACACTATGTCAAGCAATAGTCTTCCTCCATTTGTATATTATATACAAAGTCAACTTTATTGCCCCCAACAATCTGGGTCCTCATTTTACCTACCTTATAAAGGATGGAAGGCTGAGTCAACCTTGGGCCTGGTAGGACTTGAACCTGCAGTAATTGCAAGCAGCTGCTGTTAATAACAGACTGTCTTAGCAGTCTGCGCCACTCAAGGACCTTTCTGCCAGTAAATGAAGTGAAACTGCACTGATTTCAATAGATGTGTTCTAACATGGCTTAAGCTGGAAACACAGAATTTCCCCTTGATCCAAGAAATTCAGAGCTGGCCATTTTCAAGATCGTAGCGATCCTCTAAAGAGTCTAAATTAAAGTAGATTATCATATAGTAAGTCCTTAGAAGACATTATTTTCAATGTATTTAGAATATGTTCTCTCTGTTTTGTTTTTTTAAGCTTTCTTTTTATTTTCAAAATATTATTTATCACTGTATTTCAAATAATGGATATTAAAAAAATTATCTCTCAATTGTTACCTCTGGATCCACTTTGTCCTTAAGATAGTCCTCCATCAAAGAAGAAAATCTTTGATTTTATAATAATATCATCACTAAGGAGTATTATGCAAAAGTTAGTCTTAGATCTGGGTTGGAACAATTAAGATGAATGCTAGATTGCAGAAAAGAGATATAGGAAATGCAATTCCTTTCTGCCTTCTTAATGGCCTTCTGAATTTTTTTAGTCTTAACAAAGTATCACAGTTTGGAATTAAACTGGAAAATCAGAATTCAATCTATCCCTTATAGCAATGGCAATAGCAATAAGACTTATTTATCACTTCCCAGTGCTTTCCAGGCGTCTCTAAGCAGCTTACAGTGTCAGCATATTAACCCCAACAATCTGGCTCCTCGTTTTACTGACCTTGGAAGGATGGAAGCCAAAGTCAACCTAGAGCTGGTGAGGATCAAACTGCTGGCACTCAGCAGAATTAACCTGCAATAATGAATTCTAACCACTGTGCCACCATGGCTCTTATATAGGTTTAGCACTGAGTAAAGATGCAGTATTTGGTCAAGAAAATAACTTCTAAGAGTCCCAAAGGACACGAAGACAAACCAAAGCTGATTTCCAGAAAACCCAAGCAGTGTATAATGATCTTTGATCTAAATTACTGCAGAGAAACTTTCACAAAACATCAAACAAATAAAATAAATATCTTCATGCTTTAGGCACCTTTCAGGAAACATTTGCATCTAGCACAAATTTAACTTATTGTAAGTAGAACTAGCTATAAAAGAATGATCACTGATCTCATGAGAAAAAAAGGAGTGATTCTAAAGACTTTTTGTGCCCTGGATTTCATATTTTCATTCAGAAAAAAAGGTTGTATATTATAGTGACCAGACGTCCCGCTTTTGGCAGGACAGTCCCGCTTTTTAATAATTTGTCCCGCGTCCCGCGACAATTCCAAAAAGTCCTGATTTTTTTTTGTTTCACTCCCATTCTGAAAATGGGAGGCGGCAATGCAAGAGGAGGAGGTGGAGGAAGGGGAGTGGTGGAGAAGGGGGCGCAAGAGGGAGGAGAGACGCCGCTTGACTTCACCCAAGAGGAAGAGAAGAGCTGAGAGGAGAGCTGAGCCTGCCTGGAAGAACAGAGAGGAGAGGAGAGCCGAGCCTGCCTGGAAGAGCAGAGAAGCAGCAGCCGCTCCTCCTCCTTCAGGCAGGTGGCAAGACTCAGCGTGCATGCGCAGCCCCCTCCCCCCCGCCGGTCAATGGTGTCCCGCTTTGCCATCGCTGAAATCTGGTCACTTTATTGTATATGCATTGGGTCTTGTACGGAGAAATCTCATCAGTGAAATAAGCAAATAATGAACTTAGGAAGAAAATGTTTCTTTCCATCATCACTAAATAACCATGGAAGCAGAATTCAATAAATTCATTCTGATTTCCTGTAATTACTTTATGTTCCTTTAGTACACTTTAATGTTTTTTTCATTCCCTCATCCAAGAGACCCTAAATGAAATAATGACAGGTTATTTGCCATCTTCTTGTCAGGCACAAAGAATCAGGACTATTAGTTTAGTTGTAGCATAGAAGATTTATTTAAGCCTATATATAAGAATCTGGTCAACTAAAGTTCAACATAGATTGGTTTCATATAAGGGTCAATGGAATTCAGGAGGGATTGGACTTGGAGCTCTTGTGGGAAATCAACAATTCTAAACTGATGACAAGTTTAACTCTTCCTGTTCTTCTCCTAGAAGTCCCTTCCTTTCAGGTTGCAGTGAATCCAATTTAAAAGTCCCATGTTCTAATGCCTAATGTTTTTTTTAAAAAAGAACTAAATTCATTTTTTTAACATAAGAATCCACTGCATAATTTTCCTCCAGAAAATTTTGTTGTCTTGTCAAAAATCTTGGCTTTGGGTCAGAACTCGTAGTTATGTTTATTCCTGATAGATTATGCGGTGCCAAAAATGAAGTATCTGTATTTGACTCCTGTCTTTCTCTTTCCTGTCCCAGATTCCTATTTATTTGCTACTTCCTTTCATGGTCACAAGCATTAGACAAGTCATCATGCTAATGCCACTGACTGCATTGTTTATTTCCAGCCAAAACTGAGATAATGTAATCTAATCAGAAACAAAATATTTTTGTTTGGGGGAAAAAAAATACACTGAAGAGTTGTACGGATGAGGGAGCCTTCATTTGGAGTGTCCTGAATATTAAATTCATAGCAAGCATTTGGCCAGCTTAGTAATACAGTTGCTATAATAGGTCTACTCAGAAATGCTGTAATTTTAACATATTTCCTTTCTTTAGCATTTTTTGAGGAAATAATTAGGTTCCAGTTAGTCATCTTCAACCTGTTACCCTCTTTCTCTCTCTTTTTCACGCTCTCATAAATAAATTGATTATAGGATGATTTTTTTTTCTATCAATCATTTACAAAATCAATTATTTAGCAATTATTTCACAGAAATACATTTTGGAATTCACATTGAAGAAAATGGGCACTGAAGTAGCCATTATAGGCAGCAGAAGAAAATGTTTTTGGCTTACACAACAGAGGCAGGGAAGACCATTATAAGTAATAGTCTAAAGTGCCTGGGAATAAGGCTTTTCCTTTGCATCAATAAAGGATGATCAAATGCTAGATCACAAGCTGAATTCGACCTCAAAAGGCAGTTTTAGATAGCCTATTGATCCTACTAAATTTTAATCAATGCATGGTAAAATCTTTGCTCGTGATATCACTCTGGAGATAGCCGAGGCAGCAGTAGCATGGGGCTACTGCTGAAGAATTCAGTAATGTCAACCATAACACAAATGATGTTATTTTCCATATTTGAGTGTGTGTATTTGTGGGTGTGTATATGTGTAAAGAACATTAATTAGTAAATATTCAGAGGGATACAACCAAACACAATTACCCTGGGAATGTCAACAATACATAATAAGACTGAATGATGAAGTTAACACATCTTTCATTTATTAATATCCTGCCTTTATTATATTTATAAATAACTCAAGGCAGCTGGCATAGCTAATAATCCTTCCTCCTCCTGTTTTCCCTATAATCTTTGCTTTAAGAATAGAATAGAATAGAATAGAATAGAATAGAATAGAATAGAATAGAATAGAATTTTGTATTGGCCAAGTGTGAAATAAATAAATAAAAAATTTTCCTTGCCAACCCTTTTGCACGTTAATAAATCCTTGACTGTGTCTTTATTACAGGTGGTCCTCGCAATCAGACTTGGAATTTTGGTTGTATGCTGGGGTGCTTATTAAGCAGATCACTATGTGAGCTGACTCAATTTGATGACTGTTTTTACAACGGTTGTAAAGTGAGTCATTGTGGTCTTTATGTGAACCACATGGTTAAGTGAATCAACCACGTGGTCATTAAGCAAATCCAGAATATCCAATAGGTGTTTCTTGCTGTTTTCTGTTAGAATAAAAGCAAAACCCACCACAAATTATAGTTGCTGTACATGACTGCAAGTTGCTATATTCAGACATACATGTGAGCCAGTTGTCAACTGGTTAAAATGCAGCCATGTGTCTCCAGAGGTTGAGAGGTGGAGCACATTTTATGACAACTGGAAGTGCTTTACAGACATTAAAGCAGGGATGAAATCCAGCAGGTTCTGACAGGTTCTGGAGAACTGGTAGCAGAAATTTTGAGCAGTTTGGAGAACCGGTAGCAGAAATTTTGAGAACCGGCAAATAGTGGGGTGTGGGGTGAGAATGGAGATTTTGCAATATACTTCCACCAGGAGTGGGGAGGAAATGGGTATTTTGCAGTATCCCTCCCCTGGAGTAGGGTGGGAATGGAGATTTTGCAGTATCCTTCCCCTGAGACGCCCACCAAGCCACACCATGCCCACCAAGCCATATGTCGTGTCCCACTCCTCCGCTGACGGCCGGGTCAGGGAAATCCGAATCAGGCTTGCCTCTGCAGCTCTGCCCAAAGTCCTAGCAAAGTCCTCAGAGCAGGCAGGAGACCAGTAAGTGACTTCAGCAAGATAAGTTCGACTTTGCCTGACTCAGAGACTGCCAGAAAGCAGATCCTTTATATAAGCCATGGGGTGTGGCTCCATGACTCAGCACTCATTAAGGCCTGCCCCTCCCTTCCTTCTGTTGCCTCCGCCTATCCAATCTTCTGATGCGAGGGTCACTCCAATCAGCTGTTGTTGGAAGTAAACTTTCCTCAGGCTCACATGCTGTGGAGGAGGGGGGGGGGTCTAGCTGCTCCGTTTGCCTGGGCATGGAGCCAGGGCTGGGGCAGGATGCTCCTCCTCTGCAGCCTGCTTGGGCATGGAGCCAGGGCTGGGACCGGGAGGTGCCCCCTCCTCTGCAGCTTGTCTGGGCATGGAGCCAGAACTGGGGCCGGGAGGCATACATTCCTCCGTGTTCGGGAGCAGATAAGCAGACCCCGGCTGCGGTGAGAGCGGACAAGACACAACACCATGCCCACAGAACTGGTAGTAAAAAAAAAATTGGATTTCACCACTGCAGGTCATTAGGTGAGGACTTTAAGTGAGAACAACCTGTAAAATAGGAATTCTTTGGCTCTTACATGAGAGGTTGCTAGTTAAAATGGTCAGAATGTTTTAAAATCTATTTTTTTTAAAAAATTTCTTCAGCTACCTACCTCCCTGCCTAGCTTAGAGCTATTTAGAAATCAAATAAATACAGGATCTCAGTACTTCATCATTTTTCCTCAAGCGACTGGAGAAACGATGAAACACTAGAACTGAGTGCTATGGTTTTAATGCCCTTGGCTACCGATGAAAAGCTGGAATTCTGCAGACGTAGTAGCAGCAGTAGTTTATTTATTTATTTATTTTGTCATAACAATATATGTAGGTATCATACAAAAAGATTATATAATATATAAACACATATATGGGTAAATATAAGGAGGTATAAGCATATATGTATATAGGAAGAAGAAAAGAAAAACAATAGGACAGGAACGGTAGGCACGTTTGTGCGCTTATGCACGCCCCTTATGGTCCTCTTAGGAATGGGGTGAGGTCAATAGTAGACAGTTTTTGGTTGAAGATTTTAGGATTATGGGAAGAGACCACAGAGTCAGGTAAAGTATTCCAAGCACTGATGATTCTGTTACAGAAGTCATATTTTCTGCAATCTAGATTAAAGCGGTTGACATTAAGTTTAAATCTATTGGTTGCTCTAGTATTATTGCAATTGAAGCTGAAGTAGTCTTTAACAGGAAGGACATTACAATAGATGATTCTGTGAGTTAAACTTAGGTCTTGTCGTAGGCGACGGAGTTCCAAGTTTTCTAAGCCTAGGATTTCAAGTCTGGTGGGATAAGGTATTTTATTGTTTTCAGAGGAATGGAGGACTCTTCTTGTAAAATATTTCTGGACACGTTCAATTGTATTGATGTCAGAGATGTGGTGAGGGTTCCAAACAGGCGAGCTGTATTCTAGAATTGGTCTAGCAAATGTTTTATATGCTCTGGTTCGTAGTGTGGTGTTTTTGGAAAAGAAGCTACGCAAGATTAGGTTTACAACTCTTAGAACTTTTTTTGCTATGTAGTTGCAGTGGGCTTTGGCACTTAGATCATTTGACATGAAAACTCCAAGGTCTTTAACGGGAATGGGGTCATCTGTAAGGTAATGTCCATCTAGTATGTACTTAGTGTTTGGGTTCTTTTTTCCTATATGTAAGACTGAGCATTTGCTGGTTGAGATTTGGAGTTGCCAAGTTTTAGACCAAGCGGTTAGATGATCAAGGTCTTTTTGAATGATAGATGTGGTGTTAAATAGTTTGACATCATCAGCAAAGAGAACACAATTACTTGAGATATGGTCACATGTATAGTATGAAGAGTGTTGGTCCAAGGACGCTGCCTTGAGGGATGCCACTCTTGACAGGAACAGGATTTGATAAAGCATTGCCAATTTTGACCACTTGTTGTCTGTTAGACAGAAAAGCAGATATCCATTTGTGAAGGGGTCCTGAGATGCGATAGGATTTTAGTTTTAGGAGAAGTTTATCGTGTACTACTGAGTCAAAAGCTTTGCAGAAGTCTATGTAGATTGCATCTATTGTTTTGCCTTGATCAACATTTGTAGTCCATATGTTTTTACAGTGGAGTAGTTGTAAGTTACATGATAATTTTTTCCGGAAACCAAGAGAGAGTAGGTTGTTAGTTTCTAAGTGTGAGGTAATGGATTGGTTGATGATTGATTCCATGACTTTGAGGAGACGCAGCACAAAGAGATTGGTCTGTAATTATCAACTAAGCTGGGGTCTCCTTTTTTGAAGATGGGGATGACTGTGGCTAGTGACCAAAGTTTGG
Organism: Ahaetulla prasina; assembly: GCF_028640845.1. Classification (NCBI taxonomy): domain Eukaryota; kingdom Metazoa; phylum Chordata; class Lepidosauria; order Squamata; family Colubridae; genus Ahaetulla; species Ahaetulla prasina. The sequence continues at coordinate 223,640,714 of NC_080540.1, read as the reverse complement.
GAAGGGAACTGGTAGTGAAGGCTTTATCAAAGATTATGCTTAGGGGTTCTGCTATATTAATGGAAAGTTTTTTTAAGCAGTATGCACATAGTCCATCGGGTCCAATAGATAACGATGGTTTTAAGTTATGAAAAGCTTTTCCAACGTTATCTTCTGTGAAATCTATATGAGTTAAGTCATCATAATCATTGCTGGTACGTTTGTGGAATGTCGGATGTGTGCTATCGGAGTTAACAAAAACTGAGCCAAAGAAAATGTTGAAGAGGTTTGCTTTAACTGTTTCGTCATTGCATTCTTTATAGTTAGAATCTTTTAGTGGTGGGATGGATCTTGAGTCTTTAAGTTTATTGTAAACAAAATTATAAAAGGCACGATTGGAATTTGTGCGCAGAAGGTTCTCTTCTTGCTTGGTGTGGTAATTTGTGCATTCAGTTTTTATTTGGTTGCATATATTTCTGTAGCGGATTTTGAAATTTGCAACATAGCCTTTTTTGTTTCTTCTCCAGAGGGATTTTTTTTTTTGATTGAAGCTTTTTTATTGATATGGGTAGTTTGCTTTTCCTGATCATGGTAGTCATTTGTGGTACATATAGTTTAATGACTCTATTGATCTCAAGTAGGAAGATTATAGTGGTCTTCAGCGGTTATGCAGGTTGCAAATAGATTTTGCCAGTCCAGAAATGAAAGATCGTTGTTTATAAGGTCATAATTGGCTTTTTTGAAGTTGTAGTTGGGAATACTATTGTTATGGTGGTGCTGGTGGTTGTTCTTGTTATCTAAAAAGCTCTCATCTATGCTAGCTATCTAATTAGTTGAAAGAAAATATATTTAAAAAAAAACTAGTTTTAAAACATCCACAACCTTTTACATACCAGGCAAAAATTCTTTGCCACTAAGGTATTTTAACTGTAATGGTAATGATGCTGTCTTAAAAACTCTTAGATCGGGGTCAATTACTGCTCCAGCTGAGAGGAGGGTATTCCTTTCTCTGTGAAGGAGAGAATGCTGGTTTTATCTTATAAGGAATTAAAGTACTTCAGCAAAAGTGGACAAGAGCACTTGAGATGACATAAAGGGGGGGGGGGCGGAAATTACTTTCTCTCTGCGGCAGAAAAATGCACTTGGAAGTCAGATTTATGATGGGAAGAAATGAGTAAACAAGTAATTTATTTCTGTCTTCAAAAATGGGTAGCTATCCTTTTAATGTGATAGTTAGGGCCAGGGGGAATCAAACTGGTGACCCTCGGACCAGATGCATCATGTGCAGGCCACGCCCACCCTGGCTCTGCAAAAGCAAAAAAAAATCAGGATATGTCACTTGACATCACATGATGCAGTCGAGTTTCACACCCCATGAATTAGACAACATACCCTTAGACCAGGGATGTCCAACCTTGGCGACTTTAAGACTTTTGGATTTCAACTCCCAGAATTCCCCATCCACTCATGTTGGCTGAAGAATTCTGGGAGTTGAAGTCCACAACAGTGGTGGGTTTCAAAATTTTTTACTACCGGTTCTGTTGGTGTGGCGTGGTGGGCGTGGCATGGCTTAGTGGGCATGGCTTGGTGGGCGTGGCATGGCTTGGTGGGCGTGGCTTGGTGGGCGTGGCAGGGGAAGGATACTGTAAAATCTCCATTCCCACCCCACTCCAGGGGAAGGATACTGTAAAATCTCTATTCCTTCCCAATCAGCTGGGACTTGGGAGGCAGAGAATAGATGGGGGCGGGGCCAGTCAGAATTTTTACTACCAGTTCTTCAAACTACTCAAAATTTCCTCTACTGGTTCTCCAGAACTGGTCAGAACCTGATGAAACCCACCTCTGGTCCACAAGTCTAAAAGTCACCACAGTGGGACGTCCTGCCTTAGACCATTCAACATTGGATTTTGGACATGTAAAGAATTCATTTGTTATATATGAACTTTAAAAGGGTTTATATTCTATCCCCTTAAGATTACAGAGCCATATCAAGTTATAGTTTGATATGCAACTGAATTTAGTTTTCTGCTTCTAAAAATCTACCTGAGATTCATAGGAATCTATAGCAATGGTCAATGATTTAATCATTAAAACTCCAGAACTTTGTAATATATATGCATCAGGTGACACATATTAAAATAGAGTAGGCCTTTGACTGGTCATGTCCACCAGTTTGCAGCCAATGATTATTACAGTGGGTGCCCTATAATTATTAGATACTTGCTATAGTCTTTCTTGCTTCAGCTAACCTAACTCCACTTTAATGCTTCCTCTTTTTTACACATTGCTGCATTCTACCCAGCTACCTTACTACCAATATTGTTAGCTAAGAATTTCCAGTTGCCAAAAATAAAACATTTTGGATCTTTTGCTTCTTACTTTATTTTGTTGCGGTTGTTGTTTTGTATTTCCTGCATGAGTTTTACTTTACTTATGCTTGATCACCATGCATGTTATGTGTGTTGTTGAAGACAAGGACAGTAAGCATGGTATGCAAATGACTGCTTTCCATCTGCTTCACCAAAATGCTGATTTGTGATCACATGAATTACTATAATTTCTTAAGGGCCTCAAGATTGATGTGGTATGTAATTTAAATAAATGGGAAATGGATCAAGAATGCTTCTCTTAGTGTTCAGAAGTATCTCCTTTGGTCTAGAACAGCGTTTGACTCTTTTTAAGAGTATCCTTTCCCTTCTATCTCTCTCTCTTATGCCTTTAATTATCTATAACAGGAAAGCAGTACTGTGTGCATAGACAATATGATTTTAGCTTAAGTTGTACTGCTAATCATCTTAGCCTTAATAGAAGCACAGGTACCGTATATGTGGTACCTTGCTCGATACTAGTAACTGTGATAGGGATCTTGGAGTCCTACTGGACAACTATTTAGATATGAGCCAGCAGTGTGCAGCAGCTGCCAAAAAAGCCAACACAGTTCTGGGCTTCATAAACAGAGGGATAGAATCAAGATCACGTGAAGTGTTAATACCACTTTATAATGCCTTGGTAAGGCCACACTTGGAATATTGCATTCAGTTTTGGTCACCACGATGTAAAAAAGATGTTGAGACTCTAGAAAAAGTGCAGAGAAGAGCAACAAAGATGATTAGGGGACTGGAAGCTAAAACATATGAAGAACGGTTTCAGGAACTCGGTATGCCTAGTTTCATGAAAAGAAGGAGAGACATGATAGCAGGGTTCCAATATCTCAAAGGCTACCACAAAGAAGAGGGAGTCAAACTATTCTCCAAAGCACCTGAGGATAGAACAAGAAGCAATGGGTGGAAACTAATCAAGGAGAGAAACAACTTAGAACGAAGGAGAAATTTCCTGACAGAACAATTAATCAGTGGAACAACTTGCCTGCAGAAGTTGTGAATGCTCCAACACTGGAAATTTTTAAGAAAATGTGGGATAGCCATTTGTCTGAAATGGTATAGGGTTTCCTGCCTGGGCAGGGGTTGGACTAGAAGACCTCCAAGGTCCCTTCCAACTCTGTTATTATTATTATTAAGTCAATTTATTCTTACCTGTTTTTCAATCTCTTTTTCAACATACTGCCACCACATGTTTATTGGACCCGTATCCCTCCTGGTTGGTACTGGCCACGCAGGAGGTTACACGAGACTGGCTCCAGGGAATTATCAGCGCTTCTCTGAGGGAGGGAGTCTTCCCAGCCGCCTTGAAAGAGGCGGTGGTGAGGCCCCTCCTTAAGAAGCCTTCCCTGGACCCAGCTATTTTGGCTAATTATCGTCCAGTCTCCAATCTTCGTTTTCTGGCGAAGGTTGTAGAGAGTGTGGTGGCTTGGCAACTCCCCCAGTACCTGGAGGAAACTGTTTATCTAGACCCGTGCCAATCCGGCTTCAGGCCTGGGTACAGCACAGAGATGGCTTTGGTCGCGTTGGTTGATGATCTCTGGAGGGCACGGGACAGAAGTTGTTCCTCTGTTCTTGTCCTGTTAGATCTATCAGCGGCGTTCGATACCATCGACCATGGTATCTTGCTGCGGCGGTTGGAGGGCTTGGGGGTGGGAGGCACCGTTTTACGGTGGTTCTCCTCCTACCTCTCTGACCGCTCGCAGACGGTGTGGACGGGGGCAGAGATCGACCCCTAGGCAACTCATTTGTGGGGTGCCACAGGGGTCGATTCTCTCACCCCTCTTGTTCAACATCTATATGAAGCCGCTGGGAGAGATCATCCGTGGTTTTGGGGTGAGCTGTCAGCTGTATGCTGACGATACTCAATTGTACATCTCCACCCCGAACCACCCCAACGAAGCCGTCAATGTGATGACTTGGTGTCTTGAGGCCGTTCGGGTCTGGATGGAGACGAACAGGCTCCGACTCAACCCATCCAAGACGGAGTGGCTGTGGATGCCGGCATCCCGGCACAGTCAGCTTACCCCATTGCTGACTGTGGGGGGCGAATCGTTAGCCCCCAGGGAATCGGTGCGCAATTTAGGCATTCTCCTGCATGCACGGCTGTCTTTAGAAGACCATTTGACAGCCGTCGCCAGGGGAGCTTTTCATCAGGTTCGCCTGATTCGCCAATTGCGCCCTTTCCTGGACTGGGACGCATTATGCACGGTCATTCATGCCCTCGTCACTTCCCATCTGGATTACTGCAATGTTCTCTACATGGGGTTCCCCTTGAGGAGCACCCGGAGGCTCCAACTGGTGCAGAATGCGGCTGCGCGGGGGATTGAGGGAGCTCCTCGTAGCTCCCATGTAACACCTCTCCTGCGCAGGCTGCATTGGTTGCCGGTGGTCTTCCGGGTGCACTTCAAGGTGTTGGTTATCACCTTTAAAGCGCTCCATGGCATTGGACCGGGATGTTTACGGGACCGCCTGCTGCCGACAGTTACCTCCCATTGTCCAGTACGTCCAGTGCGCGCCCACAGGGAGGGTCTTCTTAGGGTTCCGTCGGCTAGTCAATGTCGGCTGGTGGCCCCCAGGGGAAGGGCGTTCTCTGTGGGGGCCCCGGCTCTATGGAATGAGCTGCCGGTGGGACTCCGTCTCCTCCCTGATCTCCGGACCTTTAAACGCGAACTCAAGACTTTCTTTTTTCACCAAGCGGGGCTGGCCTGATTGATTTTAGTATGGGAGGTTTTAGTGGGTTTTAATAGGGTTTTATTAAGGTTTTAGTTTTGATAAATTTTAGCTAATATTTTAAGTATACAGCGATTGAATCAGTTTTTTAAACTTGATATTGTATTTTAATTTGTTAGAATTCTTGTCGTTTTATTGGCTGTACACCGCCCTGAGTCTTCGGAGAAGGGCGGTATAAAAATATGAATAATAAATAAATAAATAAATAAATAAATAAATAAATAAATAAATAAATAAATAATAATACCCAACAAACGTACACTTGCAACCTAAAATTGTGATCTTGACCAATGATCAGTGAACACAGCTGGTGTGTCATGATGCTATCGGATCCAGGTTTGGAGAAGGAGGAATAGTTGGAACTGGGACTGTCTGACGGAGATGGCATGTCTCTCCTGGAATGTTTGGAGAGGCCAGGGACTGGGGACAATGCTGTCCCAGGCCCCTCAGGCATTGGGGAAGGTGGTCAACCAGACAGGGTACTACCTGTCCTCACAGGCATGGGGGAAGATTGGCTGCAGACAGGTAGTGGTATAGAGAGCCAGCAGGTACCTTCTGATGTGGAACAACTGTCTCCCCCAATTGATCTGAGGGCACAAAGAGTAGGGTGGAGGCAAACTCAAAGGACATCTGTGAGGCTGCTCTGAAGAAGGTTGTCCTGATCCTCCTCACAAAGAACACCAACACCTTGGTTGACTTAAGCAGAGGATGGGGGAGGTTGTCTTTGTCAGGAACAATCATTTGCTTTGGCATGCACTCCCCTGGCCTTGAAAAAAACTCAGCCTTGACTCGTGTTTTTGCCCTATGGACCTGCCTTTGCCTCATAGACTTACTTATAGGTCTGTCACTCTGGACCTTACCCTGTGAGCTCACACCAGTGGTGGGTTTCAATTTTTTTTTACTACCGGTTCTGTGGGCATGGCTTGGTGGGCGTGGCAGGGGAAGGATACTATAAAATCTCCCTTACCATCCCAATTCAGGGGGAAGGATATTGCAAAATCCCCATTTCCCCCTGATCAGCTGGGACTTGGGAAGCAAAGAATAGATGGGGGCGGGGCCAGTCAGAATTTTTACTACTGGTTCTCCGAAATACTCAAAATTTCCACTATCGGTTCTCCAGAACTGGTCAGAACCTGCTGAAACTCACCTCTGTTTCACATCTTGTCTTTAGACCTCTCTACCTTTGCAAATTGGTTTTGTTGCTTACTGGCTTTTGTTTGTGGGACTATAGGTGGCTGCCTTCAGGGAAGTTTGGGGTAGAGCCTTATCAGCCATTGTAGGGCCATTTGTTGTGGAATTAGCAAAGTAATCAAGGACACTAACAAAGCCTGCTCTGCCTAGATGACCTGGGTCATAACATGGTTGGAATTTAGTAGGAAACACAACTTATAGTCATTGCTTTCAAAGAGACTGCAGGTGAAAAAGGGAAACGTGATAAAGTTGGACTTGACTGTAATTCTGCATGAAATATAGCTTTGAATTGCAAATAGAACAATCTGAAAGTACACAGGGGGCATGCAATTGCACACAAGACAAAGTTATAGAACAATTCCCCTAGTAGAAAGTAGATCTTACCCAGGCTAAGTACAAAATCATGATCGTTGAAATAATATCTACAAATTTTATTAGAAATGTTTTTTCTAGGATTCTGACTGATTGGCAGCCCTGCTTTTGCCACCCCAAGTATCTACATAGAATCCAAGAAGCAAAGAAAAGTGGGCCAATTACACATCCTGGCTCAGTTATTCTCCCATTGATGCTTTCTTCCAGGAGATGAACGATCACGAGGGGCAGAAATCCAACCGATGCTGTTTGTCTCTCGATTGGATTTCTCGCTGGAAGAAACTCCATGCAACTATTAAAAAAAAAAAACAAACAAACCAGCAATCAGCTTCTTTGCCAAGAAAAAAGAAAGAGAAGTCTATTATATAAACCAGCCAGGTGAAATCCTACCCCCCCCCAAAAAAAAATTGATTGTTTAATTCCTTCTGCTCCATTGCTAACCAGAGCTTACAAATACTTGCTGTGCTGTACATGAAATGATCTTTTAGCAAAGGTCAACTCAGGAACAGTGACTAGCTTTCCCAAGAATCCTGTTTTTGTTTGAGGGTCGTGTGTGTGTGTGTGTGTGTGTGTGTGTGTGTGTGTGTGTGTGTCCCTTCCTTCATGCTGCTTCGAAGAGGATTCACCTGCCCTGACAGTTGTAAATTGGGCGATGTGTACTGTGATTAGGTTTCTGAAGGGGGCTTGTTTTTCCGATTGTCGTCTGATCGCCTTCCCTATCTATTTTTTAGCTGCTCGGCAAGGAGTCTTTGATGGATAAATGGCCTTATAAATAAATGATTATTACCTTAAATAAATGATCAGGCTGCCTTTCCCTTAAAACCAGAGATGGTTGAGGCTCTTACTCACTGTGGCCTGCTTCTGGATGCTTTTTGCTTTGCAGACGGAGGGTCTACTTGAGACTCCTTTGCTGTTAAAAGAGAGGCCTATATAAATAATCATCCACATCTCACCTCAACAGCAGCAGCTCTTTGCCACAAAGAGTTAAGAGCTTTTTTCTCTCCAATGAATGCTGGCTGCATTCATTGATTCCCCAAGCCTCTTCGCTTTTTCAGTGAAAAGCAGCTCCTTCTTTTATTTAAAAATACACTTGAAAAAAGATGTCTTCTCCAACATTTCCAGCATTCACTTTATACCTCAGCAGGGTATGGAACGACAAGCTGTGCCTTGCAAGTTTCCTTACGGATAATGTACATGCATTTACATGGACGTATCAGGGCAGCAATTAGACTGCATCACTATGTGAGCTAGAAGCACTATATTCCACCATTGTTTTTTAGGCCTCTGTTTTAATTAAGCCGTTAACTATTTACTGGAAACATAGCTGATTTTTAAGTATATCACCAAAATTTCCTTAAGGATATATATGTCCCTAGTGTCTTAAAATACACAATATTTATCTTTAATACTATTATCTGAGCCAAAAAAACTAATATTCTCTCTTTCTCTCTCTCTCTCTCACACACACACACACATACACACACTCAGTAAAAGAGGAAGAAAAGAAATAAAAAGAAGACAGCATCAATCCAGTAACAATTTTCCATGTTACAAGGGCTCATCCAAATGAACCACAATGAAGACAAGCTGAAGTCTACACAATTCTACTCTTCCTAAACTAGTATATGCTAAATTATTTATGTCTCAGTTTGACTGATATTTATGAACAAATTGCCTAATGTAAATACAATCTTCTCTCTCCATTCATAAAACCATCCTGTGATACTTTTATGAACATATATTTTCCAGAGTGAGGTTTATAAAAGAAAAAAAAACATATTTCCTGTTCCAGTTATTTCCCAGAAATCTGCCCAAAAGAAATTTGTGATTTAAGCAATTCTCATTGAAGTACTTCCTAGTTCTGAATTCTACTGACACGGGATCACAACGATTAGAATTTATATAGCAAACATAAAATGTTTTATATCAGAGTGGTCGTTGGCTTTTTCTTAGATATTTTATTCATTATTACTCTCATCAAACTAAAACTTGTGCAGATTGTGCTTTTTCTGTCATGCAGACCCAATTATTACTGGTAGGTTCAAATTACTTCCTTCTTGTACTTTATTGAATAGAAGAATAATTTACTTTTGAGTATTCAGCTTGTTTTAATCCTTGGAAAGCTATGCCAGTAGAAGCTTCTAAATTTTATCATGAAATTCACAGACTCATCTGCTTTTTTTTTTATTTGCATTTATATCCCGCCCTTCTCCGAAGACTCAGGGCAGCTTACACTATGTTAGCAATAGTCTTCATTCTATTTGTATATTTATATACAAAGTCAACTTTTTATTGCCCCCAACAATCTGGGTCCTCATTTTACCTACCTTATAAAGGATAGAAGGCTGAGTCAACCTTTGGCCTGGTGGGACTAGAACCTGCAGTATTGCAGGCAGCTGCTGTTAATAACAGACTGCATTAGCAGTCTGAGCCACTCTTTCTCTTTCCTTCCTCCTTCCTTCTTTCCTTCCTTCCTTCCTTCCTTCCTTCCTTCCTTCCTTTGTACCTTCTTTCCTTCCTTCCTTCCTCCCTCCTTCTCTCCCTCCTTCCCTCCCTCTCTCTCTTTCTTCCTTTTTTTTGATTCAGTTATTAAAAACTGACTCTGAACAGGTATACATACTTTTCATCAACTGTGTTACTCTTCCTCCCCTCCCACCCCCGGTGTGGATTCTGTTCATTTAACGAACACTGTGCATCAGTTGTGACAACGGTATTCATTCCACCAAATCTTTATAATTCTATGAAATCATATTTGCTTTCCTCTAGCACTAATCAAGGCTCATTTTGTTTATAATCTGAGCATTGGTAAAGAAACAATGAAGGGATAACTTTTACAACCAATGTTATTTTTTAAAATATTCATTGTTTAAGATTCAGTACTTTAACATTCCTATGTTATTTATACTGTATACAGTTTAATCAGAAATGCTTGTTTCTAGTTCCCCACCTTCCCACAGTATTTATACTAAAGCCCTATGAAGCAAGTTCACTGTGAAAACCATGTTTGAAAAGTTTTATAATGTCCTATGCAGTGGTGGGTTTCAAATTTTTTTACTACCAGTTCTGTGGGTGTGGATTGATGGGCGTGGCATGGCTTGGTGGGCGTGGCAGGGGAAAGGATACTGCAAAATTCCCATTTCCTCCCAATCAGCTGGGACTTGAGAGGAAGAGACTAGATAGGGTGGGGCCAGTCAGAATTTTTACTACCAGTTCTCCGAACTATTCAAAATTTCCACTACCAGTTCTCCAGAACTTGTCAGAACCTGCTGAAACCCATCTCTGGTCCTATGCAAAGAGTTTATCACCTAAGCCTGACCACCATCCACAAATCAATTTTTCCTCCCCACCTCCTCTTTCGCTTCCTTCTCCTCCTTCTCCTCCTCCTTCCTTCATACAATGGAAGAATAGATGAGATCATCACAACCCAAAAATTCTTACCCCCATTTCTAGATCTTTAGAATTTATAGTGATATTGTTCTTTGCCTTTTTATTTGTACTGGATTAATTGAAATGGGTAATGGCCAATAGCTTGGACAACTTTTGATAGTTGTTCTATAATATCCCCCATTTTACCATCTTACAGAAAAACGCTTACTTTAAATAAGAACCGAAATGATTAGAGATAGATGCTTCAAAATATACTTTTTGTTGGCAGCACGAACTACAGTGATCACAGGACTGCTTACTAAAGAACTGCAGAAGACACCCCAACTAAACAATTATATAGGTCAACTCAATTCAATGCCTTAGAAATAGTTAATATATTCTGTTAACTTTATCATTAAGAAGTGTGTAGCTTAGTGCTGAGACCATGGAGTGAAGACAGATAACAAACACCAAACAGCTGTCCTTTCTTCAGAGTGTGAACAAAATTGTGTGAAAGAATGTGGATACACTGATGTTTATTAAACATGTTGATAATATCTAACAGGGCAGAAGTCTAATAGTGTGAAAAAGCAACTCTAATAGTTTATTAAAAGCATTCTGGTGCAAGGGTCAAACTGTAATTTCTCATATTGCTTTATTTTTCTTTCTATAGTAGAACAAACCAAGCATATATAATTTGTAGCCTTGCTTCTCCCAGGGCTCTTCTGCAGTTCCTTATCAAAGATGCCAGTCATCAATGTACTTTGAGCATTTAAATAAAAGCATATTTTGATCTTCAGTTGCTTTGATTTTTTATTAAAAATGAACTTTTTTCTCACAACAGTTTAGTGTAGCTGGCAGAATCTGAAGGCCAAGGGCAAGACAGTCTACTGCATGCATGATACCTCTGCCATTTTTGCAGGTTCATAGTCCCTGTTCTTCTGCCAACCTAGCAGTTCGAAAGCATATAAAAAAATGCAAGTAGAAAAATAGGGACCACATTTGGTGGGAAATTAACAGTGTTCCGTGCACCTTTGGCATTTAGTTATGTCAGCCACCTGACCACAGAGACATCTTCGTACAGCGCTGGCTCTTTGGCTTTGAAACAGAGATGATCACCGCCCCCTGGAGTCAGGAATGACTAGCACATATGTGCGAGGGGAACCTTTACCTTTACCTTTACCTTAGTCCCTATTTTGTGCCCTTCTTCCTCTCTGATCCCTTTGGAGACACACATCAGAGTTGCTGGAATTTTCTTGGGTGTCAGGGACTCCACAGAAGTAAACCTGTGGATATTGGTATTTGGACATCAGCTGGAATGAGTTTAAGGAAAACCACTCTGCCGTTGATTCAGCAAGAGGAGTGGACAACTATGGCCCCTTTATGACCCATGGACTTCAACTCAGGGGTGAAATGCTCCCGGTTCAGACCGTATCACCTGATCTGGTAGCAATGGTTTGGAGAACCGGTAGCAAAAATCCCTGCCCCTCCCTTATGCCCAGCTGAGCCGCACGATCATCAGAGGTTTTTTTTTACTTTTAAAAGCATTTTTTCTTTGGTTGAAAAAGTGCTTTTAAAAGTAAAAAAAAAAGTTGGCCACCCTCACCCAGTCACATTATCCCCCTCCCCAAGCCATGCCCACAGAACTGGTAGCAACAAATTTTACATTTCACCAGTGCTTCAACTCCCAGAATTCCTGAACCAGACATCGAGCTCAGCAAGGATTTTGGAAGATAAAAGGATTCCTGAAACTCATTTTTTGAGTTGCCTTTGGATCCAGACTTGGTAGCTTTCATCTCTCTGGGTAGTATCTGCCAGCCTAAGATGAGAAGGACATGGTTAAGTGTGGATGAATGCCTCTGTGTGTGAGAAAGAGTAAATGGACATTGTAACAAGTTTTGCTATTATTTTAAATTCATCATGTCTCCATGAGACAAAAAAAAAAAACCCTCCAAAAAACCCTGTTGAGCCTCAAAGTTTGGTTGGAAGTGGTTAGAATCTGGGCCGTGTTGACCAAGACTGTGAATTTGTAAGTGAATGACCATAAGCCAAACCAGGTAGTGTGTGCAACATCAGCTGTACGTATTAGTGCACAGAAGCAAATAAGTAAATGAATGGAACAGGAAGAAGATGTATGGAAGATTTGTGTTGTTTGTTGTCGGTCCTTCCTCCTTGTTGACTGAGGTTTATGGTGTCTCCATATGAATTACCATGTTTTCCCGAAAATAAGACCCTGTCTTATATTTTTTTGAATCCCGAAATAGGCACTTGGCCTTATTTTTGGGGGAGGTCTTATTTTGGGGTGCATGGAGCAAGATGGGGCACCTCTTGCCATCTTACCTGATTTCCAGCTCTGTGTTTAAATATTTTCAGGAAGGGCTTATTTTCGGGGGGAGGCTTATTTTAGCACATGAGCTCAAAAGCCCGATTGGGCTTATTATCAGGGGATGGCTTATTTTCGGGAAAACAGGGTAGCCTTCCACATTATGGAATGAGTGAAATTTTGTTCTATTTTGTTTCAGTAAAAACAAAGGATATAAATCTGCCTTGTGAGAAACACAGGATATAAATCTAAGAAATATATAAAAATAATATTGGATACATGTTGAACTGATTAATAAAAAAAATTAAGATTATATTCTCCCTTGAGAAATTTGCATATACAGCAACTGATGTGAACACCAAAATGATATAAAAAACATTTTTGTTGCATCCTAATATTTATCAATGCTCTAAAGAACAATATGATGGTCTTAGGCTATAGGATAAAGTATAGTTTCATCCAGTGTTTTGCTAATTCAAAATGTTTGTTTGAGTTTGGCTTAATGTATCAAAGGGAATATTGTTTCTTACACTTCCGGTTGGGGAAATTTACTTTTTGTAAATTGTAGTATTGCCCGTAGCATGACATGGTCTTTGTCAGATGCAACATTGCAACATAGTCCAATGGGACAACAAAATCTTCCATTGTTCTGTGGAATACCCCATTCCTAAATTGCCAAATTTTACACATCGTGATTAAGTAGATAAACTGGGCCAAGGGAGTTTCATGCATATAATATTAATAAATACAAGTAAAAAAAAGTAACTTATATGATTCCCCCCCCCCACTTCTTGTTCTTTCACCACTACAATAAATATAATTTATTTGGGTCAATTGAATGCATAATGGTAGAATGATGATGATGAAGATGACGATGAAGATGATGATGATGACGACGACGACAAGAACAATTTGGATATTGTCTTCTTAAAAGACAGTGGCCTTGCCAGCATTTCCAATGACAAAATTAGAAGGACATCTCTCTCTCTCTCTCTCTCTCTCTCTCTCTCTCTCTCTCTCTCTCTCTCTCTCCCTCCCTCCCTCTCTCCCTCCCTCCTTCCTCTTTCCAGTTTTGGACAGTCTTCCAATCATTTGGAAATTTTTAAAGGGCATAAGAGTGGAGTCGGAAGCCAGGGGGATTAACAACAATAAAAATCCATTTAAGGGATTTATGATGCAAGATGACAATGATAACATTCCCTGAATTGTTTTACTATAGTTATAAGAAATGAAAACAAGGCTGTGCAGCTGTTCAGTACTAATAACACTACTTCATCAGTCAAGATGAGGTCTCAGCCTTTGTTCTGCTCATACAAAATGAAATCCCTAGCATTGGGGGGGGGAAGTTTCAGGTACTTCTTTCCTGCAGAGTCTCTTTTTTTTTTTTTTTTTGTTTACATTTATACCCCGCCCTTCTCCGAAGACTCAGGGCGGCTTACAATGTATAGGGCAATAGTCTCATTCTATTTGTATATATTTACAAAGTCAACTTATTGCCCCCCCAACAATCTGGGTCCTCTTAAACTGGGTCCTCTTAAACTGTAATAACAGAGAGAAGGTGCAGGTAGGATGTAAATTCAAACAATGTCTTACACACACATATGCACACAGTGGAGGGTTTTGAAAGATGCTAAGAGATTAAAAAAGAGACAAGAACAGCCTCAAGGCCTCAAAATGGCACTGGGAGAAAAATAAATTGTATGTTCAAAAGGAAGAGTTTCCTTTTAAAATGGAACCTGCATTTTTGTGCCCCAGAGAAAAGATGATACCAAAATGTGTTCTGCATTTAATTATTACACCATTTTCTATCTGAAGAGTTTTTTTTCTTCTTCTTTTCCCTTCTGGTAAGATGTTTTCACCTCAATCTGCATCCTTAGAACTTCCCTAAAGATTTTTTCCTATCTCGAGAGCAATTGCACTTTATCACTCAGATAAAAACAGTTAGATTGTAAAGCAGTTAACCTGCTTGTCAAACAGGATTGGGCTGTTTATCATGCTCTGGAGATAAAAAAAATGCATATTCTTCCACACTGAAACGACATTATTATTAGGTTAAATGCTATCAGTAGATTAAGATATTAAATTGATTTGCGGGGAAGATTTAAAGCTTGAGCGGGCAACCGCTTTCAACTAAATGAATAATTACGATATATGTTTTTATGAAAATAGGTATTTTAGAAAGTTGATTAGTGGTATTTTGAGATATTAGTATTATTTGCTTAAATTTAGAGAGGCTGTAGAATTGTTATTTCTGGGCTGATGGAAAGTTGGAGGTCACCTTTGTTATAAATTTGTTTATTGTATTTTTTTTTGTCATTTTCAATTTGTTTTGCTACTCCAATTCCCCTTTTATATTAGTTTGTATTTTAATGTTTGACTTTGAAATTTGGTGAAGATATTGCTAAAAAATAATAATGATAAATACTGCCTTGTAACAAAACTCATTTTGCTGTTGCTTTCAAAAGAGTTGATCTAAGATCCATTTGACTTCTACTGATGACATCATTTCCAAATATCTCAAGCTACGACCAAACGTATTGGAATCCCTATATATATATATGTATGTATGTATGTATGTATGTCTTTGGTTATTCGGGTTTTCTCCCATGTAAAATTGGAAGTGTCTTGGCGACGTTGCGACAAAGTCTCATTCGTCATCTTCAGGCTTCAGCTTCGTGCTTCTGGGAGCAATGTGTGATCGCAGCTGTTTCTTCCTTTTAACTGCTAGTGGGGGTTTGAACTGATTGGGTGGGAGCTTGGCTGTGCTCTGATTGGATGGGGTTTTTTTGTGCTCTGATTGGATGGGGAGGTGTCCTGTTTGGGTGGGGGCTTGGTTGTGCTCAGATTAGTCTGAGTTGCAGGGGGATTTGAGCTGGTGAGCTGCATTGCTGTTGTTTGGCTTCGTGTTCGTGGTTGTGCTACATCTTCATAGTGGGTGTCAGTCTGCTGCATGTATGGATTGGAGGGGTTTGAAGTGGCTAATGTTGCAGCTGCGGTCTGGCTTCTGGTCCTTGGTCGTGCTTCATGATCAGTGTGGGTTTGAGTCTGCTTTCTGGGTGGATGTGTGGTGGTGACATCCTATGTGGACCTCGTGAGTGTGGGTCTGGTGTCATTCCTCGTGTTAGGGACTTGTTTGTCAATAAGGGCGGGTTTCCAAATGGCTGGTAGGCGGGAGGTATCATCTCGTTTGTTCATGCTGTGTGGGCGTTTTTCTATCTCGATGCCTTCTCTGATTATTCTGTTGTTAAAGTGTTCAGTTTTGGCGATAGTTCTGGTCTTTTTAAAGTCAATATCATGTCCTGTAGCTTTAAGGTGTTGGACCAGGGAAGAAGTTGGTTCCTCTTTTTTGATTGAGTTCTTGTGTTCTTCAATGCGTGCACTTATTCTTCTGTTGGTTTGTCCGATGTATGTGGTGGGGCAGGCAGTGCGTGAGATTTCATATACTCCTTGATTTTCTAACTCAGTTTTGTCTTTGGGGTTTCTTAGGATGGTGGATATTTTTTGGTTTGTGCAGAATGCTGTATTGATGTTGTGTTTGTGGAGGATCTTGCTGATTCTGTCTGTGGTGCCTTTTATATATAGGAGGAGGGCTGTGCCGTTTTCTTGTTCTCTGTCTTGGATTTTAGTGGGGGGTTCTTTTTGGATTAGTTTGGCAATCTTATTTCTTTGGAATCCATTCAGACTGACACCCACTATGAAGATGTAGCATGACCACGAACACGAAGCCTGATAACAGCAATGCAGCTCACCAGCTCAAATCTCACTGCAACTCAGACTAATCTGAGCACAACCAAGCCCCCACCCAAACAGGACACAACCCCAGCCAATCACAGCACAAAAAAACCCCCATCCAATCAGAGCACAGCCAAGCTCCCACCCAATCAGTTCAAACCCTCACGAGCAGTTAAAAGGAAGAAACAGCTGCGATCACACATTGCTCCCAGAAGCACGAAGCTGAAGCCTGAAGATGTCGAATGAGGCTTCGTCGAAACGTCGCCAAGACACTTCCAATTTTACGTGGGAGAAAACCCGAATAACCAAAGACCTACATACAAACACCCACGAAAACCTCAGAAAACATATGTGTGTGTGTGTGTGTGTATGTGTGTGTGTGTGTGTGAGAGAGAGAGATGGGAGGGGGGGAGAGAGAGAGAAAAATAAAATAAAAGAATAAGGGAGTGGCTCAGTGGTTAAGACACTGAGCTTGTCAATCAGAAAGGTCGGCAGTTTGGCGGTTTGAATCCCTAGCGCTGCGTAACGGGGTGAGCTCCCATTACTTGTCCCAGCTTCTGCCAACCTAGCAGTTCGAAAGCACATAAAAAATGAAAGTAGAAAAATAGGGACCACTTTTGGTGGGAAGGTAACAGTGTTCCATGCACCTTTGGCCTTTAGTCATGCCGGCCACATGACCGAAGATGTCTTCGGACGTCTGGGTCTTCAGCTTTGAGATGAGCACCGCCTCTAGCACAACTAGCACATATGTGCAAGGGGAACATTCACTTTATGTACATGCATATATACATACATACGTGTGGTGTATGTGTTTTAAAGCAGGGGGTGTCCAATCTTGGCAACTTTAAGATTTGTGGACTTCAACTGTCAGAATTTCCCAACCAGCATGAGAGTTGAAGTCCACAGTTCTTGAAAGTTGCCAAAGTTAAACACCCCTGTTTTAAAGCATAGCAACTGATAATTTTGTATGTCTTTTCAACCATTTCATCTTCCATATAATTTTCTCCAGTTCACCGGATTTAGGACACAAACAAGGATTTCCATTAAAAGTTTGCCATGCTTCAAGGGAGACAAGATTCCTTTATAGATATTTTATGCAGTGAGATTTTTTTTTTAAAAAAAAGATTCTGCTTTGTGTTGACCCACTTCTACTAGTTCCTCATACACCCTAGAATGCTTCTGTAATTTTAGTGAAAATCAGATGGTTTATATGACCCAAGAGTACATCTGTACAATGTTATGCTTCAAAAGTCTTGCTGAGATTACAAGGGTTAATTTCAATCCCATGTTAATCCTGCAGCTATTCCTGCTAATGTTTTTCATAGCAAAAACCAGCAGATTTGGCAGCTTTTAAGGAAGACATTAGAAGCCATTTTTCATAACCAGTGTCTGACTCTACAGAAGAACTGAATAGCTAAACATTGGCGTATGTAATAGCCCACCATAGATAGAATGCTAATGTATATAGAAAAGAGCTATAGGATATAGGCCTACATGAGTGGAATGGGGCAACCGACTGCCACCATCTCACCACAGCTGACTTGCCAAAGCCAACTCATCACAGGACATTTCAACGTGGGACAATTCAATACGGGATAACCCAAGAGGGACAAGAAGGTCAAGAAACTCCTTTCCTGGCTCACCCCAACCTCGAAGATTTCTAACTTGAGAAGGTTCAAACCCAGGGGTGAAATGCTACTGGTTCGCACCGGTTCAGGCAAACCGGTAGTGATAAAAGCTACCGGTTCATCTGAACCGGTATTTCCAACGATCAGCTGTGCCATGTGATTTATATTCATTAGAAAGCAGGAAATCCTGCTTTCTAGCAAATCTAAATCGTGTGGCACAGCTGGTTTCCCCCCCTCACTGTTCTACTTACCTTGTTAAGCCTCGTGCTTGCACGCGAAGTGCGCGTTTGGTACGCACTGTGCATATAGGACTGCAGCATGCATTTGGTGCATACTGCACATGCACGCATAGCATGTGTTTGGGATGTATTGTGCATGCATGCACGCAGCATGCACGGGCAGCGAACTAGTGGCAAACCATGGAGGATTTCACCACTGTTCAAACCTAAAGCAAGACAAGGCCTGCTGCAATTCAGTTGCCCCTCTCTTGAGTTATTTCATGTTGAATTGTCCCAAGGTGAGTTGGGCCAGAGCAATTCAGCTGTAGTGAGATGGCCCAGAAGAACTGGCCAGAGTGAGTTGTCCTAGACTCCACATGAGCAATGGCTCTTGCCGTGATCTGCATGATGGGATAGCTTTGATGCAAATGCATTTCAATTCAATATTATCATATTTACTATCTTTTTTTAAAAAAAACTTCTTGGTATATAATTTTAGTGCTACAAGATAATATAAATGGAAGTCTAAGAAAAGAGTAAAGTATAGGAAAGAAATAAACTTTGAAAGTGCAAAGAAGAAAGGAAAAAAGTTAAAAAAAGAAAGAAGAAAAATATTTAAAGAAAAAACTTCCAATCTTTCATGCAACAAGTACT
Organism: Ahaetulla prasina; assembly: GCF_028640845.1. Taxonomy (NCBI): domain Eukaryota; kingdom Metazoa; phylum Chordata; class Lepidosauria; order Squamata; family Colubridae; genus Ahaetulla; species Ahaetulla prasina. Next base: position 223,622,140 of record NC_080540.1, on the reverse strand, counting down.
GTCAAATTAATAGTTGCCCATTACCTTTATACTCACATTTCACTAAAATCAATAATGCACATATGTGCTAATCTATTCACAAAATTGCCCTGAGGAAAAAAATCCAGGTTTTGCTTACATTTCTGCCCAAATATTGATAAAATGTCCATCAAGAGTTTCCAGAATTTTATAAAATTTCCATATATTAACCCGATTAAACAAATCAACTTTAACTTCCGTTCTTTTGCATCTAACAATCTTAATCAACTTGCTGTCATGGGATTGAATCTCCATGCAGACTTTCTTTCTCCCATCTCAAAAATTCTTTCAAGGTTTTAGAAACCATTTTTTTGTAAATTGAAAATAAGTCCTTACTTGGATTCCTTTTCAACTCCCTTTTGAGCAAGCTTGCTGCCAATCCATTAGTAGTTGCCACATTGTCATCTCCACTGTTTTGGAGACATCTTGTTCTCCATTTTCCTCATTTCCTCCATTTTCCTCAAGTCCCATCATATTTCATAAATGTGAAAAATGAAATAGTAATTGAAATTATTACAGTCTCAGACGATATTTCAAGATAGCATGAAGTGATGGTAATGGGGGACAGGACAAACTACAAAATGTGATTTCTGTCCCTGCTCAAAAAAACCCCAACCCTTACTTCATTTGCTGATTTTCTCCCTTGAGAAAATGGAAGGAGAAAGAAGTGTATTCTTGCCTTGATTCTGTCCAATATGAAGAGTTATTTCATGAGCTGAAAGTAATGGAACTTTACGAGGAATTGAGCAATTAACTTTAATTACATTGTTTAAAAAGAAAATTGAAATATATATTTTGAAATTTAGAAAAATGAAATCTGATAAACATATAACAATTCCCCTTCAGAAAAAAATAATAATGGAAAAATAGTTCAAAAGAATATTAAGAACACTTCCCAAACCAGTGAGGAAAAATATTGTGAAGCAACAGAAAGATGTTAATGTACAGTAGCTGCATAAAATAGTTCAGCCACAATCTGAAAATTGGAAAGACTGGGTCTAGGATGTTCAAAGAGGAGTGTATCATGAAGAATTGCAGAGAAAATGTCTGAAAGATTAAAGCTTCAAAAATTCAGATTGGTGAGAGATATGACAAAGAAGCTTCTTTAGATACATTAGAAGCTGTGCGAAAGGTAACTGTGGGAAAGTGTGGATAGATAAATATTACACATCAAATCATGCAGATGAGAAAAATATTGGAAGAAAATGTGATAATTGCAGAATTTAATGTGGAATTGTCATTTGAGCCTCAGGAGAAATCTCAGTGGTCTGACAATAGAAGTAGATAATGAGCTTGAGATGTATCCAAGAGGTAGCATGGTAGCTTCAATGGCCCTTTTTCAATTCTAACCTTTCATCGGGAGGTTGTACCCCACCTCTCTTTTAAAAACAGAAATAAATGTGTAACTAAAAATGGATGTCAGCAATAAATATTAAATACCAGTGGTTGTTTATTTAGTGATCATTTTGATTTCATAGCAATTCTGATTTATAATTTATACACATTATAAATTAAACAAATTACTAATTTCTACAAATGAAAAGAAAAGAAAACCTATTGGGGTTACAGAATTAAACATGCTCCAAATAATCCTGTGAGGCTGTATTTCAAGCATCGTTGCTACACCACCTTTTGGAGTCCAACTCTAAGTGAATCCAAGCAACCTTCTGTCAAATAGTTCCAACTTTCCTCACAGTGATCCTGCAGGTCTTCCCTTGCCAAAAGGCAGACACAATAAAGATGGACGAACAACATTGTTTCATCACCCCTGTTGCCTCAATATAGGCCCTAATAAGGGTTCTTCCCTATCTTCAGTTGGATTCGCTCTTTGTCTTCCTCCAGCAGCCACCTGCCTATTCATGCATTTCATCTCTTAGAGCTTCTCCATAAACCAGAGTGCACAAGGAGGGGCTGTATTTATAGTTTAAAGTCATCAGCCATGGCTCACTCAATTTCAGTCTATAATTCAGGTCTCAGCTGGTCTGCCACTCGGTCCTCAATGAAAAACCACAAACTCTCTCTGGAAACTAGTTGGGTCTGTCAGGCATTTGTGGTGAACAAAACTAAAAGACTGCTTTCTGGGAAAGGAAACCACTGAGCTGAACTGACACCATTGAACTAAAAAACAACCAGAAAGTAATCTGACCTCAGCATTGGAATGATAATAATGTCCCCCAAAACCTGACATGATAATAATGTCCCCCAAAACTAGATAGAAATCTATTTATGTGTTAGATTAGCAATCCCCAACTTTTTTAGCACCAGGGACCAGTTTCATGGAAGACAATTTTTCCATGGAACGACGGGGGTTGGGGAGGAGGAGCACATGGCCTAAATCCCTCACTTGTGCAGTTTGCAGTAGGGTTCGCGCTTCTATGAAAATCTAATGCTTGATGATCTGAGGTGGAGCTGAGACAGTGATGCTAGTGTTGGGGAGTGGCTGCAAATACCGATGAAGCGTCACTTTCTTGCCCACCGCTTACTCCAGTTGTGTGGCTCAGTTCCTAACAGGCCATAAACCCTGGTGTTAGCTTGCTTTAAAGCTCTGTGAGCGTGGGATCACTCCTAATCCCCAGATCATAATAATCTGCATTGCAACATGTCTGTGGATCAGTTCACGGTTCTCAATATGGTGATCTATAAAACAATTGATACAGAATAGATATCTCATATTTTCCAAACATTTCCCGCTTTTCATGCCATTGATTTGACAGAAAGAGTTGGACATGATTTAGGGTCATACTGGATATAATATATTTTTCCCATCTGGCCCACTGTAGAGGGCCAGATGGGGAAAATCTTGGTTTTGTGTGTTTTTCAATACCTAGTTGTACATCAGCTTCAATGCCTTTCGTCTATGTCTTGTGACATATTATTTTTTTAACATTTGAGGTCAACATAGCCGTGACGATAATTAATTATGTTAGTTAAAAATATATCTGCTTGTTGTTCAAGACTTTGCCAAATATCCAAAGTTCCAAACATACATACAGAGGTATTAAATGTTTTTTTTCCTTTTTCTGTTCAGAGAAGTTGTCAAAGACATTCAAAGAAGTTGTCTAACTTGCTGAAATGTTTTCTTTCTGCAAATATTTTTCTGTTCTTCCATCCACATTATTTTAATCGCTGATCTCCCCCCTCCCTTTGTGGGTGACTTTAATTTATTTCTTAGCTGGTTTTTGATTTATTATTATTTATCACCATACATTCAGCTGACTTAGAGAATATACATCAGCTTTGGCATCTTTGCTCCTGCATTTTTGTCCTTTAAGATACCCATATTGCATTCTTAGTTTTGTAGGTTTGTGGCAGTTTAGGACTTGATTTTTACTCGCATAAATTTAAAGTATGCAGTAGACAATAAAGTATGCTCTAGGAAAGGAGATGTGTTATAATCAGAGTGGTTTTACAGGTATAAAAGGTAAAGGAATCCCTGCAGATTTTACTCCTTTGGTCATTGCCAACTATAGAGGGCTGTTCATCTTCATTTCATTTCATGATTTTAACAATCATGTGGCCAGCAGGACATTTCAGACCACTGTTTTCCCATAGAAGTGGTACCCATTTATCTACTTTCATTTGCATGCTTTTGAAATGCTAGGCTGGCAGGAGCTGGGGCCAAAACAGGAGCTTAACCTGATAAGGTTGTGTGATGCTCAGATCTTGAACCCAGCTTTCCAGCCAACAATTCCTTAATCACTGAGCCACCACATATACATATATGCATATGTATGTAATATACATATTGAGGATAAAATGAAGGGACTTCATTGGTTGAGATTGTTGTGATGCAACATGGATTCAAATTGAGTGGAAGAGATGTTTTTCATGAAGTTTCTAACATATACTATTAAGCTGATGAGGGTGGGTAAATGAATAATACATGTTTCAAATTCAGACATAAAAAAAATAATTCTAAAGAAAGGAAGAAAAGAACAGAAATTGAAACAAGAGATAAAGAACCCTCCTCACAATGTGTGTATATTCAGTGAAACTGGGAAATTGTTTTATATATTCAAATGATTTTTAATATCCCAATACACAAGTGTATATTAAAGCATCAGCACAGGATCAGTTTATTTGTAAAGCTTCAATGACTTATACAGATAAATAAGAAAATGTCTGACTAAAGACAACATTCTGGCTCATTGCATTTATGTTCTCACATCATTTTTAAAGATGCGTATTGGGGAAACGTGTGTACAAACATACATACATCAGAAAAATGCAGATGACTGTTTTAATATATATAAATTGGAAATTTGATATATTGTGATTTCCGGAGTACATGGTTGAATGAAGATGGCTCTAGATTTTTGTAGAGTGAATGTTTGCAGACATTTCTAATCTCCCAGTTAGGAGATTAGTTCCTTTGATCCCCTCTGGATACAAGAGAGAGACCTGAAATTGCCGAAGTGGTTTCTCCTTACAATTATTCCTTTTTCTCACAAAGAAGTTACACAACAGTAATCTCGGGGGGGGGGGGGAGGCGGGGGAAGCTTGCTAGGTTGGCCTTCTAAAAGACAGGAGGCATGCCTATCAAAATAAAATAAAATAGAATAATAAAAAGTAAAATAAATAAAACTGGGTGTAGTATCATTTCTTTCTAGCACCAACATTGTTCCATGAAGCTAATGAACAAAAGATTCTGTGTGTGTTTATGTATGGGTGTCCATGTGTCCATGTCTCTGCCTGTATGGGTATGTGTATTGATTGACATTTTTCATCCTTTTACATTAAAGTGACCAGATTTCAGCGATGGCAAAGCGGGACACCATTGACGGGGGGGAGGTGGGGGCTGCGCATGCGTGCTGAGTCTTGCCATCTGCCTGAAGGAGGAGGAGCGGCTGCTGCTTCTCCGCTCTTCCAGGCAGGCTCGGCTCTCCTCTCGGCTCTTCTCTTCCTCTCGGGTGAAGTCAAGCGGCGTCTCTCCTCCCTCTCGCGCCCCCTTCTCTGCCACTCCCCCTTCTCCGCCTCCTCCTCTTGCGTTGCCGCCTCCCATTTTCAGAATGGGAGTGAAACAAAAAAAAAATCGGGACTTTTTGGAATTGCTGCAGGACGCGGGACAAATTATTAAAAAGCGGGACTGTCCCGCCAAAAGCGGGACGTCTGGTCACTATATTTTACATGGAGAATAGTCTGCTCTATGCTATTTTAATTGAACTTTGTATTTGCTTTACAAACTCAATTTCATTGAGGGCCCCATGAGAGTTGTGTTTCACCTTGGGGGGCCAGGCTGGGCATGGCCAGCTCGACATAACTCTTGTTGGGGGTGCCTGTGGTGGCCCTAGTGCTCTGCCAGTGAAAATGGACTTCTGAGCACCATTTTCAGCTGCGATGGCTTCTTGCAACCTCCTGCCAGCAAAAACAGAGCCTGGGAGGGCTGCACATGGCCCTCCCAAGTTCCATTTTCATTAGCAGAGGCACTGCAGGCCGGTCCTTTGCTGTTTCCATGGCAGCCCCAAAGGGCCAGATTTAAGCATATCATGGGCTGGATTCAGGCCCTGAGCCTTGAATTTGACACCCCTTCTTTTCAAGCTGCATGTGTTCGGGATCAGTTTGGATCCATTCTTCTTTAGTTTATTGCCTGAGGTACCTGGGTTCATGCTATGTTAAAAAAGTTGCATTATGTTTTATTACAAAGACTGTGTTGCAGTAGCCATTCTCATTTTCTCTAGAAAAGCAATTTTACATACAGTGACAAATAAATGAAGTTCTTTACACTGTATATGATAATTCAAACACTCCTGACCAGGAAAGATTTATGAAAACTTTCAAAAGCAATTTTGCATCAAGAGTTAGGTAATCAATTGTATTATTTCTCTGTGAAATATCTTTGCCAATTTTTAAACCAGTGGTACTGTTGTTGCTTTTAAGTTCTGAAATGCAAATTCTGTAGTTGTTTTTCCCATTTAATGAATATATAAAGGTTAAAAAAAAATCACAGTTCCTCCTACCCAAAAGTACAACAAAAATGTGTTTCTTTGCTTGTTAACTTTATTTAAAAAGTACATACTATATTTCAAACCATAAATTTTATTAAGATGAAAATATTACTTTTAAACTTTTTCATTAAAAAATGAAAAAGTAAAAAGCCAGCATTTTAATTTTATTGTTTATCAGGAAGAGATTAAATGTTTCAGATCAGTTAAAAAGAACTGACATATAACAGTGATATCCTCCAATTTTATCATTTCATGATCTCCAGACTAAAAATGAAATCCCAAGGTTTGGCTAATGTGCTGAGGGCAACATTTTCATTTCATTTCATTTTACAGTATTTTCAGCCTGTCCCAATCTGGGTGTCTAACATATAAACAAAATTAACAAATAAACAAAGTTAAAATAAAAACTGTAATTATATATAATCAGAAACAGCAAAGCAAGCAGTGATGTAAATGAAAAACTGATGGCAATCCATAATCAACTAGAATTGAAGACCAACTGAATTAATTTAACATTTTTTTTCTAAATAACAACAGATTGGGAGCTTCCAAGAAGAGAGTATTTTGAAACTCCTGTCACCTAGTCCATGCCCTATGTAATTCTTGAGAATTGGAGACACTCAACAGGGCCTCTTTAGATGTACTAACTAGGTAGGCAGACTACTTTCTGACAAGATACTGTCTGTTTAAATCCCAGTGGTGTGATTCATAGGGCTTCAAGGGTAGTAATCAACATGTTGGAATAGATTTATAGACCAGAGTCCAGAAGCTTATTGGTAATCAATGTGGTCATTTTAATGTTAGTGTTATTCTGCAACGCCTTCATCAGCCAACATGTTTTAGATCAGGGGTGTCCAATCTTGGCAACTTTAAGACTTACAGACCTCAATTCCCAAAATTGGCATGGCATCCTGATCCATGTAGGGTTATTATTGGTAACGCAACTGAAGCTGAGAGAAGGAATGCTTGGCTGCAGCTTCTACTGAGTTTCTACAGGGTCTAGACTCTAGTAGGACAGCAAAATCACACACACTATCTTGTCCCAAAGGTGCTTTTCAAAAGGCACCTGGATTTTAATGGCTTTTTTCCTTGAAGATATTTCACTTCTCATCCAAGAAGCTCCTTCAGTTCTGAAGGACTGAAGCAGCTTCTTGGATGAGAAGCGAAACTCCTTCAAGGAAAAAAAATCATGAAAATCCAGTTGCCACTTGCCTTTTGAAAAGCATCTTTGGGATAAGCATGACCTGGATGATTGAGAATCTTCATACACACACACTATCTTTTTTGGGGGATTGGGGAGCACAATCCTGTCCAAAGTCACTATTAGGGCAAGGGTATTAGAGTTCCCAGATGTTTATGGATGAGAAGCAATTTGTAAAGATAAGATTTAATCTGAATTTGTTTCTTCCACCAAATTCCTCGTTAACTCTAAGCGGAGATTCAGGACTCCTACCTTTCAGGTGCAAGCATCCAGGACACTCGTAAATAGCTAAAGGAAACAACTTTATTGTCTTCTGCCTTCTCCCGACTTCTTGCCTTCCCTTGGAAACAAACAAATAAGTTTTCATGGATCTTGGGTGTATAGGGGGGAGAGGAGGGGAATCAGACTTATGCCTCTTGTGGCTGTGCAGACTCAGATCTAATTCCCAGCTTGACCCTTCCTTCCAGCCTGGCTGTCCATTTCTCAGCATTACAGCTTTTGTAACTCAGCCCAACCTGTCAAAACATAAGCAGATAGCATCAGCAGCAGTGGCACACACACCCACTCCTCAAACTAATGGAAAAACCCTGATCTGAGCATTCTGTGTTCAAGAACTCTATAAATATATCCTTGTATGTTTCTAATTTCTGCCTCTAGGATTTGCTTTCCCTCCCAACGTTTTCCCTCGTCCCTGGTTTCCAACATGGGAGGCAATAAATGCCCTAACCTGTCAAGGGGTAGATGCAAATGTTCCCCTTGACTTGCTTGTGATGTCTTAATTTATCAGTCCAAGCATCCAACTTGACAGCAGGCTCCTCAGCTGTCTCTCCATTCTCCAGAATGCTTTGCTTAAAAGAGACTGCTGTTCTTTAAAACCAAAATTCAGTTCGTCTTAAAAACTCCTTTTTGCAAATTTGCAGATGATACTAAACTGGCAGAATAGCCAACACTCTAGATGATAGGCTCAAGATCCAGATGGATCTTGACAGACTTGAACATGGGGCCCTAACAAACAATATGAAATTCAGTGTAAAGAAATCTTACACTTAGGTAAGAAAAACCAAAAGTATAAATATAGATTGGGAGAAATCAGGCTTAAAAGCAGTAACTGTGAGAGGGATCTTGGAGTCTTAATGGACAACAAATTAAATATGAGCCAGCTAAAACATATGAAAAATTGGCCATGGCTAGTCTAGTGAAGAGAAGGACCAGGGGAGCCATGATAGCAGTTCTCCAATATTTGAGGGGAAAAGGAGGGGGAATCAACCTATTTTTCAAAGCACCTGAAGGCCAGACAAGGAATAATGGATAATGGATAATAAATAATGGATAATAAAGGAATAATGGAATAATGGAATAATGGATGGAAACTGATCAAGGAGAGATTCAACTTAGAAGGAAAAAATTAAGGAGAAATTTTCTGACAGTCAGAGCAATCAACCAATGGAACAGAAGTTGCCTTCGGAAGTTGTGGGAGCTTCATCACTGGAAGCTTTCAAGAACAACCTGGACTGCCATCTGTCAGAAATGGTGTAGAGTCTCCTGCTTGGGTGGGGGTGGGTTGGACTATATGATATACAAGGTTCCTTCTGACTCTGTTATTCTGTATTTTATAGTTTGTAAAATGTCCTATGTATTATGGAGCATCATTCGGAAGATCCATTCAACTTCTCTCATTGTCCTCTGGTGCCTACACCTACATCAGGTGTACATTCACCATCTGGGACTCATGACATCAGAAGCTGGGGTAGGAGGTGTCCCTTAGTTCAAAATCTGAGCTCCTGAATGTGCTGGACCAATCAGGCTTGTACCAACATTCTGCACCTTCTGGTCAATGACTCTTCTTCTGCAGAATGGCACTATCTTAGATTCTTATCTATGTCACATGTTGTCTCCAGCTACAGAAGGGGAACACTTATAGTTCGAATATAAGTTTCTCAAAGAAATATAATAATTATCTTGTTCAATCAGGCATTAGTAATACATCAAAATATTGCATTTCTCCTTCTTCCATTGAATTGACCTTGCATTCAATAGCAATTAAGAATGGTTCAAAGGCGAACTTTCACTGCTAAAGCCTAGCAATCAAGTCTGTAAGCCACAATAATGTCAAAGTGACACCATATTTGTCATCATGTCTGGTCAAGCTTATTAATTTTTGAAGCCCAAGTGCAACAATACATTTCCTTCAACTGTATTCGTCCACACTCCAATAGAGTATAAAATCGTACTATTCAATGGCAGGGGAAGCACATCATACATAGCAGGACATTGCGATGGAGCCACACTGCTCTCTTATGAATTCCTGTGTGGTGTACATTTCAGATAGTTTTACTGAGAGACTTCAGAGGATAATTAGAACTGCAGAAAACATAATTGCTACCAACCTGCCTTCCATTGAGGACCTATATACTGCACGAATCAAGAAGATGCCGTGAAAATATTTACAGATCCCTCACATCCTGGACGTAAACTGTTTCAACTCCTACCCTCAAAATGATGCTATAGAGCACTGCACACCAGAACAACTAGACACAAGAACAGTTTATTCCCGAACGCCATCACTCTGCTAAACAAATAATTCCCTCAACATGGTCAAACTATTTACTAAATCTGCACTAATATTAATCTTCTCATCGTTCCCATCACCAGTCTCTTTCCACTTATGACTGTATGACTGTAACTTTGACTGGTAATCCTTATGATTTATATTGATTTATATTGGCCATCTTTTGTGTTGTAAATGTTGTACCTTGATGAAGGTATCTTTTCTTTTATGTACACTGAGAGCCTATGCACCAAGACAAATTCCTTGTGTGTCCAATCACACTTGGCCAATAAAAAAATCTATTCTATTCTATCTATTCTATAACAGATCAGACTCCGCCATACTTGGTTATAACCTTCTTGGTTATATGAATAAGGTTCAATAAATCAAGCCTCCAGCAAAATGTAAAGTGTTTTACTGTGGACATGTAAATTACACATAATTTTCCTCTATTCCTTCTTATTTATTTCATTGTACATCATATCCAAAATTAGTTGTTGGTCTTCAGCAAGATAATGAAAGGACTTCAAAGATTTTAAGTGTAGTCTACAGAATCATTTTATGCTCTTTGGAGTGCATTGGTGCTCCCATGAATGTCTTTTTAGGAGTTCCCCAATCAAACATACCGCACACGGCATTTTCTTTTCTTTTTCAGTATTTATGAGTTTCAAAGTGATAACTGAATCCAGGTGGTGAAAGCCAAAAATAACCCAGCACCAGCTGGTCGTAAAGGCTGTCTCTCTCCAAGGGAGCGCTGGTTAAAACATTTGTGACTTGAAATAAAGCCCTGCAGATTGGTAATTTTATAAAAGAGAGAAAATATAATTTTCAGTTGGGGAAAACAAAACATGTTTCTGCCTATGGGTATAAATTAGAACAATGACATTTTATTTTGAAACTGTGAGCCTTGTTTCTAGCCTAAGCCAACAAGTCACCCTGATATCTTAACACTTGCTTTGGGAGCCTATTTTAGAAAGGTTTAAAAATACGTCTTCCTTGCATGAAATACATATTAATACTACTCGGCCAGCCTGTTCCAGCAATTTGGTATCGGGAAGCTCTTTTCTTGAAATTCAGAACTTTGGCTGTACAGGTTAGCAAATGTTGCATATTGCCCTAGGAACATCATAGGATCAGCTGCTTCCCTGTGGCATGGATTCATTACGTTAAAATCAATTACATTTTTAAGAAGTGATATCAAAATAGTTAGCCAACTAGTTATGGCATCTACAAATTTGTTAGCCATTTTTTTCTTCCCTTGGGCACATTGAAAACTATGTCCAGAACATTGCTCTGGAAGTTGGTGCCACTCTGAAACAATTCTGCTTTCCCTATATATTAAATGTAATATCCTAATGTATACAATTTAGATGGCCACTTTAAATCAAATGTGATCAATGTGAGGCCAAGGAACGATCCAACTTCCTCTTTGCAGCAAAGTATAATGTTGCGTTAAATCATGTTATTAGCCACATGAGGAAAAGGGCAGAACGGATTTGTGGAAGGTAAAAGTAGGAACACCATGAAGTCAAATAGCCAAATATATTACATTAGTGGCTAAGGCTAATGCAGTCCAGAGAATTATGATCAGATAGTGCTTGGGCGTCACACACTTGTGCTATGGCCAGAAGTTCCTTACAACTGGCTGATGCTGTATCATCTAAGAACACTTAATTAAATTGGCTGCAATTTATAAATAGGCCATCTGCCCAACTAGTGTAAGCATATAACGCCATAAATTAGGCCTCATAAATGCATGAATTTGATCGTAGAGAAACATACTATATACAGATAGTCCTTGACTTACAAAAGTTCATTTAGTGACTATTTGAAGTTACAACAACCCTGAAAAAGTGTCTTATTTTTCACACTTACGACCATCGCAGCATCCCCATGGTCACACGATCAATGGTCACACGATCAACCGACTATATTTATGATGTTTGCAGTGTCCCAGGGTCATGTGATCTCCTTTTGTGCCCTTCTGACAAGCAAAGTCAATGGGAAGCCAGATTCACTTAACAACCATGTTACTAACTTAACAGCTGCAGTGATTCACTTAGCAACTATGGCACAAAAGGCCTCATATGGGGCAAAACTCACTTAACAAATGTCTCACTTAGCAACAGAAATTTTGGGCTCAATTGTGGTCAAGAGCTACCTGTACAGGTTTTGGAAATATGTACCACACTTGTATCTTGCTTATTTTTGAGGCTCCTCTGTTTAAGACGCATGAGTATATAACGAACATTTATAAACTCATAATCAGTAATGGGAGAACTGGTCCAAAAAGCCCAGATGATCTTTACGATTTAGCAATACTTCAAAGTTCAATATTCACATTCAGTACTCCACCATTTTGATTCTCTGAGGCGTATTATGAAACTAACTCTTCATTATTGTAGGAAATTCCACTCTAGGCAAAACCTGGCCACTTGATTTGGTCTAGATTTTGCAATGGGAGGAATGCTAGCAAATCTGCTAATATGCGTCTTAGTGGATCTCCAAAACCCTGCGAACCAGGGGTGAAATTCAGTCGGTTCTATCCAGCTTGGGTGAACCAGTAGCAGCGGCTGCGGGAGGCTCCGGCCACCCACACGGACGTCATAACATCACTTTTTTGCAATGATTTTAAGCCTTTGCACATGCACAGAAGGCTTTGCGCATGCGCGGATGATGGCACGTGTGAGTAAAGCTAGCGCACGCAGGGCGTGCACACATTTACAAACCAGTAGGGAAGGTAAATAAATTTCGTTCCTGCTACGAACATATTGCCTAAAAAAAAGGCAGATGGAAGCTGCAGAGGTAGCTATCCTTAAAAATAGAATGCAGTATAAATAACAATCGGAAAACAGGTTTTCTCTAAAATATTTACTTGCATTATTTTGCTAGCTATTGATGAGGGAAGAAGAAAGGAGTCATTTTACATTCACTGATAAGAAAAGAAGCTGTTGAAAACAAAGGATTTAATGTACATCACCCCAAAATCGTAGCCACCAGCTGCTGTGGCAACATGTGAATGTCTTTGAAGATTAATTTGCTGTTTGAGAGGGCACGTTTGCATAGTGAAGTTAACCCTTTTTAAGTGCCTATATAGAACTTCAAACTCTGTTTCCTTCATTCCCTGTCCAGTTATTTTTTTTCTTTGTTCATCCAAATCCAGCTTTGCTATCTTCTTTCTTTTTCCATCACAGCACCTCTTACTCCATCTGTATCCTGCTTTTCTCCTCTCTTCTGCAGTTACTGATGGAAACCATGTGTTGTATGAGTGTATTTCTGCTTCTACATGTGAAGGACCTCAGAGATCTTCTAGTTCAACCCATGCCCAGGGCAGAAATCCTCAGCCCACTGGCATCTACAATTTGGGTTAACATCTCCAGTGATAAAAGATCCCCAAGTCCTGAAGGAAGGCTGTTCCATTGCTTCATATCTCTCTTTGTCAGGAAATTCCTCTTTATTTCGAGTTTGCGCATAGGGATCAATTGATTTTGTAAATCAATTTGATTTGATTTTACAAGGAATTAATTCTATTCAGTAGTTGGGGGGGGGGTTTTCCTTTTCTGATCCCTCTTTTTTAAAAATGGATTTTTTTGTGTGTGCATGCATGTTTATATATACATATATCATCCATGCAGAGAAGCATCTAATATGCAGCCATTTGTTTAATGGGGGATGTGTGGGGGGATGTAATCTCCAGAGTAGAAAAACTAAGGTTGCGAAGTTATATTCCAGGTAAAATCAATTCTGGAGATTGCCCCCCCCCCCACATCCCCCACTAAATATATATATATATTCATTCTTCTACTTTTGGCAGGAATCGTTTTAAGTTCAGGGTCATCTTCCTTTTGGCTAAAGATGATATATGGAAATAATCTGCATTTTAAATGTCTGTATTAGGGAAATTTATGTGTCAAAGAATGAAAGTGGGGTGACTTGCATTTTTTGATAAATTTTCTTCAACAATTTATACTAACAGTCACATAAAGTAGGAGAAAAAAGTTTTGTTCATTTTAGACAATATTATCCTTCCCTCACTAGGATTGGAAATAGGATTTCAAGGCCGCTGCCTCTGGCTGCACTAGCAGCATCTAGCAAAGGTTTTGTTTGTTTATTCATGTCAGAAACATCACATTTTTTAAAAAAAAGCATACTATATGACATAAATTTAAAGTATGAAATACAAGTTTAAAATGTGTACAAGTTAAACAGATCTGGCCCAGAAACTAGCAACTTAATCTGTTCTGTCGTACTGTCGTGAGTTCCTCAGATGCAGTTTATAGCTGGCTAATCCTTTAATCCAGAAACATCCAATCTAGCAAATGAAACATCTTAAAACATTACCTAGGGAATCCCACCCCCCTCCCTTGGAAAGAAGATGGCAGATAGAGCTGTATGGAAGTTGCAAGGGATTTTAAAAGAAGTGGATTATCTAGACTGCCTTGGGCAGTCAAGATTCAGGTTTAGGCCCAGATTCAGGCCTAGGCCCAGATTCAGGCCTAGGCCCAATAGAAAGCCTATTGGTGATTCTTGACCTATGACCAGACTTGGATGGGATGAATGTGACCATCTGGGTTTCTGCTGGAATTCTCAGGGATCTATGTTATTATTGACTACTGAATCCTTTGGGATGACTTGCAATGGTTGGGAATGAGAAACATCCTATTGCTGAGATTCCCTTCCCTCTAAAAGAGCAAATACATGTGTTTTTGGAGAAAAATGTTCAGCCCCTCAGGCACTCCAGCTTGTTTCTCTATGTTGTTTAATCTCTACATGAAAACATTAGGTGTTGCCATCAACTGGTTTGGGGTGAGGTTTATCTATATTTGTAGAGCTCACATCTGACCCTACTCAATGGCAATAACAGCAGCAAAGTATACATTACACTGCCTGCTTATGCACTTCTCAGAATCACACAGAATATTTCAGGTAAATATGGGCAAAATCCCTGCAGATCTGCTGCATAAATTTGCAGCTTTCCTAGTGAATAAAATAACTTAGAAGTGGTCTAGTTAGATACTGTTATGTATTCTTGTATGTACCTTTAAATATTTGGGCGGGAAATCAGCACGTTGCTGATTGGACGAAGCCGCCAGTAGAACTGTATAAAAGGAGAGGTTTTCCCCCAGCCTGTTGCTGGGTTCACCATATATTAAAGAGCTGTTGTCACTACCCTGGTCTCCAGCCTCGTTACTTCCAGAACCTAACACTGGCGACGAAGGTGGGATCTCGAGGCTAAGGAGAACCAGAACCGAGCTGAAGCACGATAGACCCGAACCCAGCAAACACAGGGCAGAAAAGCGGAGATGGCCAGCTACACTCCGCCCGCACCGTTTGACCCGGCTAAAGAGAAATGGGGAACATATATGACCCGTTTCGAAAGCTTTCTAGAAGCCAACGAACTGCAAGGAGTTCCAGATAACCGCAAAAGGGCTTATTTCTTAAGCCACTGTGGTCCGGAGGTCATTGATATCGCGGAAGCCCTGGCAGAGCCAACGCCGTTACAATCGGTGTCGTGGCCAACTCTACAGACATTACTAAGAAACCACTTCGCGCCAACGCCGTCCAAATACGTGCGGCGGTTTGAATTCGGAGAGCGAAGGCAGATGGAGGGCGAATCCATCGGTGACTACATGGCCGCCCTAAGGAAAGCGTCCAAGGACTGCGGATACCGCGACCTAGACGAGGTGCTCCTCGAGCAACTCATCCGAGGGGTCAAAGACATCCGTTTGCGGCGACGGCTGCTAGCAAAGAGCAACCTAACGCTGGCCAACGCTCTGGACGAAGCCAGAGCACATGAAATGTCCACCCAAGCGGCGGAGACACTGCAAAAGCCTCTCCCACCTAAGGCGAGCGCAAAGCCAACTCCAGTGCACCAGGAGGAGGTTCAGACCGACTCCGACAGTGAAGATGAGGAAGGGGTCTGCCGAACCGAGAAACGCGACAAAGGGGACCGAGACGAATGCGGAAGCTGCGGCGGTCAACACCAGCGCCAACGCTGCAAGTTTAAGGACGCGATATGTCGGCGGTGCGGAAAGAAAGGGCACCTAGCTCAAGTTTGTCGAGCGGCCCAACCTTCCCGCCGAAAATTCAAATCGGCCAATCAGAGCGCGGAATCGGCAAGGCGACCCGCGATTGGCTCAAACAAAAAAGGCGCGGATTCAAACCAAACGACTGTGGTCATAGGCCGCGCCTCGACCCGAGTGGAGAAGATCTTCACCAAACCAAAAATAGAGGGAGTACGGTGCCAGCTCGAAGTAGACACGGGATCAGCGATCACCATCATGTCCTGGGACACTTTGGCGAAGTCACTGCCGTCAGTCGCGAAGCGCCACCTGCAAGCACAACGGCTACGAGTCCACGACTACCAGGGAATCGCATCCTGTTAGAGGACCACCTCCGTCCAGTCGGTCACGGACCACACAAGAAGACCCTGCCCATCACGATCGTCGAAGGGACCCTGCCCAGTCTGTTGGGACTAGACTGGTTTCGTGCCCTGGGCATGGGAGTGACTGGCATCTACAGAAGTGACTGTAACCTGAAAGACACTCTCTTTAACGAGTTCGAAGATGTCTTCAAGGACTGCCTGGGCAAGTACAAGGGGACCCCTATTTCCTTCAACTTAGACCCCAGGTAGCTCCCATTAGGCTTAAGGCGAGGAGAGTCCCTTTGCCCTAAAACCAAAAATTGACAAGGAGCTAGATAAGCTCATAAATCAGGGGATTTTGGTGCCAGTCGATCACGCAAAGTGGGAGACGCCAATCGTCACCCCAATAAAACCAGACGGGTCAATTAGAATTTGCGCTGACTACAAGGCGACGCTTAACAAAGCCTTACAGAAAAGCGCTTACCGGTTCCGTGGTGCAACACTTGCTGCACTCTTTGGGGCGAGGCAAGTCTTTGCAAAGTTAGACTTGGCTCAAGCCTACCAACAACTGCCGTGAGCGCCCGCACAGCCGAAGCCCAAACGATTGTAACGCACAGGGGGGCCTTCAAGTGTACCCGATTGCAATTTGGGGTGAGTGTGGCACCAGGGCTGTTCCAAAACCTAATGGAACGACTTCTGCAAGGGCTCCCAGGGGTAGTTCCCTACTTCGATGATGTCTTGATTTCAGGGGAAAACGTAGAGGAATTGGGGGAGCGTTTGAGAAAGGTTCTGGGCATTTTCCGGACAGCCGGATTAAAAGTCAAGGTAAACAAATGCCAAATAGGGGTCGAATCCGTCGAATTCTTGGGCTACCGGATAGACAAGAAAGGAATTCACCCCACTGAGAGCAAGGTCAAGGCAATTAGAAAGGCTCCAGCGCCCAAAAACAAAGCAGAGCTACAGGCATTCCTGGGGCTAGTGAATTTTTACGCGGTCTTTTTAAAAAACAAAGCGACTGTTGCTGAACCGCTGCATAGGCTTTTAGGAAAAAATACTGTTTGGTCTTGGGGAAAGTCGGAAAATAGGGCTTTCGAAGCAGTAAAAAACCTGCTCTCGAGTGACAGCCTGCTCATCCAATATCATAACACTTTGCCCCTAGTGCTGGTTTGCGATGCCTCCCCTTATGGGGTGGGGGCTGTACTCAGCCATAGACTTCCAAACGGCACAGAAGCCCCTATAGCTTTTTACTCTAGAACGATGTCCTCCCCAGAGAGGAACTACAGCCAATTAGATAAAGAAGCACTAGCCATTGTGTCAGGGGTGAAAAAATTCCACGAATATGTTTTTGGGCGGGATTTTGAAATCGTGACTGACCACAGACCGCTACTAGGGATAATGGCTGGCGACCGCCCAACGCCTGTGGCACTTTCGCCACGCTTGACCCGATGGACTATTTTCTTAGCCGCTTATTCGTACAAGCTGCAGCATCGACCAGGAAAAGAAGTGGGGCATGCAGACGCGTTAAGCAGATGCCCACTACCAGGGGCCATCAAGACCCCACGCCGGGACGCCCATCCTGCTTATTGACTCTTTGGACTCTGGCCCAGTCACATCTAAGGAAGTGGCTCGGGCATCATACCGGGACATTATGTTAAGGACTGTACTCGGTTGGGTACAAGAGGGTGGCCGCTGCGCGGGCGAGCAGTTTTAAATTTGTTAAAAAGCGGATGAGCTCTCGGCTCAAGGGGTGCCTGTTATGGGGTGATCGTGTGGTAATCCCGATAAATTAAGGGAAAGGTACTGGACCTCCTCCACGAGGTCACCCAGGGATCGTCAGGATGAAGGGGCTAGAAGCTATGTGTGGTGGCCACTCATGGACTCAGAGATTGCTGAGAGGGTGGGGAAATGCCAGGCTTGCCAAGAGTCCAGACCCCTACCCCCAACGGCCCCAGTCAGGGAATGGGAAAAACCCCAAGGGCCCTGGTCAAGAATCCACATTGATTTTGCTGGCCCTTTCCATGGCCAAACTTTCTTAGTGGTTGTCGACGCATTCTCTAAATGGTTGGAGATCATACTCATGAAATCCACTACGGCAGAGGCAGTAATCGCAGCCCTGCGCCACTTATTCGCAACCCACGGGTTGCCTGACACTCTGGTGTCCGACAACGGGCCGCAATTCACGGCAGCCCAGTTCAAAGAATACTTGGCAGAGGAGGGCATCCGACATGCCCTCTCTGCGCCTTTCCACCCTGCGTCGAATGGCCTTGCAGAGCGTTCCGTCCGGAGCGCTAAGGAGGCATTGTCCAGGCTCAAGCCAGGTGACTGGCAAACAAAGATAGACCTCTTTCTGGCCGTTCAGCACAGAACCCCAAGCACTGCTACAGGCAGAAGCCCAGCCGAATTATTGATGGGACGGAAACTCCGGTGCCCACTTGACCGTTTGAGTCCCCATTACACACCAGAGGGTTACAAGGGGGAAATAGACAAAACAAGGGAAATGGGCATAGGCGACGGTGTGGGCCCGCAACTACGGAGGCAGCCCAAGTTGGCTCAGGGCAAATAATAAAACAACCGGCCCAAAGTCATACTTGGTGAATTACAAGACAACCGGTATGGGCGCCACATAGATCAGATAAGGAAGCGAATAACTGAACAAACTAAGCCACAGGAAACAAATTATGACCCCTCCTTATTTGAACCCACAGCTGACCATGACCGGGAGGCGCAAGACTTAGCTGAGGTCCCGGAGGTCCAGCGGCGCCATCAGGTTCGAGGAAACGACAGGAAAATTACAAAAAGTAATCCAGGGCGGATGGCCAAGAAAAAGTCTGCCAATAATCCAGGGCCCGATGGCCTAGAGAAAGAGCTGGGAGGAAAACAGACCCTCCGAACAGCTCAAAACACCACCCAGGACTGAACCGCGCAGGTCTGAAAGAACTAGGAGACGCCCAGGTTATTTGCGTGACTACGTCGAAAAATAACATGTAAATAAAATGTAAATAGAGGCAAAGTGTTTTCTGGGAGGGGAGGAGTGTTATGTATTCTTCTATGTACCTCTAAATATTTGGGGGGAAATCAGCACGTTGCTGATTGGGGAAACTCAGTAGAACTGTATAAAAGGAGAGGTTTTCCCCCAGCCTGTTGCTGGGTTCACCATATATTAAAGAGCTGTTGTCACTACCCTGGTCTCCAGCCTCGTTACTTCCAGAACCTAACAGATACCACATGGTCAGAATCCATTCTATTAAGCAAGGGGGGGGGGCAACATAGTGCTACTGTCAGGGACTACTTTGAACTGAAGAGAGGTAGATAGTATTCTCTCTAGGCCAAGTGTACAATATTGGATTCAAGAGGTAGTCAGTGCTTCATTGAAATAGAAGTGAAGCTTCTCTGTTGCATTCTTTGAAGAAGGTTGCAGTCTGCCCTGTATTGAAAACAACAATACTCTCCTGTGACCCAGTCATCAGACAAATTTGTTTGATCTCCAAGCTTTCTTTTTCAGTAAAAGTTGTTGATATGTCAAGGAATCGGCTACAAAGGATCTTAGATGGAACAGATTATGTAGATCCGGGTTGTCTAACCTGGCAACTTTAAGACTTAGGGACTTCAATTCCCAGACCACCCCTGATTTAGATCCTAGGGATTGAAGCAGGTTATGGGCAGAAATAGGGACGTGGTGACTTAGTGGGTAAGACGCTGAGCTTGTCGATCGAAAGGTTGGCAGTTCAGCGGTTTGAATCCCTAGTGCCGCATAACGGGATGAGCTCCCATTACTTGTCCCAGCTTCTGCCAACCTAGCAGTTTGAAAGCATATAAAAAATGCAAGTAGAAAAATAGGGACCACCTTTGGTGGGAAGGTATCAGCATTCCGTGTGCCTTTGGCGTTTAGTCATGCTGACCACAGAGACATCTGACCACATGACCACAGAAACGTCTTTGGACAACGCTGGCTCTTCGGCTTTGAAACAGAGGTGAGCATCGCCCCCTAGAGTCGGGAATGACTAGCACGTATGTGCGAGGGGAACCTTTACATTTACCTTTTTATGCGGCAGAAAGAGCATTGGTTGCTCTTACTAATGACCTCCATCAGGATCTTCAGAGGATAAGTGCACCCTTAGTCGTATTAGATGTCTCTTATCATAAGTTTGTTCTATACAGCTGACAAGGTTTGGGATTTGGGGCCATTATTTCATAATTCTATGCTTCTAGCTGGCAGCATGAGGAGAAAATACTCAAATGTTTGGTTACTACAGAGTTCAGTGCTATCCCAATATTTAACATCTACCTAGAAACACTGGGGTAAGCCAAAATTTCATTCAACAGGGGCCAAAGTGGGAACGTCTTAACTGGTGTTTGGAGGTTGTTAGGGAGTGTATGTGTGAAACAATATCAAATTATACCCTACAGAACTAAGGTGGTGCTTGTTAGCGAATATTTGAGTAGTATGGTAATGTAATATGACATACATAACATTGTACGATTGTGCTCCCCTGAAGAGAATTGGATGATGTGCTAGTTATTATTCTGAACTAGGATGCCCGGGTGATGGTAATGCAAATTTTTATCACCACACAGCTGAACTATTTCAATACGCTCTATGGAGAGGACTAAAAAATTGCAGGTGATACCAGTTGCTGGTGATCAGATTGCTGGCAGAGTAACCCTGCAATCGCATCATTTTTATGGTCCTTGTGCTGATCATCAGCAGAATTCCAGGCCTAATTCATAGTCCTGGTCATCATCTTTCATAGCCTATGCAAAACAGCACCAGAATACTGTCACCTTGCCAAAATCAAATCTGCCTGTCCAATGCAAACATCTGGAAAGGGCCTGCTTTGATAATTCCTCTTCTGGTGAGAAGTACATGACAGATGAGTTAGGCCAGTGGTCTCCAACCTTGTCAACTTTAAGCCTGGTGGACTTCAACTTCCAGAATTCCCCAGCCAGCAAAGCAAAGCTGGCTGGGGGATTCTGGGAGTTGAAGTCCGCCAGGCTTAAAGTTGACAAGGTTGGAGACCCCTGAGCTAGACAGTCGGCCTTTTTTGTGTGATAGCACAGCAAATCCACAGTCCCAAACATGACCTATCAGAATTGTGTGTGACCCTCACTGCACTCTACAAAGCAGTTGTCCATGTCCCCCTTAGGACTCCATCTCTACTTTTCAACATTCTTTTTGTTTGTTGTTCTCAATTGGTGGAAAGATCTGCAGGTAATGAATAAATGATTCTGTTCCTTGCTTATTGAACAACTAAAGTCAGACAAATGCTGCAACCGTAATGGCATGTGTGAATGATCTTGAGAGATAGGAGGAAGACCCACAAGCTAGGCAGTGGTCTGATAAATAAAATTTGAGACTGAAGGAGGTGGGGATAGGTCTCGGAAAGGATCTTCCCTAGTTTTTAGAAATGTAAAGGGTGGGAAGCAGGGGTGAAATGCTCCCGGTTCGGACCAGATCGCCTGATCCAGTAGCAATGGTGGAGGGTGGTTCGGAGAACCAGTAGCAAAAATCCCTCCCCCCCCAATGCCCAGCTGAGCTGTGCGATCATCAGAGGTTGTTTTTTTTTACTTTTAAAAGCATTTTTTTCTTTGGCCAAAAAAATGCTTTTAAAAGTTAAAAAAAGATCGCGCAGCTCAGCTGGGTGCTAGCCAAAAAACGGGGGGGGGGGGAGAGTCCATTTTTTTCTCCCAACAGGCTCTGCTAGCAAAACCAAAAAACAGGGGAGGGGGAGTCCGTTTTTCCTCCAAACAGGCTTTGCTGAAGCTTCCCTGAAGCCTGCTGGGAGGAAAAACGGACTCCCCCTCCCATTTTTTGGTTTGGCTATCAGGGAAGCCTGCTGGGAGAAAAACGGGGTGTTTGGGTGTGTTTCATTTTTGAGAGAGAGAAAGAGAGAAAGAAAGGAGGGAGGGAAGGAAGGAAGGAAGGAAGGAGTACAAACCTGCCACTAGAGGCAGCTTCAGAGGATAATCCAGGGCTGGAAGGGACCTGGAGGTCATCTAGTCCAACCCTGCTCCAGCAAGACATTGCTAGAGAGTTTCTGTCTTTTGATCCCCCAGTCACATAGCCACGCCCACCCAGTCACATGACCCCCCACTAAGCCATTCCCACAAGCCATGCCCACAGAACCTGTAGCAAAAAAATTTAGATTTCACCCCTTGTGGGAAGGGTATTTTCAATCTTATAAGATTTTTTAACATGGACTTAAATAAAGATAAAATTAGTATTCGTTCTTTTTGTCTAGACATCTATCTGTTTATTTCTCTATCTATCTATCTCTATAATTTATTGGCTGCCCATATTATCACAGGATAACTGTGAGTTTTTGGAGGGCTAACAACAACATTCTGTCACCTGTTTCCTCAAGTGTCCTTGAAGAAAACTATTCCAAGGATTAGTTATCATTATGTCTAATGGTAACTAATCCTTGAAATAGTTTTCTTCAAGGACACTTGAGGAAACCAGTGACAGAATATACAATTATGTGGGTGAAAGGAGTTAGTCCTCTTCCACTATATGGAAGGACACATAATGTGATTTGAGCTCAATTCCTGCCTCCCTTATTTCCCTTATAGCAATTCCTTCAATTTTATTACAAACCTTGCCTCTTTTTCCATATTTCCACATACCCTAAAATATTATAACACTTATCCTGGTGGAGACCTATAGGATATTTTTTTAAGTACAAATCATAATTCTTAGAATGGAAAATGTTCACCATAAAGAAGTTATACTCACATTTGTTACTTTGGCCAATATTAAGTGGGATGGAAAGATTTGAATTTATGATGGAAGACTACAGAACAGCTAAAAGGGATACTGTCTCAATTTATTAGAAGTTATAAATTAGACTCAGTAGGCATTTCATTGAGAACTATATAAGTAAGTCATATTTCACAGTTTTGAACCCAGCAAAACATACCAATCTTCTTTTACATTTTAGGAAAAGGAGATTAAAAACTGGGGCATGTAAGGTAGTAGGCCTGTCCTCCCATGGTCAAATTTGGTTGGTTGAGATGGAAGCCGTTACTATAATGGCATTATAACAAAGTTTATTTTAAAAACTCTGGGACCACTGCTGTCTTCCTGCCTGTGTCCTGCCATTCAGTGACAGCAGCTAAAATGAGATGTTCCAGGGATATGTCATAGGTGACATCAAGTTGCATCAAGATACTAAATCTCTGTATTCCTCCAAAAAGGCCCCAAGGTACTCAGACCAAGCCCTGACAGTTTAATTAATTCCACCTTGCTGCAATCAAAGGGAAGTGAAAAGGATAAGAAAAAAACAGAGAAAAAAAATTGTCTCATGGAACCACATACTACTATGCTTAAGGCATGAACTGCCCCATCCCGGTCTGCTTCCCTCTTGGATTGCAAGTATTCTGGCTTTTCATTATGAAATTAGCCAGGAGACCCTGGTTTCTGATCCTATAATTATTCTCTTTCTTTCTCTAATAACAAGCATTCATAATAGACTCTCTTATCTTCCACACTGTTCCATGGATCCTCTCATTTTAATCCAGTTCTAATAATTATATTTTATTAGCCTTTTTCTGTTACGATAAGAGAAAATTCACCTGGTCTTTCAGGTGTTCCGACAGTGCACCCATCACCAATGTAAGTTAATTCATCCACCATGTTGTCAGTCATCCCTTTCTTCTCTTTCCTTCCACCTTCTCCATCAGTACAGCGTTAGAGAGTCAGAGGGTCACATAATGTGTCCAAAGAAGGATAATTTGACCTTGGTCATTGTGCCCTGAATGAGAACTCTGGGCCAATTTATTCAAATGGTGTGCTTGTTTTCTTGACTATTCACAAGTTATTCTCAGACGTCTTCTTCAACACCAACGTTGAAAAGCATTAATATCCATAAAAATTAATATTCTTTACAAACACACACATACACACACACTATCTATCTATCTATCTATCTATCTATCTATCTATCTATCTATCTATCTATCTATCTATCTATCCATCCATCCATCCATCCATCCATCCAGTGTGATAGCAGACTTTCTCTACAAGCTTTTTTCATCATACCAGGACAATCACTTTTTTTAGCTTCATTAATAAGACTTCATTCATACCATCTTAAATGAGAAATTTAAGAATTCTTTTAAAAATACACAACAGAGATCTCTAAAATATACAAATGCTTTGGAAAAAAAACCTTAAGAGAAACTGATTTTATTTACCTATTTAACCATTTTTTAATTTTCCATTAATTATTGTTAATATAAAATTATTTTCTCTAATAATAGTGTTATATTACATATGTGAATGTATTAGCCTTCAACACTGAAGAACCATTTTGTTTTATTGTTTATAGAATAGAATAGAATAGAATAGAATAGAATAGAATAGAATAGAATAGAATAGAATAGAATTTTATTTTATAGAATTTTATTGGCCAAGTGTGATTGGACACACAAGGAATTTGTCTTGGTGCATATGCTCTCAGTGTACATATATTACCTTATATGTAACAGCATCAAATTGTTAGTTTCATTTATTTTTTCTTTCATTCTAATTGGCAGATTGGTTTTCTTTGTTTTATTTTGAGATAATGATGCCTTTGAATTAAGCTTGATTCCTGATAACTACAAGGACATAGCTACCCTGTTGTCTTGGCAACAGTATGAGACTGGGATGTTTTTCACCTTCTCAGATCCAGTTACTATCCTAAGAACTTTTATGAGATTGGCCAAGTTCAGCTAGATGTTGCAGACTTCAGTGACTTCTAAGGACAAGGCAGTATAGAATTAATAGCAGTAGGTGCACTAGGCGAAAGACTAGTGGTAATAGCTTTTCTAAAGGCAAAGATCTCTTTTCTTTTTTGAAGTGAGCATTTTCTTAGCTCTTGTTGACTCTTAGTGGTATTCGAGTCAGGTGAACACCTTCCCTCACCTTCAGCCTAGAAATATTCAGTGTTGCCTTCAGCACGGCCCCAGATTCAGTAGTGGTATTCACTTACCTTCACTGTTCAGAACTATCAGTGCGTGTGCCACTTCCGTATATGTGCAGGGCGTCCATGATGATGTCTAGGTGGGTGGGCAGAGCCTCCCACCACCACCGCTACCGGTTCAGAACCTGTAGAATCCCACCACTGCCCAGATTGTCTGTCTCTTTCTGCCTAAACAAGCTTTACTCTTTCAAAATTTTCTCAACTCTAATTCAGCACCCTTCCTCAACTCCACAAAAATTAGCTTTGCTCTCCCCCCCACACCCCACCAATTTCTCCTACTCAACCCTTGTTAGCTCTCCTTCTCTCTCCTACTCAACCCTTGTTAGCTCTCCTTCTCCTGAAAAGTAAAGGTAGTAAAACTGAGCCCAAAATTTCTATTGTTATAAGCAAGACAGTTGTTAAGTGAGGTTCCCCCTCTCATTTTACTACCTTTCTTGCCACAGTTGATAAGTGAATCACTGCAGTTGTTCAGTGAGTAACGTGGTTGTTAAGTGAATCTGGCTTTCCCATTGATTTTGCTTGTCAGAAGGTCACAAAAGGAGTTGACATGACCCCAGGAAATTAGAACCCTCATAAATGCATGTCAGTTGCCAAACGTCCAAATTTTGATCATATGACCACGGGGATGCTGCTACAGTCATAGGTGTAAAAAACGGTCATTAGTCACTTTTTACTATTGTAACTTCAAATTGTAACTTCAAATTCAAATTACAGTGCTATTGTAACTTCGGTATGTCTAGTTTAATAAAAAGAAGGACTAGGGGAGACATGATAGCAGTGTTCCAATATCTCAGGGGTTGCCACAAAGAAGAGGGAGTCGGGCTGTTCTCCAAAGCACCTGAGGGTAGAACAAGAAGCAATGGGTGGAAACTGAACAAGGAAAGAAGCAACTTAGAACTAAGGAGAAATTTCCTGACAGTTAGAACAATTAATAAGTGGAACAACTTGCCTCTAGAAGTTGTGAATGCTCCAACACTGGAAATTTTTAAGAAAATGTTGGATAACCATCTGTCTGAGATGGTGTAGGGTTTCCTGCCTGGGCAGGGGGTTGGGCTAGAAGGCCTCCAAGGTCCTTTCCAACTCTGTTGTTATATTATATTATATTATAAATAGCCACAATGAATGGTTGTAAGTCGAGGCCTACTTATAATTCCCAGGAAACATGGGACTGTTCCAGTCTCCACCATGCTTACTTCTTCCTGGACACTTCCTGGATATATTCATATTCATATTGCCACCAGACTTGAAATTCTGGATTTAGAAAATTTAGAACTCCGTCACCTTCGGGATGACCTGAGCATAACTCATAAAATCATCTGCTACAATGTCCTTCCTGTCGAAGACTACTTCAGCTTCAACCACAACAGTACACGAGCACACAATAGATAAATAAATAAATAAACTTAAAGTGAACTGCTCCAATCTTGATTGTAGAAAATATGACTTCAGTAACAGAGTTGTTAATGCCTGGAATGCACTACCTGACTCTGTGGTCTCATCCCCAAATCCCCAAAACTTTAACCAAAGACTGTCTACTGTTGACCTCACCCCATTCCTAAGAGGTCTGTAAGGGGTGTGCATAAGAGCACCACCGTGCCTACCGTTCCTGTCCTAATGTTCCCTTTATTTCTTTTCAATTTGTGTGGTTATTTCATGCTTATACTTATATATATTGTTCTGTTTGACAAAATAAATAAAATAAAACAAATAAATAAATAAATATTTATATTCATATTCTCTCTTTCTCCCTCTCTCCTCTCTCTCCTCTCTCTCCTCTCTCTCCTCTCTCTCCTCTCTCTCCTCTCTCTCTCCTCTCCCTCTCTCCCCTCTCTCCCTCTCTCTCCTCTTTGTCTTTCTCCTCCCCCCCCTCCCTCCATGGATTTTCCTGACTTCCCACCTTTGGCTCTAATGGGAGATGTTAAGTTCGGGAAGTAGCGAGGCTGGAGACCAGGGTAGTGACAACAGCTCTTTAATATATGGTGAACCCAGCGACCAGGCTGGGGAAAAACCTCTCCTTATATACAGTTCAACCGGCGGCTTTAACCAATCAGCAACGTGCTTGTTTCCCGCCAAAACCATTTAAAGATACATTACACTCCTTCCCCCCAGAAAACACTTTACCCATATTTACATGATATTTACATATTATTTTTCAACGTAATCACGCAAATAGACTGGGCGTCTCCTGTCTCCTTCGGACCTCGGCAGTACATTCCTGGGAGTGGGTCGAGCTGACCGGAGGGCTGTTTGCTCCTCTCAGCTCCTTCTCTAGGCCATCCGGCCCTGGATTATTAGCAGAGTCGTCCCTGCTGTTTTCTACTGGAACCTGTGGGCGTCGCTGGACCTCCGGAATTTCAGATAAGTCCTGCGAGTTCTCCGGGTTTGAGTCAGCTGTGGAATCAAACATTGTGTAGTCAGGGCCCGTTTCTATTAATTCAGATTGTTCGGCTATTCGTTTTCGTATTTGGTCTATGTGGCGCCTCCATACTCGGCCGTCCTTTAACTCCACCAAGTATGACTTTGGACCTGTTCTGTTTAGGATTTGTCCTGCTATCCAGGTTGGGCCTTCACCATAGTTGTGTGCCCACACTCGGTCGCCTATGTCCATTTCTCTTGTTTTTCCTATTTCCCCCTTGTAACCCTCCGGCGTATAGTTTGGATTTAGGCGGTCTAGGGGGCACCTGAGCTTTCGGCCCATTAATAATTCGGCTGGGCTTCTGCCGGTTGTGACACAGGGGGTTCTGTGTTGGACGGCCAGGAAAACATCGATTTTTGTTTGCCAGTCGCCTGGCTTAAGTCTGGACAATGCCTCTTTTGCGCTCCGGACGGAACGCTCTGCAAGGCCATTCGTCGCAGGGTGGAAAGGCGCCGAGAGGGCATGTCGGATGCCCTCTTCTGCCAAGTACTCCTCAAATTGGGTTGCCGTGAATTGCGGGCCGTTATCGGAAACTAGCGTGTCGGGCAACCCATGGGTTACAAATAGGTGTCGTAGGATGGAGATCACGGCCTCGGCTGTCATGGATCTCATGAGAATGATTTCCAGCCATTTGGAGTAGGCATCTACTACGACCAGGAAGGTTTGGCCGTGGAAGGGGCCGGCAAAATCAATGTGTATTCTAGACCAGGGGCCCTGGGGTTTCTCCCATTCCCGAACCGGGGCCGTTGGGGGTAGCGGTCTGGACTCCTGGCAGGCCTGGCATTTCCCTACCCTTTCAGCAATTTCTGAGTCCATTAAGGGCCACCACACATAGCTTCTCGCTAGGCCCTTCATCCTAACGATCCCTGGGTGACCCTCGTGGAGGAGATCCAACACCCTTTTCCTCAATTTTTCTGGGATCACCACTCTATCCCCCCATAGCAGGCACCCCCCTTGAGCCGAAAGTTCCCCACGTTTTTTTACAAATTCTTTAAAACGCTCGCCCGGCGCAGCGGGCCACCCTCTTTGTACCCAACCGAGTACAGTTCTCAAAGTAATGTCGGTATGGCCGAGCCACCTCCTTAGATGTGACTGGGCCAGAGTCAGAGAGTCAATTAACAGTATGGGCGTCCCGGGTGGGGTCTTCGATCGCCCCTGGTAGTGGGCATCTGCTTAATCGTCCGCATGCCCCAACTCTTTTCCGGCCGATGCTGCAGTTTGTAGGAATAGGCGGCTAAAAGATAGTCCATCGGGTCAATCGTGGCGAAAGTGCCACAGGCGTTGGGCGATCGCCAGCCAGTATCCTAACAGTGGTCTATGGTCTGTCACAATTTCAAAGTCTCTACCAAAAACGTATTCGTGAAACTTTTTTACCCCTGACACAATAGCTAGCGCTTCCTTATCCAACTGGCTATAGTTCCTCTCTGTCGAGGACATCGTTCTGGAGTAGAAGGCTA
Source organism: Ahaetulla prasina (assembly GCF_028640845.1). NCBI lineage: Eukaryota > Metazoa > Chordata > Lepidosauria > Squamata > Colubridae > Ahaetulla > Ahaetulla prasina. Next base: position 223,593,228 of record NC_080540.1, on the reverse strand, counting down.
TTGGGGCTTCTGTGCCATTTGGAAGCCTGTGGCTGAGCACAGCCCCACCCGTAAGGGGAAGCATTGCAGACTAATACTAATGGCAATGAGCTATGATACTGAATCAGTAAGCTATCGCTCGAGAGTAGGTTTTTTACTGCTTCGAAAGCCCTAGCTTCCGACTTTCCCCAAGACCAAGCAGTATTCTTTCCCAGTAACTTATGTAGCGGCTCGGCAACGGTTGCCTTATTTTTTAAAAAGACCGCGTAAAAATTCACTAGACCCAGGAATGCCTGTAGCTCTGTTTTGTTTTTGGGCGCTGGAGCCTTTCGTATTGCCTTGACCTTGCTTTCAGTGGGGTGAATTCCCTCCTTGTCTATTCTGTAGCCCAAGAACTCTACGGATTCTACCCCTATCTGGCATTTGTTCACTTTAACCTTTAGACCGGCTGACCGGAAAATGCCCAGAACTTTTCTCAAACGCTCCCCCAATTCTTCTAAATTTTCGCTGATATCAATACATCATCGAAATAGGGACTACCCGGAGCCCTTGCAGAAGTCGCTCCATTAAATTTTGAATAGACCAGGTGCCACACTCACCCCAAACTGTAACCGGGTACACTTGAAAGCACCTCTGTGAGTCACAATCGTCTGGGCTTCGGCTGTGTTGGCGTCTACGGGCAGTTGTTGATAGGCTTGAGCCAAATCTAACTTGGCAAAAACGTGCCCTTGCCCCAGCGAGTGCAGCAAGTGTTGCACCACGGGGACCGGGTAAGCGCTTTTCTGCAAGGCTTTGTTTAACGTCGCCTTGTAGTCAGCGCAGATTCTAACTGACCCATCTGGTTTCACTGGGGTGACGATTGGCGTCTCCCACTTTGCGTGATCGACTGGCACCAGAATCCCCTGACTGATGAGCTTGTCTATCTCCTTGTCAATCTTGGGTTTAAGGGCAAAAGGGACTCTCCTTGCCTTTAACCTAATGGGGGCTACCTGGGGGTCTAAATTGAAGGAAATAGGGGTCCCCTTGTACTTGCCCAGGCAGTCCTTGAAGACATCTTCGAACTCGTTCATGAGTGTGTCTTTTAGGTTAAAGTCACTTCTGTAGATGCCAGTCACTCCCATGCCCAATGCACGGAACCAGTCTAGTCCCAACAGACTTGGCAGGGTCCCTTCGACTATCATGATGGGCAGGGTCTTCTTGTGTGGTCCGTACTCGACGCGGACGGAGGTGGTCCCTCGAACAGGGATGCGATTCCCTTGGTAGTCGTGCACTCGTAGCCGTTGTGTTTGCAGTTTGCGTTTGGCGATTCTCGGCAAAGCTTTCGCAAAAGTGTCCCAGGACATGATTGTGATCGCTGACCCTGTGTCCACTTCTAGTTGGCACGGCACTCCTTTGATTTTCGGTTTTGTGAAGATTTTCTTCTCGACGCGGGTTGCTGCACGGCCTATTATCACGGTCGTTCGATTTGAATTCGCGCCCTTTTTGTTTTGACCAATCGCGGGTCGCCTTGCCGATCCTGCGCTCTGATTGGTTGGTTTGAATTTTCGGCGGGAAGGTTGGGGTGCTCGACAGACTTGAGCCAGGTGCCCCTTCTTCTCGCACCGCCGACATGTAGCGTCCTTGAACTTGCATCGTTGACGCTGGTGTTGCCCTGCGCAACTTCCGCATTCATCGGTCTTCTTTGCCCCTTCTCTCGGTGAGGCAAACTCCTTCCTCATCCTCGCCGTCTGATTCGGTCTGGATTTCTTCGTTGTGGACGGGGTTGATTTCGCTCGCCGTTGGCGTGAGTGGCTTTGTAGGGTTTCCGCCGCTTGGGTGGACATCTCATGAGCTCTGGCCGTCCAGGCGTTTGCCAGCGATAGATTGCTTTTTGATAGCAGCCGCCTCCATAAGCGAATGTCTCTGACCCCACGGATGAATTGCTCTAACAGCTCCTCATCCAAGTCTCGGTACCCACAGTCCTTGGAGGCTTTTCGCAGGGCGGCCATGTAATCGCTGATGGATTCACCCTCTTGCTGTCTGCGCTCCCCAAATTCAAAACGCCGTACGTATTTGGACGGTGTTGGCGCGAAATGGTTCTTCAATAAATTTTGCAGAGTTTGCCACGATACCGATTGTACCGGCGTTGGCTCTGCCAGGGCTTCCGCAATGTCGATGACCTCGGGACCGCAGTGGCTCAGGAAATATGCCCTTTTGCGGTTGTCTGGAACTCCTTGCAGTTCGTTTGCCTCTAGGAAGCTTTCGAAACGGGTCATGTACGTTCCCCATTTCTCCCTGGCTGGGTCAAACGGCGCGGGCGGAGTGTAGCTGGCCATCTCCGCGTTTCTGCCCTGAGTTTGCTGGGTTCGGTTCTTCCGTGCTTCAGCTCGTTCCTGGTGCTCTTTAGCCTCGAGATCCCATCCTCGTCGCCAGTGTTAAGTTCGGGAAGTAACGAGGCTGGAGACCAGGGTAGTGACAACAGCTCTTTAATATATGGTGAACCCAGCAACCAGGCTGGGGAAAAACCTCTCCTTATATACAGTTCAACCGGCGGCTTTAACCAATCAGCAACGTGCTTGTTTCCCGCCAAAACCATTTAAAGATACATTACAGGAGACAACATTGGGCTTTTTCAAATGGGAAATATATAAAGTCAGGAAGCCATTAAAATGATACAAACATGTTTACCAAGAAACAACAGTCCCACGGAAACACCCTCTGTACCTTCAACATTCAAGTAAACTCAGAAACACCACCAAGAGAAATGTGAAAGAATTTTTCAAGCACACTGAGAATTGCACTCAAGAGAGGGAAAAAAAACTTTGAGAAACTTCAAGGTGGGATTTTGCACAACCTTAAGTAATAAATGGGCAGAGTTTGTATTTGTGTTCGTATTTGCCCCAGACCCTTATCTTTATTATTTGCTTAAGGTTTCATTAAAGAAAAAGGCAGATTATTTGATGCAATGAAAAAGTGCTTAATTGGTATGGCATACAGGTGAGAAGGTTAAAGTCTGGCAAGGATTATTATCCCTTTCCACTTCTTTATATTCCTGCTTTTCTCTTGGGATTTAGTTGAATCCATGGAGAGCTGAGAGCCAGTAATGACTGAAGCAACTGCTTTATATTTACAGGAAGAGAAAGGAAAAACTGAGATTTACCAATTACAGAATAATGTTACTGTAAGAATAAAATCCAGCCATGTCGATATCAGATTAAAACCTAAATGTGTATATATTGATGGTTACCATAAATTGGATTTCTCTTATGCTGAATTATATTTTCTTCAATTGCAAAAAAGACATTTATTTATTTAAGATTTTATATTTTGTTTGCTTCCTTACAGGGCAAGTCAGAAAGCCATGCCTATAATTTATATCTGATTTTTAGATTTCTGATTGGCTACCTCTTGCGAGCCTCTGTTTTGTTCTGCTTTTAAAAATATCTCTCAATTCCTTGTTGTTGTAGTTTGATAGCATCTCAGATGGTACTTGTGCTGTGCTTTTGTTCTCAGTCTCCCAAAGCCAAACCCATCAAGAGTTCAATGTAACAAAATCAATAGTTCATTTTTTTCCTTATAATTATATATGAATAATGGATGACAAAGGTAGGAAAATGGTAAGAGGACTGAACAGATTTCTTTTTTAATTAATCTGTCAGGGCTTCTGGTTTCACAAACATTGAAACCCCCTCAAGACAAGGTAAAGGATCTTCTTAAATAATGATGAGGACAGGGCAGTCCTCTAAGCCATCTGGATCCCTTTGCTACATTGGGCCTGGTCCAACAATATGTATTTTAATGCTGCCAAATGCAAGGTCATCCATAGGGAACAAATGACGCAAACCAATACTGAAGGAGAGAAACACACACACAAAAACACACACAAACAAACAAACACACATACAAAACACTGGGGCTCTGAAACAAAAGACTGCGATTTTTAGTTTCTCTGCTAAAATCAAGCTGCTTTAAACTGGACCTGCTTAAAATAAACCTCACAGCTCACATCTCAGGTCTTAAAATGAGCGAATGTAGTCATTTTTTTTCCCTTTGCAGAAGATTGCAGGATAGACATATGAGGAAACAGCACGAATGCAGCTCAGTGCCTTGGCCATGTGGAGATGCAGGCTGAGGAAGATCTCTCTCTCTCTCTCTCTCTCTCTCTCCCCCTCCCTCCCTCCCTCCCCTCCCTCTCTTTCTCTATTTCTCTGCATAGAACATATTGAGAGAGAGAGAGAGAGAGAGAGAGAGAGAGAGAGATGGAATCACATAAAAGAATATGCTTGAACAAGCTGTTTTGGCAAATTGCTTGCCTCAGCTAGAGATATCTGAGAAATGTGAGTTTTGATGCAATCTGTACCTTCTGAACTCATGCACAGATTAACATCAAACGATCATCTGGCTTTCAGCCTTTCTCTTTGGGTGTAGTTCGTAGTGTTACAAAGAAAAAGAAAAAAAACCATATTTTTTAGAAACAGTATATATATTTCAAGATACATGTCAAAATTGTTGTTGTTTTAAACGGAAGTAGATAGAACAGATGAGCTAGCCTAGGAAAAGATATAGAGGTTTATCCTTAGCTTTGGATAGCAGTCAATTCCACAAGAGGAGGTGGGGAGGAGGGACTTGGAAGCGTTGGCCATGTTGTTTATCAGTGTAATAAAATGATCTGACAACGGTAGGTTTGAGGAACTGTAATCAGCAGGGGGACTCCTCAGACAGAAAGATAAGGGAAAGCACAGAGTCACGGATAATTGGCAGTTAATTTTCTAACTTGATCTGCCTGAGCTGAAAGAGGATAGTGGTTTTCGAGGCTATCTCTTCATCTCTGTCTCTGTATCAGACATACAAACACACATTTACATTTCTTTCCCCTGGTAGATCTATCTGTTAAGCATTGTAAACAGTCAATGTAGCGTTTCTGTAACAGACAGTGATCAGGCTATTTCTTTTGTTTATTTGTTCTCTGGGTTGCTTTCCTTGTTTCCAGTCTGCAAACCATGGTCGTCTTTTAAGCAGAAACAAATAACTTCTGCTTTTCATAAAGAGAATGGCTGTTTTCAAGTTGAGTTTGACTCCAGATGATTACGAGGACATATCGGTGCAGTTTTCTTTGCAGAAATGTGGAAATAGTTTGGCTGCCTTCTGTGATAGGTTTCAATTTTCCAATCTAGCTACTGTCTTGGGTTACCTGGATTACCTGATGAACTCCAACCAGGTCCAGTAACCAGATCTGACCCTATTCATCATTTCTTATCTCAGTCAAAGCCACCTATGAGATGCCACCATACGTTATTTGCAGAGGTGGCTTCACCTACTGTAGCAACCGGTTCGCCCAGCACTGGAAATGTGAGTGTGCGTGCATGCCCGCTTCACTTGCATGTGCACCATCCACGCATGCCTGCGGCATCACAAAATACAGCAATTCGCTCGTGCACACCATCCACACATGCATGTGATGTCAAACAACATGGCAATTCGCTTGTGCGCACCATCCATACATGTGTGTGGCATCAAAAACACAGCGATATAGGACAGGATTGTGCCCGGGTGGGTCGCCACTACCGGTTCATTACCCAAACCGGTCCTAACCGGCTGAATACCACCTCCGGTTATTTGTGCATTTTGGGTTCTGCTTTCTATTTATTGACAAAATTGTTACATTTGAACTCTAGTAATTGTGCTAGAAAATACACATAATGTTTCGAATTACGTTCATGAGAATTTGGTAAACAGGGAGAGTGGTGCCAGAGGACATTCTTTGATGGATTAGGATTGGGGTACTTATTGACACTGGAATGTCACAGGATAGAGATTACCACTAGCAGCAGGTAGGAAATGCTTGGGGGAATAGAGAAGAAAAACAGGATTTGCTTTCTTTGCAAATTATTGTACCATTCTGTTTAACTGACTATAATTCTGTTATTATTACCATGGAGAAAGGAAAGAGCAATAGCTTTCCTTGCTTAAGAAAACACAACAGGATTCTGAGGAATGGAAGAATCAGGTGCTGTCCTAGGAAACAGGAGACTGTGAATTGTAGAACTTCCTTAGGCAAGAAAGCCAACTGGGTGACTTTGGGTCAAACATTCTCTCTCAGCCCAACCTAACTCACAGGGTTGTCACTGTGGGGAAAATAGGTGCAGGAAGTAGTATTAGGTACATTGCCACCTTAAGTTGAGCAAATATAAAACAAATGGGATAAAAAGATGAGATGATGATGATGATGATAACATAGCACTCATGTCAGAAGCACTGAAGCATTTCTGGATTGAAAGGATTAGCTGGTGAATCACCATTGCCCAGGGGACTCCCAATTGGGGTCCTTTCATGTCCCTGGCAGGAGCTGGAGTGAAGGACATGAGCTCAATCTTACCCCATGGCAGCACTTGGACCTCAAACACTGGCTTGTTAACCTCCATCCCAGTGTCCTAACCACGCGAGCAACCATGCTGCTGCTGCTGATGATGATAGCAAGATATCTGCTACTAGCTCATCCTAGAAGTGACCAGCAACTCTTCAGTTCTGCCTCCATATAAACTACTGTATTTTTTGAACTATAAGACACTCCAAATTATAAGATGTAGCTTTTGGGGAGGAAAACAAGAAAAAAAATCTTCCTCTGCTTCCCAGCAACCTGCCTCCTTGCAGCAAACAGCAAACAGCGTGGTCAGCTTCAGCACAGCCTGATTTAGCATGATCAGCTGATTGGCATTTGGAACCTCCCGGAATACCTTCTATCAGCTGTCCTAGGCTGCTGGGATCGCCGCCACCCATTGGAGCTGCCACCTAATGGGATCGCCACCTCCATGCATCCCATTTTTGGCCCCCGCACATCCCATTTTTGGTGTATTCCAGGTGACAGCCACCACCTATCCCCACCATCTGGAATGGGATGGGATGCATGGAGCCAAAAATGAGATGCACGGAGGTCAAAAATGGGGCACGCTGAGGCAGCAATAGGTGGCAGCGCTGATGGGTGGTGACAGCATCGATGGGTGGCGGCGATCCCTGCAGCCTGGAACAGCTGATAGGAGGTATTCCAGGAGGCAGATCCAACAGCCAATCAGCTGCTTATGCTAAATCAGGCTGTGCTGAAGCTGACCACGCTTTTTGCTGTAATGAGGCAAGTTGCTGGGAGGCAGAGGCTGGCGGGTGAGCGGGGCTTTGGCAACATTCCCTGTATAAGACGCACAGATATTTCCACTCACTTTTTTTGGGTGGGGGGGAGAGTGTGTCTTATACTCTGAAAAATATAGTACTCATTCAGACTTGCAAAGAATCTGATAATTGAATGCAGAAAGCAAAGATAATCATTAACTGTACTGAATTGTTTCTTTTGAGCAAAGCCTGTCCATATTATATCTGACATCTGGCCTGTCATTTTTCATGCTTTCTTTTGTCCTACAGCAGCATTAGATATTTATTAGGCCTGTGTGGGGTAAGTTATATGGGCCTTGACAAAGAGCTTTGTACTGTAGAGGAGACAGGACGGTCTTCATGGAGGCCAAGAAATGACACAATTTGCCTTGACAAAGCATTCCATATCATCTCACACTCTCTTTGGCACATCTTACCTCCTCCACACTTCCATCACTGTCATTTCCAAAAGCTCAAAGCAGCTTCTGCAGAAGCCCCTGCAAAAAAGCCTCTTCTAAAGAATCTGCAAAGTGCCCAAAGAAGTGAGTGAAGCAAAGAGTTCACCCATCTTTGCAGTAAGGAGGTTGCAACTGTCTCACTTGAATCTTCGGCAAAATGGAAAACGTGTCTGAAGTTTTAGTGCTGGCATGAGATGTAGGATTGACCATAGGGGATAGGAAAAAGAGCTGCCTGTAAGGTAATGCTCAAATAAGAGTCAGCTGAATCTGGGGCGTGGCAAACATCTCACAAAAGACCTTTGCTGGTTCTTGGCAGGTAAAGGTGAGGAAGGGAGAGATGTACAGGTAGTCCATAGGTTACCACTTGTTTAGCAACCATCGAAAATTACGATTGCGCTGAAGAGGGTATTTTACAAATGGTCCTTAAAGCTGGGGCCATTGCAGCATCCCAATGGTCATGTGATCATGATTCAGGGACTTGGCAACTGGCACACACTTATCATGCTTGCAACATCCTGTTGTTGTAGAACAACGGGGGGTGATCTGGCCCCCTCTTCTATCTTCAAGCGAGATAGGTACACAAACAGTTTACATATACTTGCCTACGGCGTTTTCACATACACGCGTCTTGGCCAGGTTTTGGTTCAGACCTCCATTCCTTCCCGCAAGAGTTCTTGGACTGGCTCTCAGCACCGTCGGCCCCGCCAAGGTGCCACCACCGTCTCCCGGAGGGCTTACCCCCGTGGCGCCTGGAGAATGTTCAGGAGTGGCCCCTGGGAGGGTCCGAGGGGTCGAGCCGCCCTCAACGAGATATCGTCTCGCTTAGTGTCCCATCTGGGTCGCCACAGAAGCTGTTGTAGAAAGACGAGACACAAGCCAGCTCCTCTGGGAAGGAAGGGTTTATTATATGCGCAGGTTCAGGAAACAGAACAAAGCTGAGGGTCTGAACAAAGTCAGGGGATTTCCAATGTGGCTTTATATACTTTTCTGCCACGTGTAAGCTGCGTATACATTGTTTAGCATGTTACATTCCATATATGGCTATAATTCCAAGAATTAGACATTGGGGAACTGATACCAGACACAAGGGAGGAAACACAACATGTTCATAACGATATCAGGATACAGTTATTGCTTGACAAGGGGATATGGTTATCTAGGCTCAGCATATTTATGGGTGGTGTGTAGCTATACATCAAGCTGAGAAAGCAGTTCCCTTAATATAGCTGACAAGGCATTTCCTTTTGCTTGACCAAAGAATTGTTCCCAGGGCTCGAGGCCTGTACCCTTGATTCTCACTTTGCGTTTGCAGGCCACCTTACTGTCATCATGTGATTCCCATGTGCTGCTTTTCTTGCTGGGTTTCCAGATGCAAAGTCAATGGAGAAATTGGCAGGAAGCTGCAAATCACTCCAATAAATTGCTCCTCCTCCTAATGTTTTTTTTCCCAAGGAAAAATGTCAGGCACCAACCCTCCTGCCCACCATAGCACTCTCCCTCTTCCCCCCCCTCTTCCTCCCCACACAGTCCCTGTATTCCACCACTCACCTGCCCTCTGGCCTGCTTGAAAGTTGCCTAAAAAAAGGCTTGTTGTGACTGGGACTTGTAACTTCCTGCCAGTTTCTCCTTAACTTTGATTGTTGGAAGTTCACAAAAAGTTGCAAGTCATGGTCACATGAGGTCCTCCCTTACCACCCCGACCTCCTCACTTACCAACAGCGATGGGGACTGCTGGAATTGTGTTGCCAGGTAACTTGGTCCTATGACAATCGCTCTTTATGACATCCCTTAACAATAGCAATTCCAGTCCCACTTATTGGTTATTTAATATTTTTTACAAATAACTCAAGGTGGCAAACATACATAATGATCCTTCCTCCTCCTATTTTCCTCACAACAACAATCCTGTGAGTTCAGTTAGGATGAGAGAGAGCGACTGGCTCAAGGTTACCCTTTCATGGCTGAGGTGGGACTAAAATTCACAATCTTCCCCTTTCCAGCGTGATGTCTTAATTACTAGACCAAACTGGCCTTCCATTGTCATCCCTAAGCAGGGACCAGATGTACTTTCAGAATTGCAAGTTCCTGTTAATGTAACCTTACAATAAAGATAATGCTAGTACTCTTGAGGGTGCTTCTTATCTGAACCAACTTGCAAATCTGACAAATATTATCCCCTTACTTCACAATTTCTTCACTAACGAAGCATCAATGAAAAGCAATTTTAAAAAATGAAGTCTTTTTCTTAATACATACCCCATCCCAACTTGGGAAATGAAAATGAAGCAGCTATTTTTTTTTCTTGATAGCATTTTGTACGTTGAAGGAACAACTCTTGGCAGTGTTTCTAAATCTTAGCAATTTTAAGATGTATGGCCTTCAACTCCCAGAATTCCCCATCCAGCAATCTTAAAATTGCTGAAGTTGAGAAACACTGTCTTATGGGAATGAGTTCCAGAAAATAGTGATTTCTAAAATAGGGAAACTTAATGATCAACATTTATATCAAAGTATAAATCAACCACAGTGTTGTGTCTTCAGCCCCCGAGCCTGGCCTCCTGGCAGAGAATGACTCAGAGAGTGGGGGGGAAGAGCCGACAGGGCTTCCCTCTGCAGGATCTTCCTCTCTGGCTCCACTCCAGGTCCCAGAGGCAGGCCAGGTGGAGGAGATGACGAGGCCTCTTTCTCCCACACCTTCCCCCTCCCAGGAAATGCCTCAAGACGCAGCTGTTTGACAATCAGTCCTGGTTAAATCCCAGGCATCGTAGAAAGGAGAGGCGGGAACAACAAAAGAAGGAGTGGGGCAGGCCTAGAGAGTGCTGAGTCACGGAGCCACACCCCATAGGGTATAAAAGCAGGAGGAGCTGCTCTATAGCTTCTTGTGACGGAAAAAAACTGACTCTTGGAAACTTTGACTGCAATATTTTGGGACTAAGACTTTGGCTTCTGTTTATTTCTGAACTGCAGTTACGCTGGTCTGAGGAGATAAGAGAACTTGGCAGGCAATCGCAGGTTCGTTGCCAGAACTGATATCTGTCGTCGGAGTAAATTGCTGGCAGATATAGTCAGCTCGCGTGTCTGCTTGGTTGTGGTTGGTGGGGACAGAACACACTGCTTATTGCACATCCTGTTCATGGCAAAAAAAAAGGGAATGTAAGATAATCTATAATCGCATTTTTTATAAAACAGATCAACTTTATGGAATGGAAAAGTAAACACTTATTAAACAATGCAAGGCTGAGATAATAGATTTTGCAATTTATGTTCATATTCAAAATAACCCCTAAGAGACAGATGCATGAAGATAGCTTCCAATTGTATTTAGACTATATTTAGCAACATTTGTGCACCAATATTCATTTTTATTTATCTGAAAAGCATCTTATAGTTTTTGTTCAGGCAAAGAAAAGAATTTATATGAAGTCAAGTAGATAAATACTACTAACGCCAAAGAGGAATTAGCACACAAGGAGCTTCTTCATGGCTTGGAGAAACTTTAGCCAGTTTCAGCTGCTCTACAAGTTGGAACTTTCCCTGGAGGCACTGAAGACAATTATCTCACTTCCTTGTCATCTCCCAGTGAGACTTCTGCAGTGCACATGGGGCTGAATTTTAAAATATGCTGAAAGCAAGTCTTGACACAGAATATAGTCTGCCTGCTTACTGACTTTTGATTTAAGCCAGTGATGTTTATACTCTTGAGAACTGCAAGCATTGCTGTTAGAATTCAATTTTTGATGCTGGCCACTACCATGAAGTTCTTTATAGTTCACATCCTCATTACCTTAATTGTCTCAATATGTACCAGCCAGGAGGAATCATAGGAGATTCCTACCACATGAAGTCCTGGAACTTACTGTAGAATCATGGCTGGAAGCGACCTTGGAGGTTTTCTAGTTCAACCCCTACTCAAGGCAGGAGCCTTAATCCATCCCAGTCAAATAGTTGTGCAATCATGGAGCATCTACAACACCAGGAACAGAGACCAGGAAGATGGTCACTCAGAAAGAGTTTGCTCCTTAAAGTTCTGACAGCCGCCCCACCCTGTTCACAATTAGAAAAATAGTAGTCTCTGTAATTTCCTTGGGTGGAGGATTCCAAACAGTAAGATTTTAGTTGTAGTTTTAAATGACTGCAGTTACATGTTTTATAATGGTAAGCAACCTGGAGTAGGTTAGATGCAAATGAACCTGGGTCCAGTATCTTAACTGCCGTACCACACTAGCTCTCTGGATGAATAAATGAATAATCAAACAAATTAATCGGACTTTCTTTGACCTGAGATCACCCAGAAAATATTAGTACAGTATTCTATGGAATTCTCCCCCATCATTGTCTTTAATGGGTTAATGTAATTTAATGACAATGCAGCAGATAATCAGATGCGGGTTCTTCTGGTCCATTATTATTGTGTTAGTATTTTCCTGTTCTGATATACTCTCCCATCATAATAATGAACATATGGACAGGTCACTCAAGTAATATTTGGTGTTGGATTGGTTGTTTAGTTGCCAAAGATCTTCAGACTTTAAGATTGACGTCAACTCAGCTGTACTGTCAATTCAAGCTCAACTATATTGGAAGATAGATTTGTGCAACCCAACTCTCTCTGTGTCATTGAGTTAGAGCCTCTCTCTCGTTCATATATATATATATATATATGATATGAAGCAGGGGTCTCCAACCTTGATCCCTTTAAGACTTGTGGTCTTCAACTCCCAGAGTTCCTCAGCCAGCTTTGCTGGCTGAGGGACTCTGGGAGTTGAAGTCCACAAGTCTTAAAGGGACCAAGGTTGAAGACCCCTGATATGAAAAATACTGAATCTTTTTTAGTAGCCATTCAGGTGCTTGCCAACATTCTTTGGCCATTGTGATAGCTGGTGGCCATTAATTTGGCCTTTCAGAAGTTACCTGGAGACAGAAAAACAATTATTATTCATCCCCCACCCTCACATTGGTGTACACATTTTTTTGGAAGTGAATAAATTAGAAGGCTTAGGTTTTTCCTCCATTACATACAGGTAGTCTTCTACTTACGACCACAGTTGAACCCAAAATGTATGTTGCTAAGCAAGACAGTTGTTAAGTGAGTTTTGCCCCATTTTGTGACCTTTCTTGCCAGAATTGTTAAGTGAATCACTGCAGATATTAAGTTAGTAACCTGGCTGTTAATTGAATCTGGCTTAGCCATTGACTTTGCTTGTCAGAAGGTCACAAAACATGACTCTGACATTCTGCAACCATCATAAATACGCCTTTTTACGTCATTTTACACATTTTCTTGCCACAGTTGGTAAGTGAATCACTGAAGTTGTTAAGTTAGCAACCTGGTTGTTAAGTGAATCTGGATTCCTCATTGCCTTTTCTTGTCAGACGGTTGCAATAGCAGTTCACATGATTCCAGGACACTGCAATTATCATAAATATGAACCAGTTGCCAAGCGTCCAAATTTTGATCATATGACTGTGGGGATGCTACAAAGCAATGAAAAATAGTCAGAAGTCACTTTTTTCAGTGCCATTATAACTTTGATTGGTCACTAAATGAAGTTGAGGACTACCTGTATATCACAATCTGGACATAGTAGCATGTGGGAATGGCTTTGGGACAGAGGAGGGGGAATCACAGGCTGGACAACTGGTTGTTGTGACCCAGGCCCAAATAGATAGTAGGAAACTCAATCAGTGAAAAAACAAACAAACTTTATTCCAGCAGCTGAGAATTACTTCATTCCTAGTATAGTTCAACTAAATTAAAGCAAATTCTTCCCAACACAAATTCCTCAGTCCTATCGCAAATCTTGGTCCAATTAGGCAAACTGCCAAAGGCCTTTCTTGGCAAACGTTCAGAAGTCACCAATACAAAAATAAATGCAAGAAGATGAAGCTACCAACGTTGTTTTCTGGCAAAGCCCAAACGCTGTTGCTGGTGTGTTTTAAGCCTTATGGGAGGGGCCAATCATTTCTTGGTCCTACTCCCAAGTCATCCTCTTTGCTTGAGCTGCTCTGTGCCTTCTGGCAACTCTTCTCATGCGTGCATTAGGAACAGGCTCCTCCTGTTCCTTTGCCTCACTACTATCAGTCTCTGGAGGCCCTGGAGTCTGCAGCTCACTCCCCGATGGCCCTGGCCCCACCTCAGCCTCATCGCTGTCCGACTCCGTTGCCAGCTCCGCAGGCTGCTGGCCGACCACAACACTGGTATGCAAAAGGTATGTCATTCCACAGAGGGATGGAGGGTGTGGGAAATGTTCCAGAATGTTCCTTCCTAATTTTCCCAAGAGCAAAAGGAAAAGAGGGAAGAAATCATTTCAGTCTTGCAAGATTCTGTTAATGTAACTTTACAATAAAGATCATATAGCTGTGCTTCTCATACAGACTATCCTGCAGGGCTCAGTCTGGGTCAGACCCCTATTCTTTTAGAAATAAGAAAAGCAAAAGCAAAAGGAGAGCAGAGTCTCACAAATTGGGAGTAAGCGACATTGTGTGGAAGAAAAGGAGAATGCTGAGGGAAAAGATAAAAATATGCTGAGCTTGGCTAACTGTGTGTGTATCCCCACCTCTTTTTGGAAATGCCTTTTAAAACAGGGGTCTCCAACCTCGGTCACTTTAAGACTTGTGGACTTCAACTCCCAGAGTTCCTCAGCTGAGGAACTCTGGGAGTTGTAGTCCACAAGTCTTAAAGAGACCAAGGTTGGAGACCCTTGTTTTAAAACAAAACACAAAATGGAAGGAAAAATGCCACAACAATCAACATCAGCTCCAATACTAATATGAGGTGCCTTACATTGCTTCCTCGTTTTTTGCCGATCAGTATTTATCTGAGAGCCTTTTGGGACATAATGCCCTGAATCGGGCCTCTGGTCCACCCCCTAATCGGACCTCAATGAACTGTCATTGATACTGCTATACTACTAGTACCACTGCGAAATACACCTTTGGCAAAGCACATCGTATTTTCAGAAGTAAACCTTAAGTCCCACAAAATGCTGATGCAGCATTCAGTATAAATAAAATAATGACCTATCAATGTACTTAGTTGGTGGAATATTGCTCAGCTTTGGGGTTTTATTCGAAAGTGACTCATGCAACGGGGCCAAGCTTTGCTATCTTAAATCCATCTTCCCCAATAAATTCTATTTAACCTGGTGGGGTTACTTCAAGACAAACTAATATCGAATCAGATCCTGAACAGAATAATGCACTTACTTGGCCAGGGAAGCATTTTGGAAATCTCTCTCTCTCTCTCTGTCTCTCTCTCTGGTTGTGAATGTCCATATTGCCCCCTTGTTTTAAAATAAATTGTGATTTCCCAGAATATCTCAGATTATAAGAACTCAGTTTATGTGACGTGACTTAGAATCACTCTGATGAAGTGATTTGCACTGGAGGCAATACTGATTTGTTCTGCTGAAGCAAAGCGATGACTTGATTGGTCTCAATACAGCAATTTGGGTGGCTTCAGTCCACTTCAGGCCAGTCCATTGGCTTGAGAAGGCAGCTTTAGGATTGCCTTTATTAGAGTCACCCAAATTCAGAAGGTTCTTGTAGATGGCAAGGGAATCCTAGGCTGTCTGCTTTTGTGTGCAATCCTTCAGCATTGGCTAAAGTCATCTATCCAAGAAGTATGCTGATGAGCACTTTAGCAATAGCAATAGCATTAGCACTTAGACTTATTTACCACTTCATAGTGCTTTACAGCCCTCTCTAAGCAGTCTACAGCAGGGGTCTCCAACCTTGGTCCCTTTTAAGACTTGTGTATTTCAACTCCCAGAGTTCCTCAGCAAGCTTTGATAGTCATAGGGTACAAATAAGCAATCAGAAAAGGGATCTGAGAGGGAATGAAGCAGCCATCTCTCCTTCCCAGGATAAAGAAATTGGTGAGTCTTGGTTTTATTTTATTTCTAAGAATCATCCAAATCCCTACCCCTATATGCAATGTAAAGCAACTTTTTAGTTAACTACTTCCTTTGTGAACTAGAGATAAACTAGCAAAAGTATAAAGAGATGTAAAGGTCCTTTAGACCAGGGGTCTCCAACCTTGGTCCCTTTAAGACTTGTGGACTTCAACTCCCAGAGTCCCTTAGCCAGCAAAGCTGGCTGAGGTCTACAGAATCAACATATTGCCTCCAACAATCTGGGTACTAACCTCAGAAATATGGAAGGCTGAGTCAACTTTGAGCTGATCAGGATCGAATTGCTGGCAGTCGACAGAATTAACCTGCCATACCAATAGTCTTATTTATTTATTTATTTATTTATTTATTTATTTATTTATTTATTTATTTATTTATTTATTTATTTATTTATTTATTTATTTATTTATTTATTTATTTATTTATTTATTGTTTAAATTTTTATACCGCCCTTCTCCCGAAGGACTCAGGGCGGTTTACAGCCAGATAAAACACACATATAAACATATAAAAGTTAAGAACAGTATTAAAAAACTTATTCAAATTGGCTACTAAAATCCAATAGAACTAAAAATTAAATTAAAAACTCCATTTAAAAGACATTTAAAAACCCCATTAAAAACTATCAGGCCAGCCCTGCACGCCAAAACAAGAATTTTTTTAGCTCACGTCTAAAGGCCCAGAGGTCAGGGAGCAGACGTAGCTCGTTCCAGAGGGCAGGAGCCCCCACAGAGAAGGCCCTCCCCCGGGAGTCGCCAGTCGACATTGCCTGACCGACGGCACCCCAAGGAGGCCCTCCCTATGGGAGTGCACAGGTCGCTGGGAGGCATTTGGAAGCAGCAGGCGGTCTTGTAGTCCTCGCGTTACGACCATAATTGAGCCTATTTATGTTGTGAAGTGAAACATTTGTTAAGTGAGTTTTGCCCCATGTTATGACTTTTCTTGCCGGAGTTTTTAAGTGAATCACTGATGTTGTTAAGTTAGGTTTTTAAGTGAATCTGGATTCTCCATTGGTTTTGCTTGTCAGAAGGTCACAAAAGTTGATTACATGATGTCCGGGACATTGCAACCATCATAAATATGAACCAGTTGCCAAGCGTCTGAATTTTGATCGTGTGACCATAGGGCTGCTGCAATGGTTGTAACTTTTTTCAGTGCCGTTGTAACTTTGAACTGTCACTAAATGAACCATTGTAAATCGAGAACTACCTGTACTGCATTTTAACCACTGTGCCACCCCGCTTTAAAAGTTTAAAGCAAATGTTCTCTCTTTTTTTCCTGTTCAGGCAATCCTTGACTTACAACCATTTGTTTAGTAAGCATTCAATGTTATGACAGCACTGAAAAAGTGACTTATGACCAGTCCTTGCACATAGGATCATTGCAGCATCCACAGTCCTGTGATCAAAATGTGTACACTTGGCAACCAGCCTTTATTTACAATGGCTGCAGCCTCCTCACATGATCATGGTGGTGCAGTGGTTAGAGTGCTGTACTGTAGGCCCTTCTGCTGACTGCGGGCTGCCTGCAATTTGGCAGTTCAAATCTCACCAGGCTCAAGCTTGATTCAGCCTTCCATCCTTCCAAGGTGGATAAAATGAGGACCCAAATTGTTGGGGGCAATAGGCTGAATCTATAAAACCGCTTAGAGAGGGCTGTAAAAAAGCACTGTGAAGCGGTATATAAGTTCTATTTCTATCGCTATTTGTGATCTTCCCGGCTGACTTCTGACAAGCAATGGGTGAAGCTGGATTTACTTAACAACCACACGATTCAGTTAAACCACTGCAGTGGATTTTTTTTAGCAATAATGGCAAAAAAAAAAAAAGTCAGAAAATTCAGCACGACTCATTGAACAACTGCCTTAGTGATGAAAATTCTGATCCAGGGGTGAAATGCTACTGGTTCAGCCTGGTTCGGCCAAACCGATAGTGATGACGGTTGGTGGTTTGGAGAACTGGTAGCGATGGCGGCGCGAGAGTCCACCCACCCATCCGGTCGTCGTTACTTCCTGGTTTTAATCAGGAAGTAACCTGTTTTTTACCCTCTAGGCATGCACAGAAGAGTTTGTGCATGCACAGAGGGTCCAAGCATGCACATGATGCTCGCACACACTTCTGAATTGGTACGGAAGGTAAGTAGATTTCACCCCAGTTCTGATCCCAATTTTGTCATAAGTCGAGGACAACCCGTAATGCTTACCAATAAAAACACCTTCTTATTTTTTTTTTTTTAAAAATTATTTGCATTTATATCCCGCCCTTCTCCGAAGACTCAGGGCGGCTTACACTATGTCAAGCAATAGTCTTCATCCATTTGTATATTATATACAAAGTCAACTTATTGCCCCCAACAATCTGGGTCCTCATTTTACCTACCTTATAAAGGATGGAAGGCTGAGTCAACCTTGGGCCTGGTGGGACTTGAACCCTGCAGTAATTGCAAGCAGCTGCTGTTAATAACAGACTGTCTTAGCAGTCTGAGCCACCAGAGGCTTCTTATATAGCTCAAGCTCTCTAGTAGAAGGCAAAGCAAAGCAAAACGAAATAAACTTTGAGTTTGCTTTCCTCTTAGGAGAGAAGGAATGATGTTGCTTTGTGAAGCAGCTTCAAGGTGAGGCTTAGTTCAGGTCTTCATTGAAATCTCACATAGCTCAACGAGCTAGCTATATTTAGTGACAGCTCATTTTATCCAATGGCCTTGTCCTAAACATTATGAAAAGCATGTGTTCTCACAACCCTTGTTCAAGGATATAATGCCTCAGTTCATGGAAATTCCATTGAGTTAACATGAATAACAGCCCTCTTTTGCATGTACATTAGGGAAAATTTGTTTTAAAAGCCATCTAAGCCCTTTGGCTTCACTGCGCCGAGATACAGAATTTCTGACATGAATTACACATTCTATGAAAAAGTCTGGACCGAATGTAGTGCATATCAGCTGCACTGGGTGATAAAAGATTTTATATTATGAAAAATGGAAGACCTCAATCATTTTTAATTGAATGCACTTTTAAAATTTCTGTCGTGTTACTGTTTTTGAAATGAAACGGTCTGTGTTATCCTTTCCTCACAGGAAAAATGTTTCATAATCCTTTTGCAGCTATAAAAGAACTATCTTTCAATAGGAGAGTTAGAAACACAGAAAAATAATATATGTAGTATTCTATTCCAGTTGTGATAACATACTCTTTCCTATACTTAGTTTCGGCATATTTCAAAATAGGGTTTTATTTGCAGTTTCCTTTTTCAGATTAAAATACAGACTTACAATATATTACTTCCAGTCTATTGGTGCATATATAATGTTTAATATGTCACAATTTCTAGTAGAAGCCTCCGCATGCAATATTTATAACATTAAAGATATTGAGATGGGACACTATAAAAAAAATTAGATTGTGTTACATGTACTTTTCTCAGTCATTTCCTGTCTGGAACAAACTGAAGAGTTAAATTCAAGGAGCTCCTTGTTTTCACTTTTCAGGTTGTAAATTACAAGCCCAGATATAATTCAGGGAAATTCTATTGTTGGGGGAGGGGGAAATATCTGTTGCAAATTTTCAAATAGACTAAAGCAGCGGTCACCAACTTGTGGGCTGTGGACCACTGGTGGTCTGCAAGAAAATTTGGTGGTCCACAGAAAAGTTATTTGCATTTTTTATATTGCACTAAGTCGGGGTCCTCAATCTAAGGCCCCTGGAACAGATAGGTGCAATGAACTTTTGTTGCTGCAGAGAGTCTCCCCCTTCAGGGTCTTTTTGTGTGGGTCAGAGGGGAACAGAAATACCGACTTGGGGTCTGCTTCGGCCTCCTGGTGCAGGGCTTTGGGTGAAGGCTGGAGGGAAGTGCCACGGGTGGCGAAGAGCCAGAGGGCCTTGTTCCAGTGGGACTGCATCATGGCCTGGAACTGGCTGGCTAACTCAGCCTACTGAGCCTCCAGGTGCCGGTACCTGGCCTTGCCCTCCCGCAGGTCTTGCCTCTGCTTGGAAAAGCTCTGTTCGTAGTCCTCAGTGAGGTGCTTCTACTGAGCCTCCTTCTCAGTCAGATCCAACTTGATCTGAACTGTTTTGCCAACTCTTTCTCATGGTGGCTGCTTAGCTCCAACAACTGCTTCCTGTTGGGGCCCTAAGGAGCCCAGGCAGGGAGGCAAGGAGTGGCTGGGAAGGGAGGTGTGAGTAGAGGCTGGTGAGGTGCTCCTCGACATGAGTGACATCGAGTTGGCCATGCCTACCCAGTCACATGACCACCAAGCCACGCCCACCCAGCCGGTCATTAGGCAGATCATATTAGTGGTCCGCAGGATTTAAAATTATGAATTTAGTGGTCCCTGAGGTCCAAAAGGTTGGTGACCCCTGGACTAAAGTGGATAGCTATGTCCAATGCTGTGATTTATAAGCGTATTTCATAAATCTTGCATATATTTTTTTCTATGACCACCAAATTCAGAGCGGTTGCCTATTAACTGTACAGGTGGTCTTTATCTATTACTCATTTAGTGGCTGTTCAAAGTTACAACAGTGCTGAAAATGTGACTTATGACTGATCCTTGTGCTTATGACGATTGCTACATCCTCACCAGAGTTGAGTTTCAGCAGGTTCTGACCAGTTCTGGAGAACCGGTAGTGGAAATTTTGAATAGTTCAGAGAACCGTAGTAACAATTCTGACTGCCCCTGCCCCCATCTCTTCTCTGCCTCCCAAGTCCCATCTGATCAGGAGGAAATGGGGACCTTGCAGTAACTTTCCCCAGGAGTGGGGTGGGAATGGAGATTTTACAGTATCTTTCCCCTGCCACGCCCACCAAGCCACACCCACAGAACCGGTGGTAAAAAAATTTGAAACCCACCACTGATCCCCACGGTCATGTGATCAAATTTTTGGCACTTAGCAACCAGCATGTGTTTATGACAATTGCAGTGCACAATTGAGGCCATGTGATTGTCATTTCTCACCTTCCCACTTGGCTTCAGATAAAGTCAAAGCCAGATTTGCTTAACAAGCATATGATTCACTTAACAGTTGCTTAACAACCATGGCCAAAAAGCTGTAAAATTGGCCATGATTCACTTAACAACAGCCTTGCTTAGCCATTGAAATTCTGGTCCCAATTACGGTCATCAATCCAGGACCACTTCTAAAAAAAAAAATTCATTAGGTTTTTATTATTTTAAGGTTTTAGGTGCGTCATTTTTAAGTAGGTAGATGTTTTTAGCACTCATTTTGCAATTTATCCTTTTTTTTATTGTTAGCTGTCTTCAGCATCAGGCTAGTCAGAAAGACAGGACATAATGAACAAGATCACTCTGATCTAGAGCTGTTAAACCTCTCAGTTCTACCTGTGTGAACGATAGGTCTTCTATATCAGGGGTCGGCAACCTTAAACACCCAAAGAGCCATTTAGACCCATTTCCCAAACAAAAGAAAACACCGGGAGCCATAAAACCCTTCTTGTGCCTGACTATTTCCTGAGTGGCCACAAAACTAGCATATGTAGTTGTATTAAACATTCTGTTTTCTTCTGAAACTTTTCTTTTATTGGATTTATCCATGGTTGGCCTTCTAGGAGTCAAAAAGCTCAATAAACCGTGTGCCAGTAGTTGTCGCACATTGGCGGTTATGATTCATATTTTGAGTGACAGGGAGCCACAGCAGAGGGATGAAAGAGCCACATACATCTCCAGAGGCGCAGGTTGCTTACCCCTGTTCTATATAAATATAGAACAAACCCCACTCCCTTCTAGCACTGATGATGTTACCTTATTGGGTAACAAAATGTCTGCTGGTCTTGTCTCTTTGGATAGTCAGTGACTCAGTAATGGAGTTGGTACTTAGATGTGTCAAATATGAAAACCTGATGAAAAAGATAAGATTTTTTTTGTACAAAGGTGAAGTGGATGAAACGACCTAGAGGCATTATTCCTTTCACTCTCTTGAGAAAGTATGTGGAGGGGTTAGTTTCTTTTTAAGTAATGTACCTGTTAGGTCTCTTGATATGAATAGTTGAAGGCAATCAACTTTCTTTGGTTAATCAAGTATGTTATCAGGTATTTACTTGATATTTTTACAGATAAGACTGATGGGAAAGGAAGCTCAGCTGGAGCTGAATTGCTAAGGTTAGAAAGAGAGGTCGACAGCTCAGCAGTTTGAATCCCTAGTGCTGCCGTGTAACGGGGTGAGCTCCCATTACTTGTCCCAACTTCTGCCAACCTAGCAGTTTTGAAAGTACGTAAAAATGCAAGTAGAAAAAATAGGGACTACCTTTGGTGGGAAGGTAACAGCATTCCGTGCGCCTTTGGTGTTGAGTCATGCCGGCCACATGACCACGGAGACGTCTTTGGACAGCACTGGCTGTTTGGCTTTGAAATGGAGATGAGTCGGGAACGATTAACACGTATATGCAAGGGGAACCTTTACCTTTAGGGACTCTTACCATGAAGGAGATTCACAGGCAAAATAATTTCTTTGGTTTTGATTTAGAACACACACTTTAATCATGGGCCTTGGATGAAAAAGAATTGGGAGAGCCTCCTGAAACCAAAAGGAGCATGGTGGCTCAACGGTGAAAGACTTGTCAGCTGGAAAGCTGTCAGCCCAGGTTCAAGACTCAAGCGCCCGTGATGGGGGTGAGCTCCCCGTCATGTGGTGCTTGGTTCTCGAACCTGGGCTGTAGCTTTTCAACTGACAAGATCCCATTACTTGCCCCAGCTCCTACAAATCTAGCAATTTTAAAGCATGCAAATGCAAGTAGATAAATAGGTACCCCTTCAGTGGATAGTAACAGCGTTCTGTGTGCCTTTGGCATATAACCATGCTGGCCACCTGACCATAGAAATGTTTTTGGACAATGTTGGTTCCCTCAGCTAAGAAACAGAGATGAGCACACACACACACACACAAGTCCTTCGGGAGAAGGGCGGTCTAGAAATCCAATAATAATAATAATAATAATAATAATAATAATAATAATAACAACAACAACAACAACAACAACAACAACAACAACAACAACAACAACAACAACAACAACAACAACAACAACAACCCGAGTCAGACATGACTGGACAGGGGAAGCCATTACCTTTACCTTTTATCTGGAACCAAAATACAAGTCCCTGGACACATATCAGTTGTGCCTGGGCAAGGTTTCAGTTTCACCTCCCACTCAACTTAATACAGCTGGCAGAGTCTCACTGTAGATCTTGAATAGTAACCAGTTTACTAATCCATATCCTGACTTCAGCCATCACTTGTATCTTAATTTCTTCCATGGATTAGTACAGAAATGGCTGTCTTGGAGACAAAGATGTCTGAATGGAATAAGTGGGCAAGTTGACAGTGCATTTCTGTATTTCATGCTCAAACATGAAATATTGAGGTCAAAAAGTCAGAATCCAACATACCACATATAAAAAGGGTGGCTTAATATAAAAGAGAGTAGAAGGAAGATCCTCTATAGCACTGGATCAGTTTAGAGGTCTGATGTTTATAACCAGAAGATGAGGGCAGGTGAGGAAGAGAGAGAATTGTCAGCTACTGTAATTGTCTCTGAATGGTCTGTCTTCCCTTTTGAATTAATAAAGCACTATTCCTTTTTCACAGACTTTTTGTTACTCTGCTGTTATTTATGCAGTCAACTATCAACAGTGACAGATGAAGGCTTCAATATTCCTGTTTGTATTGTTTATTGTATTAGTTTAATTAGTGGCATCACTCATAATAACTAGGCCTAGTATCAAACAGTGACATTTATATCATCATGCAACAATTAAGGCACAATGCAGCACTAAACAAAATATGAATAAGCTTATTTATAAAATGATTGGTTGAACATATCCATTTGACTAGAATTCAGTTTTTATAACACCTTTTATTGATCATTAGGATGGAGCAATTGTTCTTTTTGTGAATCTGATTGCAATTAGTGCAAGAGATCAGCCCTAAAAAGAACAATTTATTCATAAAATTAGCTGCTTTTTTTTTTTTTTAGAAATTGGCATATATTGTATATTCATAAAATTAGCTGCTTTTTTTTTTTTTAGAAATTGGCATATATTGTATATTGTACCAATTCGATACGCCATATTGTATGTAATAAACTTGGATCCCTAAATATGCAACTTGTAAAGATGCAAGCAAAGAACTGACAATTAATTTGCATGACTTTCAAGCTTATAATAAAAATAGTATTAGCATGTGTAACTTTAGTTTTATAGTCTAATCTACTGGGGTAGGGTGAGCTGGCAGCAATCTTGCAAGTCTGAATAGATTCCTCCCTTTATTTTCATGATAACTAGAAAAGTTCTTGATTGAGATATCTACTTGGGTTACAGATCCAGCCCAGGTTCAAATTCCTTTTATCTGACCATTGACTTGGTTGTAGCTTTTCTTCCTGTTCCTCAAGGTTATTTTTTGGGCCATTACATTCAACAACTATGAGCTACACAAGGTCTTGTGTAGTAAAATAGTACACAAGGCCAGCCTAAGATTTCTGCTCCCCAGAAACCCACTTAAATAAATGTACAGGATGTACCAAAATGTGCCTGATGATTGTGGCAGAAAATTCTGGTATAAAAGTATAACAACATTTTAAACATCAAAAAGAGTTGTTCAAATGCCTCAAAAGAAATTCAACAAATGGAAATACATACAAAGTTCTATTTGATTCATTAGCAGTGTCTTTATCCAGCATATATACTCAAGCACAAGGTAATTTCTATATCATTCAGCATCTTTTTCAAGGCTCTTTCACTTCTAAGTACTCCCTTTTGATTTTGATATAGAGCTGAGCAAGAACAAAGGCATACTAATAATAATAATAATAATGATGATGATGATGATGATGATAATAATAATAATAATAATAATAATAATAATAATAATAATAATAATAATAATAATAATATCAGAGTTGGAAGGGACCTTGGAGGTCTTCTAGTCCAACCCCCTGCCCAGGCAGGAAACCCTACACCATCTCAGACAGATGGTTATCCAACATTTTCTTAAAAATTTCCAGTGTTGGAGCATTCACAACTTCTGCAGGCAAGTTGTTCCACTGATTAATTGTTCTAACTGTCAGGAAATTTCTCCTTAGTTCTAAGTTGCTTCTCTATATAGTCAAGAGAAATCTGGTAGCCCTCTTGGAACTAAAGTGCATAGCAAGCCTATCTAGTTTTTCTACTGGGTTTTACAGGGATGGGACCACTAAGGAGACCCTACAGGTAGGGGCCCTATAACAGGCAGGGGCAGAAGAAAAGGAACTGAATTGCAGGCTGCGGCAAATAGGCAAAAAAAAAAAAATTGGTGTATTTTTTTTTTAAAAAATGCTCATTTTTTTTCATAAATAGGCTAGAACGTATGATTTTTTAAAAAGTAAAAGAAATTTTGTCATCCCTAACTGTATGGTGGCATGATAAACAAACATTATACTATTGTATAATGAATTAGGGAACATAATGCAATTTGTGAAGGGTTGACATGTATTCCTGAATATCAAAATAGATTAAGTTAAATTTCTGCACTTTACATAAAATCGCTTAAGCCAAAAGGGAATGGCATGATAGTTATAGATGTATATAAGTAAGTTACATTAAATTAGGCTGAAGAATAACAGCTCTGTGCACAGAGACTCAGACTACAAAGAATCAATAATATTTTTTTTAAATGCTGAAAGGTATACACTCGTTTCTTGTGTTATTATATTAAGCAAGAGTAAAAATAGTCCCAAATTTAAGAAGAGCCCCATCCTTAACAAAGGATTGTTAGAAGGAAGAAAAAATAATGTCTATCCCCATCACAATATAGCTTTCTCTCTATATATAAAAATGGCTGTCTATGTGTATGTTCCAGCATAACTCTGGAACGCCTCGACCAATTTCAACCAAACTTGGTAGACAGATGAGTTACCCTCTGGAAAAAATACTGTGGAGGGTAAGACAACCCTAACACCCCTCAGGGTATGTGTTCTGTTAAGATACAGCCTGTTGTGCCTTAAAATGGCTTCTACTGTACAGCACAGTGAAGTTGCCGTGGTAATGGCTTCACAGTACTCCACAAGGGGCTCCCTCTGGTAAGGGGGAAAATCCAACATTAGATCTGGACATTTTCAACAAGGCTTTGATTATGAGGCTCTAGAAAATCAGCCCCAGCTGCTTCTCCATCCTCTTCTAAATCAAGATCAGAAAAAAGCATACCAAATGATCATGGATCAGCTAGCAAAACAACAAGGTGGTATCATTTATTTGATGCTTCTGGAGGCATAGGAAAAACATTTTAAACTAATTTAATTATCACTGAAATCAGGGCTCAGAGTGAAGTTACTTTTCCTGTCTTAATACAGGATTGGGATAAATAAATACCCGGGCAACGCTGGGTTATCAGCTAGTTTAGAATAAAGCATGCTTCACTCTGTCCCATTGTTGGAAGAAATCTCCATCTGGGTTCAGTTCCAAGTGGGGACAAAGACACTGGAAACATGGAGGCTGCTTGGAAAGATGGTTTCATGGTGGTCAGGATCACATGGCTTGAGATCCTGAACAGAAAAGGGGCGAGATCCTGTGTGCTCCCTGGTTTTATGCTTTTTCTGAGCTTTGAACTTTCTGGGGCACAGGAAGAGTATCCTGATTGGCTGTCAGACTCCCAGGGGGAGACCCCCACCCCCTTGAGAGACATTGTAGGTTGTCTCTCAAGCTTGCTTGAGCCTTGCCATGTGGTAAGATTCTGTTGCTAGATGGGTAGGGGCTAATCCTATCTTTGTCATGTAGACAATGGACTGGCTCAGGCCTTAATGGCCCATTGACAAAGGTGGGGGGAGTTGCTTTGACTTTAAAACATGTTTCTCCATTTCTCATCTAGAGAAATATATTTTGCATTTTAAATATTTTCTAAAATATTTCATTCTTCTAGGAGGGGGGTGGGTGCTAAATTCCTACACCATCCTTCCCCAGTCTCTGAATCTCTGTGCCTTAAGCACCCTTTGTTCTGAATTAGATCTACTATGCTTGAGATCCAAAAGAACTTCTCTGTGCTGTTTATGGGTTCCATTGTCCCAACACCAGGAAGATTTGTAGATTTTTCATTCAAGATGGACTTGGAGTATGCTCTGTCTCCAAAACTCATCTCTGTTCCTTGCTTTATCCTTGATCTAATCCTGGATCTAACCCAGAGGTCTTCAAACTTAGCAGCTTTAAGACTTGTGGACTTCAACTCCTAGAATTCTCCAGCCAGCATAGCTTGTGATCTCGTGATCAGCATAGCTGGCTGGGAGTTGAAGTCCACAAGTCTTAAAGCTGTCAAGTTTGAAGACTTCTGATCTAACCAATTGAAAGTCCAGAGCCCTTTGCCCTTAAAACCACATCTTTTTTTGCCAGCTACTTGGCCTCGCAGAGTTTATCCCTAGTAAAACTACACTTGAATCTAAGCTTCCTTTTTAGGAGTTTTTACTTCTTAGCTCTCAACTAACCCTTTTTGGGGTCTACTGAGAGCCATTTTCTATGTGTGTTCCAAGAGCAGCAGTTCTCATAGTCATCCAGGCATCCAAGGGAACTGCAACTTATCCAAAGTTCATCACAACAATTTATCCCCCTTTAAATCTATTTTTATATCCAGAGGTTGTGGCTCAACCTCTGTTCGGTTTTCTGCTCATTGCTGCAAGAAACTGTCAACGTTGCACCTGGATATATCATCCAGGGCCTCTTGTGTACAAGTATGCCTGAAGAGCTTCAGGCTCTGCCTCATTTTAAATTCACAACTATACAATAGAGAGACAAGTGGGTAACCTGTGCCTGCAGTATGTTTCAATTATTGGTGATCAATCCTGAAATAAAGTCTTTGGAGTTCTCCTTTTGGTAGAACATATATTTATGATCACTGGTGCTCTGTTTAGCCTTTTATGTTTGTTAGACTTATATTCCACCTTTCTGCCTCCATTTTTTTTTTTATATATTCCATAGATCTCTCCTGCAATTTTACTCGGTGGTGTTAGATGTGCTGGAAAAAAGTGACTGGCCCAGAGGCATTCAGTAACTTTCCACAGCTGATGAGCATCTTGAATTTGAACCTTCTCAGACCTAGTCCAACATTTCAATTAATTAATTAGTTGGTCACAGCTACATCCTGCTTCAAGTGGCACATATAGCATGTCCTCCTCTGGGGTTTTTTTCCCATAACAACTACACTGTGAAGTCGAGTGGTCTGAGAAAAAGAAACCAATCCAAAGTCATCAGTCATCTGACGGTAGAGATAAACTTGGGTATTTTCAGTCCCAGTCCAACATCTTAAACACACGAAATACACACATACAACACACATTCCTGTTCAATCTCATCATCTGCATTAGTCTTCAAGTTCTCTCCTAAGAAGCTGAAGAAGCTTCTTGGATGAGAAGCGAAACATCTTCAAAGAAAAACCAGACAGTCCTGTTGCTTCTTGAAAAAGCACTTTTGGGACAACCACAACCTGGATGACTGAGAATCTCAATAGACACTCTTAATATACACCAACTCAGGCTTTGCCATTTTTATTTCCTGATCTTCAGAGCTTCTGCTATCCCTCTCTATTGATGCCTCTAGGCATTGTCGTTCTCCTTCTATAGATTAGGAGGAGAAGAATCAGTGTTTTAATCTAAATGTAGAGGTTTTAATATTAAGACTGCGCCCACCACTGTCCAATTTTGTAGCATGTATGTGTGCATGCATATGACCAAGAGCCTATATGTACAGAAGGATACTGCCAAATCTCCATTCCCTCCCCACTCCTGGGGGAAGGATACTGCCAAATCCCCATTCCCTCCCCACTCTGGGGCCAGCCAGAGGTGGTATTTGCCGGTTCTCCGAACTACTCAAAATTTCTGCTCCGGTTCTCCAGAACCTGTCAGAACCTGCTGGATTTCACCCCTGTATATGTAGTATAAATAGAACTTCTGAATGTGTTTGTTAGAGTCATTATCCATGCCTCTGGCTATCTTCTGTTTGTTGAAGAGTAATGCATAAATCTGCTCCATGGATGACAGATCTCTAAACAACATTCCTCACTTGTAATTATGTACTGTATTTCTGTGAGCTGCCGTGAGTATGAATGGTTATAATGAGTGTAAGGCTTGATAATGCAGGTTCCAACAGACCAATTAAGGGGCATGAAGTACTATCCCAGCCTGCAATGTGTCTTGTGCAATAAACACAGCCATCCAATACAACACAATGTTTCTCATAATTATTGCAGTCATTCTCATAACCGTAGGCTGAAGGGTGCGAGTCAAAAAACTGCAAGGTGATGGATGTGTCAGTGCAATTCAAATTCTGCTCCTTTTGTATGCGTTGACATGGCTCCCATGTGCAAAGGGAACAATGATGTGCAAACATCATTGATGATGTTCTACCTATCATCTTCCAGATTTTGATAACCGTTCTGCACATGCTCTTGCTGCAATGCAGTCATGATAAATAAAATCAAGTGAAACCCGGGATGGTCTCCACTGAACTTCATTCCAACTTTCTTTCACACACAGGCTTTGCGTGTCTTTTTCTTCAATTTGTTCACTCTGTCCTGTTCCCAACTCCATGAGGTGCATGTTTATTTCTTCAGGAACATGTGCCCACATTTTAAAGCAATTAATATCACCACATTTATTCCCACTTTTCTGGCAATGTTTTATGATCATAGGATTAATAAATTAATGATCCCCTTTCAAAATAGGATTCGGTTCTCTAAAAATACTTCAAATGACTGCATCGCACATGCCACTTGCCTCCGTTCTCTGCGCACATACACACCATATGCATAATGAAGCCATGCTAAATTAGCCTTAATCATCAAGTCGGCAGTAAATTGAGTTTTCCACCCACTGGAAGAGGCCACGTTTGTCAAGGGAACAAAATAAACAAGACATGCATGTCTTCATTTTCAAGACAATCAAGAATCTCCAAATAAAAGCAGTGCAGAGTGCCAACTCCCTCCTACTCAAGTACAGAGGTTCAAGAGAAATGAGACAAACAAAAGGCCTCATAAGGGTTATCACCTGTTAACTACAGCCAATAAACTTCATTTGTCAGAACTTTTCAGATGCTGATAAGATTACAGGCGCTGTGAGCGAGATGTAGAGACAATGAGAAGGAGCTGGAGGGCAGCGCAGGTAGCTGAATACACAGACAGAGTTTGCGTTGTGAGCAACAATCAATTTCTTCTTTACCCAAGCAATCTGATCTGATCTGAGCCATAATACAGCTATCAAACCTGCTATGCAACCGCCATTTATGTAACTGGATCAGCGGGCCAGAAGGAAAGCCAAATCTCTGGCTTACTTCCAAATGCATTATGCTACCAGCTCCGAACTGGTCAGCTGTAGAAGAGTTTAATGAGCAGGAAGGAAAGGTTAACCATCTTTGTCAAATCCTTCAAGAGAGGGGATGCTTATAGCAACTGAAGGGCTTATGGAATAATTAGAAAGGTCTCAAAGGGATCAGAGGCCAGCTTCTGTTTTTGATCCACTCTCTTTGGCTGCCTTTCTCTCGGGGTGTGTTAAAACGACTTCTAAGGGCTAAAAGAAAAAGGCTTTACAAGACATGTTACATCTATTATAAACCATTAGATTGCCTAATGCTACCACAATGTTGTGAAAGCTCATTTTCAGGAGGATCACACTGCTGAAAAGACTTTCCTTTCTAACAGGAATTAATCCAAGCCAGATTTCTCTTGGATACTATAATTTATGAAGCTATGAGTTGACAAAGGTCAGATGGCAAGGGGTATGAAGGCCGTTGCTTATACCTAGAATGAACACGATATCGCCAGAGAATATTATTTACTGGTTAAAGATGTGGTGCGCATGCTTATTCTTATCTCAATCAAATTTGCATACGTTTTAAAATATTCATTAGCTGCTCTTTGAAATTATGAACAATCAGATGATAAGTAGGACTTAGTGTCATCCATTAAAGACTTGGGGTCTTCCTGGAATAGGAGATACAAGCTCTTTATTCTGTAGACATAAGAATAAGTAGACATAAGACACTTTCCAAACTTTGTCACTATTGGCCTTTAAGATCCCCCAAATTTCTGATTCTGTTAGAAGCATCAGCAATGGCAGCAACATTAAAAAGAGGGGAAAATCTTTATCAATGTTAGTTTTCTCATTGAGCGAATACATAAATAATTCTATTTTCTTTTCCAATGAAGTTCTCTTTTGGGCATTGTCTAAATTTCCCTCTTTTTACATTGGTTTTTTTCCAGGGGTGAAAAGTAAAATTTGGGCGTGGCTTGGGGGGGTAATGGGCGTGGCCAACTTTTTTTTTCTTTTAAAAGCATTTTTTTCTACAACCTCTTCAGCCAAAGAGGTTGTAGAAAAAATGCTTTTAAAGGGTTCTGACTATCCCAGCTGAGTTGTCTGATCGTCAGAACCTTTTAAAAGCATTTTTTTTACAACCTCTTCGGCTGAAGAGGTTGTAGAAAAAATACTTTTAAAGGGTTCTGATGATCCCAGCTAAGCCACACGATCATCAGAGGCTTTTTTTTACTTTTAAAAGCATTTTTTCGGCCGAAGAAAAAAATGCTTTTAAAAGTAAAAAAAAACACCCTCTGATGATCGTGCGGCTCATCTGGGCATGGGCGGTGGGGGAGGGGCAGGGATTTTTGCTACCGTTTTTGTGAACCACCTGCCGCCAGGGAGCATTTCACCGCTGGTTTTTTCCCAGCTACTAATTTCTACTAATGATGCTATTAATATCTGTTTCATAGCACTTTCAATATTGTATTGGTAAATCATTTTGGGATATAAGTGAGTCAGAAGTCATAGATAAGGAAATTAGTGAACAGATGAATATGCTGATAATGGTAAGCTGTTTTATGAACTGAGTCAAATTCTGTACAAGCTATAATGTCAGCTTTCAACAAAGTTCAGTAAGTTACATTCTGATAAAATTGCTGCATAAATTCTCTTTAATATGTTAAAGTTCCCCTCAATTCAAGAGGGAGGTCTACACAGATACATCCATGTGTATTTCACAGTGGCAGTGCAGAAGTGGCTTGTCTTTGGCTTTTTTTTAAAAAAAAAATTCTCTTACCTACCGGTCTTGTCTATACTCTTTGATCTCATGGTGGTCTCCATTCAGATTCTAGTCAGGTTTTATCTTGCTACCTTTTTTCCAAATCAGCTAAAATTCCTGTGTGGTCTCACTATTCATGTCAATTGCTCATCTAGAAGGATTGATAAGTATTAGGGAATTATCATCAGAGATGTACTTTTCTTAAATAATAAATATTTTGAAAACATCATGGAGCACAAAAGGAGTTCTGTTTGATGTGTGCTCTTGAGAGTTTGATCTATTTTTGATCTATTTTGCAAGCAAGGCAATGTGTAATTAACACACCAAGTTAGTCAGAACAGCTCCACACCATCTGATAAAATACATTTTGAACTAAGAAAGGAGGATTTGAAAAATGGCAGTCCTTCCTTCCCTTAACAATATTAAAAAACTGCAGTAGTGGATTGGATCTATTTTTATGTCAAAAATTCTCTGGTGAAGCTTAGAAAGGCTGTTTGGTTGAATATTCTCTGGACTCTAGAAGTAGCTTAATTATCTGTAATAGTTTGTTGGGAGGAAAGGCAAAGGAGAAGCAGAAAGAAAGAGAATGGAAAATATTCTCCATTTCTTTGGGAATTTCTTTGGAAATTTCTTTGGGATTTTCTAATAAATTTCAATATGCCTTAAAATACTAACCGGGAAGGAATTATTAAAAGAACTGTTGAGACTTCTGTTAATTATCTATGAGGAGAACTAGGGAGCTGCCAAAGAGTTGAGGAGAGCAGATATGATTCCCTAAGAAAGGTAATAAAATCCCAGAAATTATCAACTTACTGAGCTTCACATGAATACCTAGAAAAATGTTGGAGTACAAATTAAACCAGTAAGCATCTTGGAGACTACAGTAGGATTGCTAAGAGTCAGTATGACCTTGTCAAAAATAGGTCATGTGAGATAAGGCTTGTCTCATTTTTTTGTCAAGACAAATGTTCATATATAAGCTACTCGATATCAGCAAAGCTTCTTACAGGTTTCCATGAGATATTTTCATTGTTGAGTTGTTCAGTCGGTGGACAATACTGCAGCAAAGTGAGTCCACAATGGTCTGATTATCCATAGCAAGAGAATCAACACTGGATCAATTTGGAGAGTAGTAATCAGTGAGTCCTGAAGGAATCTGTTTCATGGAGAGTATTATTATTAATATATATATATATATATATATATATATATATATATATATATATATATATATATATATATATATAGGTCTTTGGTTGTTCGGGTTTTCTCCCGTGTAAAATTGGAAGTGTCTTGACGACATTTCGACGAAGTCTCATTCATCATCTTCAGGCTTCAGCCGTGCTTGATCACACATTGCTCCCAGAAGCACGGCTGAAGCCTGAAGATGACGAATGAGACTTCGAAACGCCGCCAAGACACTTCCAATTTTACACGGGAGAAAACCCTCAGAAAACAAATATATATATTTGTTTTATATATTTATATTATATTTATATTTATATTTATATTTATATTTATATTTATATTTATATATATATAAATATAAATATATAAAACAAGGCTCATCCAGTTTGCAGATAACACAAATTGAGAGGTCTTGGGATAATAGAACAAGACTGCAATCAAATCTAGGCAAATTGGACGACTGATCTGTGAGGGAGAAGATGTCGTTCAAGCAGAAAAAATATTTTTACAGAGAAAAAATTCAGGACACACGTACATGATGGCTTCAAAGCACTACATCAGGGGATTTGGGGTTGGTCATTGACAACATCCTGAACATCAGTCAGCAGTATGATACAGCTGTTGGAAGGCTAACACCTTCCTGAGCTGCCTTAAAAAAAGTACAGCATCAAAAACAGGTGAGATCCTTGTGGCCCCTGCTTTTACTGATGAGACTTCATCAGAATTGTTCTTAGCATTACATTTCCAGAAGAATATTAACAAGTTAGAACAGATCCAAATGAGAGCAAGAATAAGTAATTGTGTTCTCTTCGCTGACGATGTTAAACTATTTAACACTACCAGCAATACATCTACCCTTCAAAAAGACCTTGACTTTGTGTCGGAATGGTCAAAAATTTGGCATCTCCAAATCTCAACCAGCAAATGCTCTGTCTTACACATTGGGAAAAAAGAATCTGAACACTAAATACAAGCTCGATGGACATTACCTTACAGATGACTCCCCACCCCATTAAAGACCTTGGAGTTTTCATATCAAATGATCTAAGTGCCAAAGCTCACTGCAACTACATCGCAAAAAAGGCTGTAAGAGTTGTAAACTTAATGTTGCGTAGCTTCTTCTTCAGAAACACTAGACTACTAACCAGAGCATATAAAACATTTGCTAGACCAATTCTTGAATATAGCTCACCTGTCTGGAACCCATACCTCATTTTGGACATTAATACAATTGAGTGTGTACAGAAATATTTTACAAGAAAAGTTCTTCACTCCTCTGATTACAACAAAATACCTTATGCCACCAGACTTGAAATACTGGGTTTAGAAAATTTAGAACTCCGCCGCCTTCAACATGACCTGAGTTTAACTCATAGAATCATCTGTTACAATGTCCTTCCTGTCGAAGACTACTTCAGCTTCATTCACAAAAATACACGAGCCCACAATAGATTTAAGCTTAATGTGAACCGCTCCAATCTTGATTGCAGAAAATATGACTTTAGTAACAGAGTTGTTAATGCCTGGAATGCACTACCAGACTCTGTGGTCTCTTCCCAAAATCCCCAAAGCTTTAACCAAAAACCATCTACTATTGACCTCACCCCATTCCTAAGAGGTCTGTAAGGGGCGTGCATAAGAGCACAAGCATGCCTACCGTTCCTGTCCTAATGTTCCCTTTGATTGTATCCAATTTCATATAGTTATTACATACTTATGATTATATTTATGTTTATATATTGTATAGTTTATTCCATGCTTATGCTTATATATACTGTTGTGACAAACAAACAAACAAACAAACAAACAAATAAATAAATAGAAAGATAGAAAGCTTGAACACTTACTTTATGAGAATAATATGAGAGAACTAAAGATGCTTAGTCTGGAAAAAATGAAGTATATATGATATTAGTGTTCAAATGTATCAATGGTGCCATACAGAAGATATTCTATTTTCAACAGAATGATTTTACCCAGACCAGAAATAGTGATTACAGCTTGCTACCATTTTCATTTTATTTAAATATAAGGAAAACCTCCTGCTGGTAAGATTTGTAGAATAATGGAACAATCTACCTGTAGAGACTGTGGATTCTTCATAACTGGAGGATTTAAGAAGAGGCAAAATTAAGACTGTGGGATTTAATCAGACTTAACTTCCAGATTCTGTTGGATTCCAGCTTTTTTGTGCCATCTCAGAGCTGCTTAGATCAGTCAATAGGAAATTTAAATAATAAAGAAACTATTAAGTAATTGCTCAAAATGTTTCTATTCTAAACCCTGTCAACCGGCAAGTAATTAAGTTAAAAGCCTCTAAATTGAGACTACAATAACATTGTGCCAAATTTTCTCAGGGTAATCAGGTGAATGGTTTGAAATCTAAATATCCCTAATTATGGTAATTGTTCTATGAATGCTATAGAACAAGTCAGGACACTTTGAAGGCTCATGCTGCTTAACTTTAAAGAAAGATGTACACAATACAGTAGATTATGAAAGGAGATGAACTGGAAGGTGATAGGTACATCATATTCTCTTTCCTTTTTTAAGCAGGTGGCAAAATATTTAGCAATTGTAATTTGAGAAGAGACCAAAAAGTCATGAAGCTAGAAAAGACAATTCTTATTACACTTGCAGAGGAAATGAGAGTGAGATATTTCAGCTTAAAGAATTAGAGTCACAGGTCAATTCTGACCAGGGGTGGGATTCAGCCAGTTCACACCACTTCGGGAGAACCGGTTGTTAACTTTCTGAGCACTTTACTGAACTGGTTGTTGGAAGAAATCATTAGGGCAGAGAACCGGTTCTTAAATTATTTGAATCCCACCACTGGTTCTGACCCTAGTTTTGTTAGCAAAATAATGTTCTTAAGCAGCTGCCATGCCTGAAATAGTCATGAAAATTCTGATTTAAGTTCTGTATTTTTGGAATACTGTCATGTTTAAAAGGTTTGCTATTGAAGGTCTGCTTTAGGGGTGTCAAACTGGTGGCCCATGGGTCGGATGCATCACACGCAGGGCACACCCATCCCAGCTCCGTGAAGGGAAAAAAACATCACAATAATCACATGATGGAACGTGACCCAGCGAGTTTGACACCCATGGTCTACTAGATTCTTCTCCTGCCTCCTACTTCTATACTCCTTAAAAAGTTTTATTTAGTAATGTTAAGTTTGATACTGTTGTGTTTATTGCTGTTGACATTTATATATTATTTTTAACAATTATGTGTAGGTTTTGTTTGAAAAAAAAACTATGTTTAATTATTCAAAACTAATTATTGAAATATTCAAAGTATAAATTTCATGATGCTTGTAAAATCACTGTTTATCCACTCTGCTTTATTTTCCTTTTTTTACTTCATTCTGCTTTGTCTCTCTCTCTCTCTCTTTTTTTTTTTTGCCTTTTCCTTTCAAAATGCTTAATAAAAATACTCATTATCATCATCATTGAAAGGTTTAGACCAGGAAATGAGGTAGCTATTTAAAGGGTGCCACTATTCATTCTTGATTGGTGATTGGTCTCATTCGAGACAATGACGAATCCGCATATAGACGAGAGGTCGAACGACTAGCCGTGTGGTGCAACCAAAACAATCTGGAACTGAACACACTCAAAACCGTAGAAATGGTGGTAGATTTTAGGAAAAACCCTTCCATACTTCCACCTCTCACAATACTTGACAACACAGTATCAACAGTAGAAACCTTCAAATTTCTGGGTTCTATCATATCGCAAGATCTCAAATGGACAGCTAACATCAAAAACATCATTAAAAAAGGACAACAAAGAATGTTCTTTCTGCGCCAACTCAGTAAGCTCAAACTGCCCAAGGAGCTGCTGATCCAGTTCTACAGAGGAATTATTGAGTCTGTCATTTGCACCTCTATAACTGTCTGGTTCGGTTCTGCAACCCAACAAGAAAAACACAGACTTCAGAGGATAATTAGAACTGCAGAAAAAATAATTGCTACCAACTTGCCTTCCATTGAGGACCTGTATACTGCACGAATCAAGAAGAGGGCCGTGAAAATATTTGCAGATCCCTCGCATCCTGGACATAAACTGTTTCAACTCCTACCCAGCACTGCACACCAGAACAACTAGACACAAGGACAGTTTTTTCCCGAAGGCCATCACTCTGCTAAACAAATAATTCCCTCAACACTGTCAGACTATTTACTGAATCTGCACTACTATTAATCGTTTCATAGTTCCCATCACCAATCTCTTTCCACTTATGACTGTATGACTATAACTTGTTGCTGGCAATCCTTATGATTTATATTGATATATTGATCATCAATTGTGTTGTAAATGTTGTACCTTGATGAACGTATCTTTTCTTTTATGTACACTGAGAGCATATGCACCAAGACAAATTCCTTGTGTGTCCAATCACACTTGGCCAATAAAAAAAAATTCTATTCTATTGTGATTTGCTTGTTGCCCCCTAAGACACAGCTCTGTTGAGGATATAAACATGCCAACACGCCACCCACCCACCCGTCAATTTTCCTGCCTTTTTCCCCCCAGTTGTTTTCCAACTTCATCTGGCAAAAGTCCTGCCATAGGTTTATCTGAAGCACGTTAAACTGAGACAAGCTTAAGATTTGGGCCAGCTTTGCTCCTATTGACTAGTTGAGACTGCTGTAGATATACTTCCTGGTTTCTCCTTGCTGATTTTCAAATCCATTTGCCATTGGGCAATGGGGAATTCAAGGTTCTCTCATGGAGCCTATAGAAAGTTAGCACCCACCCTTCTCCTAGAAGAATGAAATATTTTAAGAAATATTAAAAAGGTAGAATATTATATTTCCCTAAAGGATGAATGGAGAAACATGCTCTTGGAGACAGAAAGCAGCCCCCACCTTTCTTAATAGCCCTCAGCAGATGTCAGCACTTCATAGATAAAAAACTTACTGAAAGAAGCCAAGTATCTAGGTAGCTTTATTCATAAGCAAATAGCCATTACCCAAGAGCCAACACAGGAAAAAGACCTTAAGCCACAATAGGAATTACTGCATCACCCTCAGAAACTTCAATCAAACTTAGCTCAGACAAACACCTAGGATTTGTACTTTGCCTATAGAGCCAACTATGACCCCTACATAACCCCTACATGGCCCCATGGGAGTCTGAAAACAGCCAGTAGGATACATGTTCTTGCACAGGAACAGGAAGCTCAAGTACAAAGCTTAAAGAAGGTATTAAACCCCTCACTCTCAATTCTGTTTTGTCAGCTGCCCAGGATCGCATGTGGTTCTGCTTCATCAATAAACCATCTTTCCAATCAGCCTCCATATTCCCAGTGTCTTTCTCCTAGCTTGGAACTGAACCAGATGGATATTCCTTCCCACAAGCCCCAAAGGCACCATTTATTACATGTAATCTACAGTATAAAGCCCATTAAAATTGGTTTCTTCCTTTTGATTTACCTTTCTATTGACACGTAGGGGTTTTCTGCATGGTTCTGTAAGTGCTTACAGAACCCTGGTTCTAACAATTTAAGAAATCATCATTTCAATTTTGTAGAGTTTGTACAACCTGAAAGAGCTGATTTACTTCTTGCGATGTTCCATTAGAAATGATTAGATTCCAGAAAAACACAGATTTGTCCAGACTTCAATAACTTATGAAATTCTCTTCTCTTCTTCTTTGGGTCACTCTCTGAGATATCTCGGTTTACAAGCTTTATTAGTTCATCAAAATCTAAAACACAAAAGAAAATAAAAATAATGGGAAAATAGGGGAAGGAAAAAAAGGGAAGAGAAGAGAAAACGTGAGATAGAAGGAGAAAAAGAAAGAAAAGGCTTTGACTTCTGACTCTCTTTAGCACAGTACAGATAGTCCTCAATTTACAACAGTTTATTTAATTTAGTGACTGTTCAAGGTTACAACAGTAATTAAAAAAGTGACTTACGACCATTTTTCACACTTCTGACCTTTGCAGCATCCCCATGGTCATGGGATCAAAATTCAGATGGTTCATTACCGTTCCAGTGTCCTGGGAATATGCGACTTTTGCTAGTAGTTTGTTTTGCTAGCACTCCGCCAGTGAAAATGAAGCTTGTAAGGGCCACACATGGCTTTCCTGGGCTCCATTTTCTGCAGTCCTCTGCCAGTGAAAATGGATCTCGGGGGGCGCGCACACAGGGGGCCCTGCGGGCCAGATCTAAGTACCCCATGGGCCAAATTCAGCCTGCAGGCATTGAGTTTGGCAGCCCTGGACTCTACAAAGGCCTCTTCCAACTCTGTTAATCTGTTAAAACTGTATATAACAGTGAGGGTGAACCTTTTTGGCACCAAGTGCCAAAACCAGAATGCGCACGTGTGTGCATGCGTGCCGGAGCCCCAGAAACTCAAAGACAAGCTGGCCGGTGTGCATGTGTGTGCTGGAAACCAAAAGAGCAGCTGGCAATGGTGCACGTGCCCACAGAAAGGGCTCTTCGTGACACCTTTGACACGTGTGCCTTAGGTTTGCCGTCATGGGTATATAAGATGCTCACTAATAAAAGCAGAAGAAATTTGAGCAAGAGGCAGTCATGACCACAGATATGGCTGTCTCTGAGCATTAACTTTAACCTGAGAGGGACTGTTTGCTTGTTGCGTTTAACTCTTTTTGAACACACCATTTTGTTCTTCCTTGTGCATTTACATGATCCAATTTCTTATTTTTCTTTCTCTTCCCTATGCAGCTACATCTTTCTGCATCTTCAGCTAGTTTTTTTCCCCCTCCCTATTTCAGCTGGAAGGCGGGAGGGGAGTGTGTATATGCCTCAATGTGTTTCAGTGTATGCCACAACACAAATGAATCGGAAGTAGCAGTTATAGTTGTCAAGAAGGGGAAACAAAACATTGGATAGGATTTTGACATTTTCCCTCTGTCTGTCCTCCCTTTCCTAGGGGTCATCTTAATTCTGAGCCATCTCCTGTTCAGGTTAAAAAAAAAATGGTATGATTTGTCTGTTGTGAACATAACACAGGGGCTTTGTTATCAAAGCAAGCTTGTTGGGTTGCAAGAGAGAAGAGAATGAATAGCCTGTGAATGTCTGATGCTTTACAATTGATCTGTAAAAAGGGGACAGAGGAAGAATAATATTGATTTAGTGCCCTTCCAGAAGAATTCTTTCTGGCTAGCCAGCATGAAGAATTGATTCCTTGTAGGGTGGAACTGAAACAGTCTAAGAAAGCAGCAGAGAAAATGGGAGGGCACAGAAAAGGATGTTTGTTTTAAGTTGCAAACGATCCTAACCAAAGGTGCACCGGCTAGGGTTATGTAGTCTTCCTTAATTTCACTGATATCACTGGATTGGCATGTACACCTATCTATACAGTCTTCTTTAAATTGATGTGTTCCATATGTCCCATTCTTTGAACAATCCAGTGAATAGGACATTATACTGGGAGAGGGGGAAAAAGACAGGGGAAAAAAATAAAGAATGAGGAGGTCCATGGTGCTCTCTGAGTTTGCTTGTTTTCTTACAGATGTTTCATTACCCTAACTAGGTAACATCATCAGTGCTGTTACCTAGTTAGGGTGATGAAACATCTGCAAGAAAACAAGCAAACTCAGAGAGCACCAAGGACCCCTCATTCCAACTCTGAGCTACAAATATTCTCCTTTATTGGGGGGGGGGAAATAAAGAAAACGAGATGAGAGAAGTTGTAATTATAGGCTAAGTATGATTTAGGGTGCTCCATCATGCAGATAACGTGCAAATTTGAAGTAAATGAAGCACTTTAATGCCTCTGTAAGACACTGGTGTGGAAAGAGTCTTAGATACTGAGTATTTTTGATCACTTTCTTTAGGGGATATTTTTTTTCCGTCTGCTCAACTTTTTCAAACTATAAAAAGAGTAATTATTAAGCCAAATGGGCTTCCAGGTGAGCTTGCTAAATAATTCTGTGTTTTCATATATTGTGAATAAGACAACATTTGATAACTGGAAACATCCTAAGGCAGTAGTATCTATATATTATAAGGGTCCTTATATCACAAAAGTTGGATGAATAGAATGCAAATGTATTCAGATTTTCATATCAGCCTTTGATCTAAACCTAAAAGCTTGGGCTTAATCAAGCTTCTTTAATTTAGGCATCACAAGGAAAGTTGTGAGATGGAAAGAGTTATTTCAGAATTCTTACCCATAGTGAATATCTTTAAAGCATTTATATACAGTACCATATTTAAGTGGTTTAATCCAGGGATCTCCAACCTTGGCAACTTTGCAAAGCTGGCTGAGGAACTCTGGGAGTTGAAGTCCACAAGTCTTAGTCGCCAAGGTTGGAGACCCCAGGTTTAACCAATCCTTCTTCCCAGAAAACCCTTTACATTTTCTTTTAATTTCATTAAAATGTTTTCCCATACCACCGTAACATCTTTTTCTCTTTCCTTAGTTCTCTATCTTTTCTTCTATATGCCTGATGATTGAGTGCTGTTCAAATTAGATTCCCTGTGAAATCAGGTATGGTAGGTTTCAATTAAACAAGCCTCCTCTTTCTACAGAAACGAAGCTATTGCCAGCTTTCACATCTTCAGGTTGGAAACAAAAGAGATTGTACACAGGGGAAGATGCTGGGATGATCACAGTTAATAGAAGTTTATGAATAAAATCCAAACATTTAAAAGCGTTGGAGATCCCAAAAGTGTTTTTTCAAGAGGCAACTGGACTTTCTGGTTTTTCTTTGAAGACGTTTTGCTTCTCATCCAAGAAGCTTCTTCAGCTCTGGATGAGAAGTGAAACGTCTTCAAAGAAAAAACAGAAAGTTTAGCTGAAAAAAGCACCTTTGGGACCAGGGGCAGGTTTCAAAACCCATCGCTACCGTTTTGCTCATGGGTGCACACTTGCAACACTTCTGCACATGCGCAGAAGCATCCAGACAGGTGGGCAGAGCCTGCCACCACCATCGCTACCGGTTCACTCGATCTGGGGCGAACCTGTAGCAACCCATCACTGCTTTGGGACAACCATGACCTGGATGACTGAGAATCTCCACAGACAAAGCATTGGATATACTATATTTCCCCTTGACCTGCCATAGTGAGCTGAAATAGCAGCAAGGAGGAAATGGCATTGCATCTGTTCACAAAAAGGGGTTGCTTTTATTAGGCAAGTTTTATTATCCTTCAGCCTCTCTCTTCCATGCCAACCCTGCCTGGAGAGTTGCGTAGAACTCAGTAAGGAAAAATGAGCCAGGGGAGGTAGTGATTAAGGCAACAGGCTAGAAACTGGAAGACTATGGGTTGCAATTTCAATTTAGGCAGGATTATATGACCTTTGGCCAGACACTTTCTCTCAACCCTAGGAAGGAGGCAAACCGCTTCCAAAAAATCTTGTCAAGAAAACTGCAGGGACTTTGACTGACTCAAAGGCCAAGCCAAGCAAAACAAAAGTAAAAGCAAAGTTATATATTAGTGGGGATTAACTGTATTATTAAGTGCCTAGCAGGTATCATCTAGCATCTAGTTAAGGCAAAGAAGGGAGTAATTATCTAACTGGATTTAGGGCAGGGAGTTTGTTATCTCGCATTGGCACTTAGCAAGGTACACTGCTCAGGAAATTAAACAGGAAGAGTTCCCACGTCTAAGCAGCTTCTCTTCCCGGTATTTATTTAAAAAATGTGAATCAATCACAGGACAAAAGGGTAGCTCTAAAATACACAACGTGAAATAGGCAACTGAAAAGTTAAAGTGGAATAGTATTAGTTAAACGCACACAGTTGGCATAACTGATCTTTCAACAGCGCCAACATTAGAATAAGAAGGCTGAGATGAAGAAAAAGGATATTAAGTTCATTATTCAATATTTTGTACCCAATGAAATTTCCACTGTTAATCTGCTGTTGGTTCAAAGAACAAGTCTTCCATTGGGTTTCATGTACAGGTAGC
The DNA here is from genome assembly GCF_028640845.1 of Ahaetulla prasina. Lineage (NCBI taxonomy): Eukaryota > Metazoa > Chordata > Lepidosauria > Squamata > Colubridae > Ahaetulla > Ahaetulla prasina. Next base: position 223,550,641 of record NC_080540.1, on the reverse strand, counting down.
CCTCGACTTACAACCACAACTGAGCCCAGAATTTAGGTTGCTAAGTGAGAAATTTGTTAAGTGAGTTTTGTCCCATTTTACAACTTTTCTTGCCACAGTTGTTAAGTGAATCACTGTAGTTCTTAAGTTAGTAACACAGTCGTTAAGTGAATCCCCATTGATTTTGCTCATCAAAACTTTGCAAAAGATGATCCCGGCAATGGTCATAAGTATGAACCAGTTACCAGGCATCTGACTGTAAATCATGTGACCATGGAAATGCTACAAAAGTCCGAAGTATGAAAATTGGTCAGGTCACGTTTTTCAGTGCCACTGTAACTTTTGAACAGTCAACTGAACAAATTTGGTGTAAGTCGAGGACTAGCTGTAATTATATTGAATGAACATTTATTTAGACAATGTAATATATTTTCTTTGAGGACTCAGGGTTTCTCAATCAATTTGAAAAGAGTTCTGAGCATTCTACATTTGGAGGATTAAGGGGTGGAGTTGCAGGGACAGAGGAAATTCCATTGATGAGTAAGGTATATTCCAGTGGTGGGTTTCAAATTTTTTTACTACCGGTTCTGTGGGTGTGGCTTGGTGGGCGTGGCATGGCTTGGTGGGCGTGGCAGGGGAAAGATACTGCAAAATCACCATTTCCTCCCGATCCACTGAGACTTGGAAGGCAGAGAATAGATGGGGGCGGGGCCAGTCAGAATTTTTACTACTGGTTCTCTGAACAACTCAAAATTTCCGCAACTAGTTCTCCAGAACTGGTCAGAATCTGCTGAAATCCATCTCTGGTATATTCCTCTACAAATAGTCATATCTGGTTATGTTAGCTGAATGGAAAAGTGCTTTCATTGTGAAAAATTACTTTTATCTTTGCCTCCAGCTCAAAACGCTCCTGTAAGTAAGAAACCTTGTGGAATTGGGGTATTCTACAAGCATTTTTTTCCTGGTTTTTCATTAAATCCAATGAATTATCTTTCTGAATGCAAGGTGTAAACTGAATAAAATATAATTAGACTCTTGAATTAATTGGATGTGCTAGCTGTTAGAAGGCTATCCTTCAAATGGCATATTTTACTGTGACTTTTGATCTTTTAGATATTCTTCAGCTTGAAGTTCATAACTAATGCAATGGTTACTTCAAATGATGAACTATCCTGTACTGTTAAATTTGCACTAATTATACAGAACTGCTGACAGATCAAAGGTAAGGCCAACAGCAAATGGTATTGCATGCAAAAGCATTGAAAAAATGGAATTATTATTATTATGGTTCGTTGCACAGTGAGCCAGATGTTTAGACTAGATTTGTTATTTTTATCCACCTTTGCAGTCCTTTCCAAGGACCTGGGGTAGGAAGATATAGTTGTTGATGGTGTTAAAGATATTGTCATAAGATGTAAGCTGTTCCAAGTAAGGCTGCATTTGCAATTGACTGATGGTGATTTTATCAATGCCGATGGTGTTCAATGCTGAATGTGTACCCAAAAAACATGTTACTATTGGCATGATTTTTGTTTTCTTTTGCCATAGTCATTCTTCTTCTGTTTGCAGATCTTTATATTTTGCTGTCTTCTCCAGTTCTTTTCTTCTGTTCTGCTATCTGCAGGTACTGCCATTGCCACCATCCAGACCTTTTAGTCTTTCTTATTGTTAAGTCTGGATGTGTGGAGTGTGATGTGCCAGTTGCCTGTCTGTTTGAACTCTGAAGTCCCAGATCACTTTAGCTTCATCAATTTCTATTACTTTTATCTATTTTGTGGTCCCACCAGTTCCTGCTTCCAGAGATTTCTTGTAGATCTTCCAACACACCATGTCTGGCGGCTGCTTCAGAGGTGGGTTTCAGCAGGTTCTGACCAGTTCTGGAGAACCGGTAGCAGAAATTTTGAGTAATTCGGAGAACCGGTAGTAAAAATTCTGACTGGCCCCACCCACATCTATTCTCTGCTTCCCAAGTCCCAGCTGATTGGGAGGAAATGGGGATTTTGCAGTATCCTCCCCCTGGAGTGGGGTGGGAATGGAGATTTTACAGTATCCTTCTCCCGCCACGCCCACCAAGCCATGCCCACCAAGCCACGCCCACAGAACCGGTAGTAAAAAAATTTGAAACCCACCACTGCGCTACTTGTAGTTAGTGAACTTCTTGCTAACTAGGTGGTTCTCCTTTCTCCAAGCTGCATTCTTGTTTTATTACTTTGGATTGTTCCATAGTTGTGCTGGATTGTTTTTCCATTATCAGATGTTCACTGGTTCACTGAAATCTGTCCATGGATTGGTAAAAATGTTTTTGCCTCAATTGAAATGGAAGAGTCTGCCTATAGTTTCATATCTGCTGATTTTCTTAGCTATAACTGTTATTTTCTGCTTTATTATTTACAGTGCTTCCTTAATTTTCTTTGTTTCTGTTTTATATTTCTTTGGTCTTCTTGTCCTTCAGCTTCTTATTGTTTTTGTATGTTCTAGGTGGCTTACATCCCCATCTTAGTAAGCTAATCTTATCTCCCAGACTTATGTTCCATTTTCATGGTACACTGTTTGGATGTTGTTGCTTTTCTTGTTTTGACTTTATGTTCAAAGTATTCAGTTATATCTGCAGCTAGGCTATGCATTAATTGGTCTGTTTCTTGCAGTAAGCGGGTACTTATATTTGATACTACAGGGTTGACATCTTTTAATATTTGTGTTTGTTTGGAACAACTTTCAATGCAGGCAAACTTATTCTGTTGTTTTTGTGCTATTCTAGATGCTCAGTTAGCATCTTGTTTCAATTCTTCTTTTTGGTTATTATTATTTGGCTTGCCTCTAAACAATTGTTCCACCACTATCTTAATTCTAGATTCAACCCTCTTTCCCACCCCAACCTCCTAAACTAAACTAACTTTTCGTAAATGAAACCTGGTGCTGGGTAAAAAAAAAAAAAAAAAAATGCAGCTGCAGCAGGCCAGACAACTGCTAACTTTTTCTTGCTGAATCTCAAGTCAATTCTAATTTGTTCCAATGCAGACTTTCATTTTTCTTTTAATTATAATCCAAATTATCACTTGACAAATGCATTTGATATGCAGAGAAAAATTGGGGCTGGAAGCCATTCTGTGGGATGAGGCACAATTAATGAAAAGCCAATGTAATTCTCTCCGGTGCCTTCGAAACATTCAACTCAGGAGGCTGAATAAAGGAGTAAAATTCAAGGGTGTGTTAATATTGGAAGGGATATTTCTTTGACCTTAGGGAAGGTCCAAATGAACAAAAACATCAGGAGATGCTAAAAACCAACCCCCACCCTGACTTCTGATCTTCAGCCCCTTTAATTAACATGTTAATATATTCTGCTATAGATTTCATGGCAAGTAACAAGTGCAAGGTGGAGGCAGAAATAAAATCAAAGGCAACAAATTTGTAACTTGTTTAAAAGAGACCATTATTGTCTACTCGACTGCAATGAACCTCGATTTCCCTCTTCCCATTTTCGCCTGAAGGGGAGATTGCTGTTTCGGAAAAAGAGTTAAACATTCTCCCCCCACATATTAAGCAGAATTAATGATCTATTTGCTTAAATGCCATATATTACCTCTAGTTTATACATCCACTGCATAAACGATAGATATTACTTGGTCACTCTGATAGATTTGAATGCAGGTAGGATCATCAATCAGTGTCGGCAACTGATTAGTTGTTTGTATCTTTGACAGGCTCCTCCATCTCGCTGAATGAAAGCCTGCTGATTGCCTACGCTTCTTTCCACATTCATTGCCTTCTGCTGCCACTATATTATACAGTTAATGCTGATAGTGGAAAATCCTCCGCGACAGCTAACCATGAATTTCTCCCATTCCTTTATTATTACTCTTACATTACTTTATATTCCACTGTGTGTGGAATATAAAGGAATGGCTGCTCAAGGTGGCTAAAGGTATTGGGAACTTCTAATTTTGGGAAATAAACATTCCGAGTATAATTCAAGATAAATCTCTATTGTATTACCAATTCTGTATGGTAGTTGTCAATTCTGAATTGATAATTTGCATTACTGAGACTTGGCTAGGCCTGGAGAGGGTGATGTCTCTCTCTGAAATGTGTCTGGATGGGTCTGGGGTATGGAACCAGACTAGATCCTCAGGGCAGAGGAGGGGGAACAGCTGTTATTTTCTGGGAGCCTTTATTGATCTTGAGGGGCACCACTGCACAAGTGGCTGATTGTGCGACCTTGTTTCTGAAGATAGGCTGATAAGATTAGTTGTATCATTGTATCATCCTCTCTGCTGTGAGGCAGCCTTTCAGCCTGAGCTACTGAAGGCTATCACAGAATTGGCTGTGGAGTTCCCCAGGCTGATGATTTTGGGGTGCTTCAATTTGCCAGCAAATTGAGGTCTACCCCATCAAAAACAATCCAGGAGTTCAGGGCAACCGTGATGGCTATGGTCTATCCTAGATCATTCATGGCCTGACCAGTGGTGGGTTGCCCCTGGTTTGGACCGGTTCACAAGAACCAATAGTAAAACTGGCGGGAGGCTCCGCCCACTGACCCAGACATCATCAAGATTACAAATAACCCTCAATCAACTACCAATCAAAACTAGGTATGCACGCCCCTTACCTCTCCTACACCAAATATTACAGGTCTCAAATGTAAACTAATAAATGCAAGAAGTATTGTAAACAAATTACCTGAATTCATCCTCTTATTAAACAATGGTACATTTGACATCATATTTGTTTGTGAAACAAAATATGGCTAAACTCATCCCTCACTGACTCTATTATTCCAAACAAACAAAGAATACCAAGTCCTTCGATCAGATTGTGAACACCGCAGAGGTGGTAGAGTAGCTATCTTTTACAAAAAATTACTGAACTTAAAAAATATTCAAGTTGCACATAAATACTCTCTTCCTGAAACTATTGTATATGACCTGTCCACCAACACCACACTTAGATTCATACTATGCTACAGAGCCCCTGACTACGACATCGCTCATGCAAATATATTAACCTCACTACTAACATGGGCTACCTCTTGCCCATATCCTCTCATCTTCCTGGATGAGATAACAAATGAATGTACAACTGAACCAATCCATACTACACTATACAATGCAGTTACAAACCTAGGTCTTGAACAACTAGTAACTAGCAATACTAGACTCATGAACTGCCTCGACCTCATCTTTTGTAATAGCAAAACTCAATTTATGGTCTACAAGTAAAAGAACCCTTTTCCAACAGCGACCACTGCATGATAGACTTTTGCCTAAACATACGCCCTCACATAAATCGTGACAACAATAGTACTCCAAACTACAATTTTAAAAAAACTAACTATGACCGTATAAACGATGATCTCTCATTCCTTGACTGGCAAAATCTATTCTCAACCTGTATGACTACAGAAGACCACTATAAAGTATTCCTATTTGAAATCAATAAAATCATCAAACTATACGTACCACAAATCAATACCAAAATCAAAAGAAAAAACAAATTACCCATATCAATAAAAAAGCTTCAATCCAAAAAAAAATCCATCTGGAAAAAAACCAAAAAGGGTTATGTAGCAAACTTCAAAAACCAATACAGAAATATTTGCAACCAAATAAAAACAGAATGTAACACTTATCACACCAAACAAGAAGACCTTCTACACACTAATTCCAATTGTGCTTTCTATAATTTTGTGAACAATAAATTTAAAGAAACAAGTTCCATTCCACCACTAAAAGAACCTAATGGCAAAGAATGTACTGATGAAACAGTTAAAGCAAACCTCTTCAACACATTCCTCGGCTCAGTCTTTATAAACAGTGATGGCTGTTATCTGACATTCCTCAATCGTACCAAAAATGTTAAAAATGACTTAACACATATAGACTTCACAGAAGATAATGTTGAAAAAGCCCTGCGCAACCTGAAACCATCATTATCTATTGGACCAGATGGACTATGTGCATACTTTTTAAAAAAACTTTCAATTAATATAGCTGAACCCCTAAGCATAATCTTTAATAAAGCTTTCACAACTAGTTCCCTTCCAAAACTCTTGTCTCTAGCCACAGTCATCCTTATCTTCAAAAAAAGTGATCCCAGCCTAGTTGAAAATTACAGACCTATCTCTTTATGTTGTGTCTCATGCAAAGTAATGGAATCTATCATAAACCAATCCATTACACTCCACCTTGAAACAAACAACCTTCTCTCTAATAAACAATTTGGTTTCAGAAAAAAATTGTCTTGTAACTTACAACTTCTCCACTGCAAAAACATATGGACTACCAACCTTGATCAAGGAAAAGCAATAGATGCAATCTACATAGACTTCTGCAAAGCTTTTGACTCAGTAGTACATGATAAACTTCTCCTAAAACTAAAATCCTACGGCATTTCGGGACCTTTTCACAATTGTATAAATGCCTTCCTGTCAAACAGACAACAAGTGGTCAAAATTGGCAACGCTATATCAAATCCTGTTCCTGTCAAAAGTGGTGTTCCCCAAGGTAGTGTTCTTGGACCAACGCTCTTCATACTATACATAAATGATCTCTGTGACCTTATTTCAAGTTATTGTATTCTCTTTGCTGACGATGTCAAACTATTTAATACCACTAACAATTCTTCTACCCTTCAAGAAGACCTCAACTTTGTTTCCGATTGGTCTAAAACTTGGCAACTCCAAATCTCAACCAGCAAATGCTCTGTCTTACACATTGGAAAAGAGAATCTAAACACTAAATACAAACTCGATGGACATTACCTTACAGATGACCCCCACCCTGTTAAAGACCTTGGAGTTCTCATATCAAATGACCTAAATGCCAAAGCCCACTGCAACTACATAGCAAAAAAGGCTCTAAGAGTTATAAACCTAATTTTACGCAGCTTCTTTTCCAAAAACTCTACACTGCTAACCAGAGCATACAAAACATTTGCCAGGCCTATTCTTGAATACAGCTCATCCGTCTGGAACCCATACCACATCTCTGACATTAATACAATCGAACGTGTCCAGAAATATTTTACTAGAAGAGTTCTTCGCTCCTCCGAAAACAACAAAATACCTTATTCCAACAGGCTAGAAATCCTGGGACTAGAAAACTTAGAACTCCGCCGACTTCGACATGACCTGTGTTTAACACACAAAATCATCTACTGCAATATCCTTCCTATTAAAGACTACTTCAGCTTCAATCGCAATAATACAAGAGCAAACAATAGATTTAAATTTAATGTCAACCGCTTCAAACTTGATTGCAGAAAATATGACTTCTGTAACAGAGTTGTTAACGCTTGGAACTCATTACCTGACTCCATAGTCTCTATTCAAAATCCCAAAATCTTCAATCAAAAACTGTCTACTATTGACCTCACCCCATTCCTAAGAGGACTATAAGGGGCGTGCATAAGAGCACAAAGTGCCTACCATTCCTGTCCTATTGTTCCCTTCATTATATCAAATTAACATAGTTGTTGCATGTTGTTACTTATATATACATATATTTCTTTCATGATATCTTGTTTTTATTTATGACGATGTTTGTGTATACTGTTGTGGAAAAAAAAAAGAAGACATGTGCAGAAGCACGCATGTGAGCATCACTCACACATGTGGTCCCATTGCAAACCGGTAGTAAAGGTAAGTAGAACCCACCCCTAGACCTGACTCAAAACAGTGGTCACATCAGACATGGTTTTATTGTCAGAGCAGTGGCAGTATAGTCACTAACTATCTGTCCCCTCTGCCATGGTCAGATCATGTCCTTATTCTCTTATGCTACCCCCATCTGCAAGGAGGTAGAACTCATTCATTCAGACCACCTCTAGTGATGGATGGATCCATTGGGATTCCAAAAGAACTGGGGTTTTATCCGAGCTTCTGCTGCATTGTCCTGCTGAGGCCTTGGCTGATCGTGTCTGTGTAACTTCTTGGTCCATCACTCTCAGCACTTCTCATGGTTTAAGGTTTAGGAGTTGAGAGAGCTGAAAAGGGTACAAAGATGTCTACAACAATACTGGAGGAAAACAAGGGATTAATCCAATCACTCACAAGTTAAAATCACTGTTAGGTCCTAACACATGGCAGTAAGAGGGAAGAAATGTCAACATTATTTGCTCTTATTCCTTCATAAAGAATTGCCCCATGGCCTTATTTACGGTAACCTGGGTCCTCCTGAGGGCTTAGAGGTTTACCTCCAGGAACATGCTGAGAAATGTGGGGTTCATCTAGCAGATAAAATTACTTGGATATGTTCTCTGTTGGAGACCAAATATGGTGCAGGGTTAACTTACCCAGTTAGCTAAGAAAAGTTTGATCCTATTGGTTCCAAGGAAGTGGATGGGACTGTGGCCAAATTAGATCCCTGAACGTTCTGGCTGGTCAAAGCCATCTAGAAGGGGGCATATAGATAAGCCCTAGTGATGCTTAATTTATCCTTTTGAAGGAGAGAGTGTTCCCAGAGTCCACCATTTAAGGGGACTCTGTTGTGCCCCCTTCTCAAGAAGCATTCACTACCCTACAGCATAAAACATTGTTGAATATTATACCCCCTTTCCCCCAAAATAAGAGATCCCCTGATAATAAGCTTTTGAGCACTTGGCAATAAGGCCAAGCACTTATTTCAGGGTCCAAAGAAATATAAGACAGGGTCTTATTTTTGGGGAAACACGGTACTAAGGCCTCAATGTGGTTATCCAGTGGGAATCAAACTTATTTATGCAAAAGAAGAAAATAACAATCAGTGATGGAAATTGGGAATCAGAGTGTTCATTTTTCTAAACAATTCCAAATTTAGGTTTCATTATCCAGTGCTTTCTCTCCACCTTTTCATACAAACCATTCCACGTATGAGCAATCATTAGGACTTTGGTATACATGCCCTCCATATTAAACTGATATTTAGAAAACTTGTTTTGTACATTCTGAGCTGATACCAAGATGGGCTTTGTACATTTCCACATTGATCTAGTGATGTCCTGGAAAATAGCTTAAGCAGATTGGATCTCTCTGGCATCTCCCATAGACATTTTAATAAAAGAGCTTTAGGAGTATTTAAGAATTGAGTGCAAAAGCTTCTAAGTTATTTGACCACTTAATGTGAAGGTATTTCTTGTACACAGCATTTTCTGGACCCCCTGGGTCAGGGAATTGACTTTTAAAGGATTTAGTGAAGAGCAAAAAATGTGGTCACTGTCAGGAAGAAGGCAACACAAAAGTCTGAACAGCAGGTAGCCAAATTGTGGGCAATTAGCATGTAATCAGGCATGTAGTTTCTTGCCCTTTCTAGAAAGTGGTTTGCCCCTCTGGAGATTTTGCCATTTGGTATTAAGAAAGTAAATTTTAATGGCCTAGCCTTTTAATTACCAAATCCTAGTATTAAGGAGACTGAAGAGGAAGGCACTTGGATAAGCAGCAAAACATTTCAAACAAAAAGAAAGGAGCCCAGATGCCAACTTTCAGACAAATCTACCTGCATGACTGAAAATCTTCATTAACATCTAGTATTAAAATCTCCTGCTAGAATCTTCTCTGAATTGGGAAACTGGGCTGTCAGTTCAAATAGCCAGAAATTATTGGGCATGAATTTGAGATTGGTATGTTTAGCTCCTGCTTCCTAATTTATCTGGATTATTTTATACTTTTACATTGTTTTCTCCCATAGTTGGTCCATGGCTATACATTCTTTAATAAATAAAATAAGAGTGATGGGGAAATAAAATATATGAAGGAGGAAGAAAAGGGATAACAGTAGTCACCATACAGGAATGTAACATACTGTTGGAAGGAATATCTATGTGGGTTCAGTTCCAAGTGGTAAGAAAGACACTGGAAACATAGAGGCTGCTTGGAAGGATGGTTTAATGGTGAAGCAGAACCAGTAGTGGCTTGCTACCAGTTTGGACTGGTTCGCAAGAACTGTTAGCAAAAACCTGGCCAAGTTCGCAGAACCAGTAATGGGGCCAGCTGGCCACTCCCCCAAACTGGTTGTCTGGCCGCCTGCCTTTCATCAAGCCAGCAGCAAGCCTTGCGAAGGAAGAGCTCAGGGATTGTGTCAAAAGAGCTCTTTCCCTGCCTTTCCCCAAGCCAGCAGCATGCCTAGAATTTCTTGCCTTGTCTGCTCTAGTATCTTGAATATTGCATAAAAATAGAAGTTCCCTGTTTATTAAAAGAAGGATTTAATTTTGGTGATTCATACAAAAATTTTGTGCGAAAAGTTAAGCAAAACCAGGTTCTTTTGCTTTTTGGAGTATGCTCAAGCGACAAGAGATGTGTTATTTTTGTAGGATTGCCCCCATCTTGTCTTCGGTATGTGGCTCGTTGACCTCTGGACGTCAGATTCCCACCACCCAGCACCAGTTCAGTGGTTCCTTCCCCCCCACCCCACAGAGAGAGAGAGAGAGGGACGGAGGGAAATAGAGAGAGAGAGACAAGAGACACAAACAGAAAGGGAGGAAAGAGAGAGAGAGAGAGAGAGAGATACCTGTTTAAAAGAAAATAGAAAAATGGCTCTTTGAGTGTTTAAAGTTGCAGACCCCTGAGTTAGGCAAACACCATGGTCGTTAAGTGAACCTTGTGGTCATTAAGCGAACACTGGTTGTTAAACAAGTCCATTTTCCCCAATGGGCATTTTTAACCAGAAACCAGAAGGAATTGTTGGAAACTGGCAAAAAACATAGAAAACCTCAGTTGCATCACTGTTTGGGATATTGTAACTGGTCATAAGTGTGTGTGTGTGTGTGTGTGTGTGTGTGTGTGTGTGTGTGTGCATGGCTGTCAAAACTCCAAAAACAGATCAAGTAGCTCTGGGGAGGTCAGTTGTAAATTAGAACACTTGCTAAGCAACCAGCCAATAAGCGAGGACCACTTGTATTTGGTTTGCCTTAAGGGTTCAGAGCTGTATGGAATCTGACTTCCTTTGACCCTTTGGGGATTGCAAAAGGTCCGGATGGGGGAAATCTCATAGGGGGAACTAGGATCGTGACCACCTAGCCACGCCCACCCAGTCACACAACCAAGCCAAGCCCAGTGTCACATGACCATCAAGCCACACCCACAAAATAAGCCACACCCACAGAACTGGTAGTAAAAAAAATTAGAACCCACCCCTGAGCAGAACCACACCAAGTGTGATTCTGGGTAGACATGTGCAAATCCTGGAGTTTGTTTGAGATAAGTCTGGTTGAACTGTGGACTGATGTAATGTCCCTAGGTGATATTTTGCAATGCAGTGAGCCCTGCTGTTAGAAGGGTAAAGGACTCTAATCCTATCATGTTCTGAGGGCCATGTCTTAATCCCAACACCCTGGAGCTGAAGTGGGGGCCAGGGAGCTGCTTTGTCTTTAAAAAAAATTTCTCTTTTTCTCATCCAGGGAAATATAATATTCTGCCTTTTTAATATTTCCTAGAATATTTCATTCTTCTAAGAGGGGTGGGTGCTAACTTTCTTCAATCCACAACTAGAAAAATCCTCAAAGATGATTGACAATTCAGTAAGACATACATATTTATCTGTCTATCTTATCTATCTATGACTCATATTGACATAGCATTTGCCTTTTAAAGGCAATATTCCCTCAAGAGAATATATTATTAACAAGTCCGTGAAAAGGCCTTAGAACAGGGGTCTCCAACTTTAGTCCCTTTAAGACTTGTGGACTTCAACTCCCAGAGTCCCTCAGCCAGCAAAGCTGGCTGAGGAACTCTGGGAGTTGAAGTCCACAAGTCTTAAAGGGACCAAGGTTGGAGACCCCTGACTTAGAAGGTAAGTAAAGACACAAAAAACCATGGTAGCACAGTGGTTCGTATGCAGTATTGCAGACTAATTCACTGCTCACCGCCAGGAGTTCAATTCTGACTGGCTCAAGATTGAGTCTGCCTTCCATCCCTCCAAGCTTGGTAAAATGAGGAGCCAGATTGTTGGGGGCAACATGCTGACTCTTAGGGCTGTAAAGCACTACGCAGTATATATAAGTTTAAGTGCTATTGCTATAAATAATAATGGTTTATTTGCCTGGGCCTATTTGCAACCGTGATCAATACAAAAGTGAGCAGGGGGACAGTTATTATTGTCTCTGGGGGCTCGTCTCTTCTAGCACAGTCGGATTCCCAATCTGATGGCCTTTTGGTGTCTTACAAAAACTGGATTTTCCAGAAGCCCTCTGGGATTTGATCAGTAGAGCAATCGTCACCAGAATGCTTTGATTCCTGTTTGTTTTATTACTACTAATTGTTGCCGTATTATTTTTCATTAGAACGCATTAATGAAATGTGGTGCTGAATATCACCTTGACTACTCCAAGAAAAATTTGAACCAATTCATGGAAGTCGTAGGGATCAATGGCTATTAGCCTTGATGACAGCAGTCTCACTTCCCTAGCTTGCTCTAAAATAATCTGATCTCGATGTCTGAAGTTTATATGTGCCATGTCAGGAGTTAATATGATTATGAGTCCATCTAACTGATAGGCTTTGTTTTCCATTCTCTTGACTTCATCACTCTTGTAATTTCCCTGTGGTCTTGTCTTGTAATCTCTGTGGTTAGAAAGATGAAATGCCAAGAAGTCAAATTTCAAATATCCTTGAGGAAAATTGCAGACCTGCCAGTGGAACAGAAGAGGTAGAATTTAAACAGTCATCTGCATTTTTGTCATTCTCATTCAATTTGATGGAAAATAAATTACTCTTCCTTCTCCCCCCCCCCCAACAACACCCTGCCCCTATGCTGCCAAAAGGTAAACAAAATATCAGCAAAATTCTCATGCTAAAGCTATACTTGCTTGCCTAAATCACAATGCAGTTGAAGGATGTATGTGAAAGATCCATTTTTCACTGAGGAGTCGTCTCTTTAGTGGTCTGTAGAGTCCATAGCTTCCCACACTTGAATGAAGTTCAAAAAGAAATCATCTAAGGAAATTTTCCCATGGGGCTTTTTTCAAATCAGAAAATGTGGGCCTGCTATGGGAGTTACAGAGTGATGGAGAGAGGTGTAACAGAAACAAAATAACATCAGTGTCGTTAATCACTTCTGTACAGTAAACTCAGCTCCAATACATTCCACAAATTGATGGGTGCAATAACCATATAATAAAAGAATCATTTCCTCAAAAGAACATTTCTGAAGATTAAAAAACTGACTTTAGAATTGTTTTGAATAGTATTATAATCTGCTGATATACCATTTGAACAAATTTGAAATCTTTTGACCAGTTCAGGAACTCTGTCAGGCATCAGGTTCGGGAAGAAACGTAACACATAATGTGTGTGTGTGTGTGTGTGTTTACTAAATATTTGCTTCCCATCCTCAGCTATTATGAGTCCCTTTATCTGACTTGCTTTGATTGTGAGACATAGAATTTATGCTATCTTTTTTACAGGAGCCACAACATTTTGCTAGTAGCTTTCTTGATTTTCAAAGAGACATAACAGACTTGTGAATACACATGAAATCTTTGAATTTGTGTTCGGTAGGAAAATTGAATCCCTCGTCCATCCTTCCCTCTACTGGCTAAATTAAATTTCAGTTTAATTTAGAGGTGAACCCTTTTATGTTTTAACAACTGTTAAACATTTGGCGTTCTTCCAATGTAATTTGTAGTACACAGAAATCTTTCATCTTGCTGGCTTGGTGGACTATTAAGTATATATGAACAATTACATATGGTACAGTGGTTCCTTAGTACTCATCCTCAATTGGTTCCAGGAGGCAAGGATGAGTACCAAACAAACCATGTGACCCTTTGTTTTGGCTTGGAAAGGCTTCCTGTCTATCCCTTTTCCTATGTCAGCAACAATCCCAACATGGATAACTTCCTGTCCACCCTCTATGGCTGTTCACCCACTTCCTTTTGCAGCAACCTTCACAGCATGGCGACCTCTTGTCTACCCTCTGTGGTTGTCCCCAACTTCCTTTTGCAGCACGTCAAGTACCAAACAACAGGAACAGGAACAAGTACAGGAACAACATTTTTGCATCAAAATACGTGGAGCACCAAATTTTTCAATGAGTTTTGAAGCAGCTGAGTACCGAGGTACTTTGACCTAGGCTTCCTGAGTCATGAAAACACACAAGTGATCCCAAAAACCTCTTTTATTGCAACAGCTGTGAATTCTGTTCATCCACAGATGAGTTCCAATTAGTTATAAAGAGTCTTTCGGGAGAAGTCCTTTGGGATAATCACCCAAGGGATTATCTCCTTGACACACTGCCAAAGACCTAAATGGCAAAGCCACACAGAGTCCAGATTCAAACAGAGCTTCAGGCTTTAAGCTGAACCGAATGAACAAATGTTGCTTCCTGCAAAGACCCATGTGCCTTTGCTCCTCTTTTTAGTCTTATGGGAAGGGCCAATCATCTCCCAGCCCTACCCCTGAGTTATCCCTTTTGTTTTAGCTGTTCTTGCTGTTGTGGCTCCGGCTCCTGGGCCGGGCTTCCTGTAGCCGGATGACTCTGAGAGTGAGGAGGAGGAGCTGGCAAGACCTCCTTCCTCCCCCTGGATCTTCCTATTCCCTGGCACCGTCTCAGATTCCAGCTGCAGGCCAGGAGGAGGAGGAGGAGCTGACAAGGCCTCTTTCCCCCGACCCCTCCTCCTCCCTGGCAACGCCCCAAGAACCAGCTGCTGAGGATCAATCTTGGCTAGATGCGAAATAACGATGCTGAGAGAAGCGTGCGCAGCAGAGGAAGGGGTGGGCAGGCCCCGGGAGTGCTGAGTCATGGAGCCACACCCCACAGGGGATAAAAGCAGGGAGAGTGCTCCATAGGCCCTTGTGTCGGACAAAGTAACGGACTACTTGCTCTTTGACTGCTTTGGACTGAAGGCTGGGATTATTTGTGAGTACTTTAGATCATCCTGCAGACTCCTGGTTGCCCTGGCAACGATCTGTCAGCACGCTGCTTAGTGAAAAGGACTTGGCTGGCACGTGAAGGAACGTTGCCAGAACTTTTGTTGCCAGAAGAAACCCAGCCAGGTGTAAATAAATTGCTGGCAGACCGCCTCGGCTGGTGTATTGTTTTGGGAAGGAAGGGAGGGGACAGAACACTTGCCTTCTGGCAGCTCTGCGCATGCATGCACTGGGAACAGGTTCCCCCTGTTCCTCTGCCTTGCTGAGATCCAGCTCTGGAGGCTCTGGAGGTAGCACATACCTCCCAGATAGCTCTTTCTCTGCCTCTGACGCAGAGCCCTGAGACCCCTTCCCCAGACTCCAGGACTGCCCCATGGTTCTCCCCAACCTCCTCACTGTCCGACTCTACTGCCAGCTCCGCAGACTGCTGGTGGACCACAACTCAAGGTACCATTGTATTTATAAACTCTAACCACCCTTCCGTGTGCTTTTATTTTGTATGACTGACTAAGACCAGAGATGTATGAAGGGGAATGGGATTAAATAGGTGAAAATCTAAATATCAGTGCAACCTTAATAAGAGATTTTGATTTCAACTAATCTACCTGCACTCTCATTCCTCAGTTTGTTTATTGTACAAAACATCCAGATAAAAGCTGCAGTCTTGAAAGCTCTTCAATGGGATTTATGCAGCCAAACTCTGTGCAGGATTTGGAACCAAACAGAACAGAATAATGGATCGCTGAGTTGGAAAATTTATTTTTAATCTATTAGATAATCATAACCAATGTAGCACTTCAGACAAGATTTACCCACTAACTTGGTAGAATTATA
Organism: Ahaetulla prasina; assembly: GCF_028640845.1. Classification (NCBI taxonomy): domain Eukaryota; kingdom Metazoa; phylum Chordata; class Lepidosauria; order Squamata; family Colubridae; genus Ahaetulla; species Ahaetulla prasina. The sequence continues at coordinate 223,534,989 of NC_080540.1, read as the reverse complement.
CAGACATTTTATTTGATGAGGTACTTAGACAATGTCATTTGATGTGATTCAAACAAATTACTGCTCAGGGTCCAGAAAATAAACCTTCCAGCTACATCAGCATTGGAAAAATCAAAGCCCATTTTATAGAAAAACAAAACAATGGATTTTGACACTTTCACTATTAAAGCAAAATGAGTTACAGTCAGAGAGCGTCAGTTCTTTTTTTCTCCCAGTGCAACCTTGTAGAATACTAAATAGGAACTATAATACAAGTCAGTTTATTTAGACAGTATTTCCTAAATGTACGGGGGTGGGGGTGGGTATCAGTTTTTATTGTGAGTGTGCAGTTTTGAGTCAATATTTGATTCCTAGTGATGCCTGAACTAGTTCCTATAGTTTTCTTGATAGGATTTTCCATTGCCTGATTCTCAGAGCTGAGGGAGAATGACTGGACCGAAATCACTCAGCTGGCTTTGTGCCTAAGGAGAGACTAGAACTCACAGTTCTAGAACTCACAGATTAGAAAGTGGATAACTGATGTGTTCATAGTCTCTCACTAACTCCTTCTTGCTTAAAAGTCTGTGCTGACCAATTGGCCCCCATCTTTACCCATATTTTCAATAAATCACTAGAGATGTGCTATGTTCCTTCTTGCTTCAAATGCTCTACCATCATCCCAGTGCCAAAGAAGCCCACCATCAAGGAACTGAATGACTACAGACCAGTTGCTTTAACATCTGTAGTCATGAAAACCTTTGAAAGGCTAGTGCTTTCCTACTGAAAACCATCATGGATCCGCTGTTAGACCCCTTGCAATTTGCATACCGAGCAAATAGATCAACAGGTGATGCTGTTAATATGGCTCTGCACTACATCCTACAATATCTTGAGTCTCCAAAGACCTATGCAAGGGTCCTTTTTGTAGACTTTAGTTCAGCATTCAATACCATCATTCCAGATATTCTTCTAACTAAGCTAAACCAGCTACAGTTTAGAAGAACAGACTTGTAAGTGGATCACAAGCTTCCTAACAAACAGGAAGCAGCAGGTGAAGCTAAGCAAGATCACATCAAATATCTGTACAATTAGCACAGGGGCCCCCCAAGGCTGTGTGCTCTCCCCACTTCTCTTCTCTCTGTATACCAATGACTGCATCTCCAATGATCCATCTGTTAAGCTACTGAAGTTCGCAGATGACACAACAGTGATTGGTCTCATTTGAGACAATGACGAATCCGCATATAGACGAGAGGTCGAACGACTAGCCTTGTGGTGCAACCAAAACAATCTGGAACTGAACACACTCAAAACCGTAGAAATGGTGGTAGACTTTAGGAGAAACCCTTCCATACTTCCACCTCTCACAATACTAGACAACACAGTATCAACAGTAGAAACCTTCAAATTTCTAGGTTCTATCATATCGCAAGATCTAAAATGGACAGCTAACATCAAAAACATCATTAAAAAAGGACAACAAAGAATGTTCTTTCTGCGCCAACTCAGTAAGCTCAAACTGCCCAAGGAGCTGCTGATTCAGTTCTACAGAGGAATTATTGAGTCTGTCATTTGCACCTCTATAACTGTCTGGTTCGGTTCTGCAACCCAACAAGAAAAACACAGACTTCAGAGGATAATTAGAACTGCAGAAAAAACAATTGCTACCAACCTGCCTTCCATTGAGGACCTGTATACTGCACAAATCAAGAAGAGGGCCATGAAAATATTTACAGACCCCTCGCTTCCTGGATATAAACTGTTTCAACTCCAAGACAAATTCCTTGTGTGTCCAATCACACTTGGCCAATAAAATTTCTATTCTATTCTATTCTATTCTATTCTATTCTATTCTATTCTATTCTATTCTATTCTTTCTAGTCTCATGCCTTATCCACTACACCAGGGGTGTCAAACTCAATGTCATTGAGGGCTGCATCAGGGTTGTGTTTGACCTCGGGGTGGGGGGAATGTGGCCAGGGTGGGCGTGGCCAGGGTGGGTGTGGCCAGGTTGGCATGGCCAGGGTGGGTGTGGCCAGGTCAATGTTATTCATCAAGGCTCCAGTTTTGGCTGTGACGGCCTTTTGTAGCCGTCTGCCAGTGAAAATGGAGCTTGGGAAGCCATGTGCCACCCGTCAGGGCTCCATTTTGGCTAGCAGGAAGGTGCCGCAGCTGAAATTGTAACCTGGGTGGGCCGCTTGTGGCGTTCCCAAGCTCCAATTTTGCTGGCAGAGGCACCGCAGGCCAAGAATTCTAGGAGTTGAAGTCCACAAGTCTTAAAGTTGCCAAGTTTGGAGAACCAAGGCATTATGGGAACAATGGGCAGAGACCACTGAAAATAGCCACCTTCCCATCTGATGTTTTTAGACACAATAAATTGTGTCTTCCCAAATTTCTCAGTATGGAAAACCATTGACAGGCTAGTCATCTGGTGGACATCTGTTTGATTAAGTTTGCTTTAAAATAACTTTACTTTAACCTTTACAAGCAGGTAGGCTGCTTGTAAAATTTGTTGTGGGAAAGGAATATTAAATGTATCATATCTGCAAGATGAAGGAAGAGTTCCAAGTTTAGTTCCAAAGCACCATGTTATTTTAGAGCAACAATGCAAAGACTGAATAAAATATAAGCATTTAGGAAAGATAGCAAGCAATTCACCTGGGGCTGACAGCTTCAGGCAAATGTTTATATTTTATGAATATTTAAATAAAGAAATATACGTTTGAATGTTACAGTTTTCTTCAGGACATTAGATACCCTTGAATAACAGGTTTTATGGATCAGCTTATCAGTAGGTTATATTTGGGATTTTATAAAAGAGCTTTGGTGCTTTAGAGGATCAGACTGTCAAGGCATAATAAGCATCACAGATCATAAAAATGTCTACCATTTATTCAGCATAATTTGAGCCTGGCATTTATTTAGCAATGATTTGAGAGTTTAAAACAAACTCAAGAACCCAGAATTGAATAGACTAAAACGGGCCAGTAGTTTCCCACATAATGCAATTGGGGAATCTGAGAAGAGAAGGTTTGATAACAATGAAAATCACAACACAGTCCCTGCCACATTTACATCATCACACACAAGCTCAGTCTGCACTGAGATCAGTTACATTTATCTCCGAGTAAACAGGATACGTGATTGCAGTGTTAGCGTGGCTACACATACACAGTAGTCTATGAAAGGTTTCAGTGAGATAATAAATGATAATGCAATGGTTAGCCAGCAGTAGCAATTCATGCATTCCTGGACAAAAACTATAAAACTGTATGTGGAAGACTCAAGGCTGTTGACCTGGGACTTAAGAGAACAAAGAACTACCTTACCTTTACTGTGAGGGAATAAAAGACCAACTGTGAAGCCAGAGGGGTGGAAGAGAAAAAGGAGGGGTTGGAGAACTAAAGCAGATAGTTTGGGTAGGTGAATGTAAGGAATTGGTGAAGTGAACAACAAGACCTATTATAGCAGAAAAAGGAGTAGCAGACCCTTGCAACTTCATAAGATTCTAAAGATGCAAACTATAGCAATAGCACTTAGACTTATAGTATATACTGTTTCACAGTGCTTTACCCGACATTCTCTGGGTGATTTACAATGTCACCATATTGCCCCCAACAATCTGGCTTCTCATTTTACCAACCTTGGAAGGATGGAAGGTTGAGTCAATCTTGAGCTGGTCAAGATCACATTCCAGGCTACAGTATGGGCAGAGTTAGCCTGCAGTCCTGCATTCTAACCACTGTAACCACCAAGGCTCTTATAGCCACCAATAATCAATTGTTTTCTCCCTGCTATAAGCTGAGAAGAATTGAGAGCCACAGAAACAATTCAGTAAAAGGGAGCAATACAAGCTACTTCAAACTACAGCAGCCACTGAAATATAAGGGCTGGAAGAAGGAGGATAATTAAGCATAATGTAAAAGGACATCAAGCACCTGAGTAAAAGGAACAGAATTTGCAAACCTTACAGGGAAAGTCTAGGTACAAAACTTTTTTTTTTTTAAATCAAGAAAAGGTTGGAAAATCAAGGGTGAAAAGGAAACTTGAAACTTGTATTGTTGCTTTTCACTTGTGTGTGGTAATGTATTATGAACATATTATCACACACAGCTATGTAGATTAGTTGAATATATTGTGTTTAATACATCAAAAATACATATTTTGTGTAATAAACCAACCCTGTGTACATATCAAGGGAAAAGCAGCAGCCTCCTGGTCTGTGGTTTGCCTCATAATTCAGTTGGCTAATTCTCCCTGGCTAATACAAAAAAAGTGGGCCATTACTCCAGTACAGATTTATCTTTATTTTTCGGGGTGGGGCAGTGGGTTCCTTCAAGTCATTGTTGACTCTTGGCACCTGCCTAGTCTAAGTGGTTTGCCACTGATTTGGAATAATGTTAGCGTTCCAGAAAACCCCCTCCTGCAGAAAAGACTCTGAAGCAAACATCTTTCAAAGTTCTTTTACTAGCATAGGTAAACTGGCACAACTGGGGAAACTCTGAATCTGGGGATCCGGGTTTTTCCTCAGTAAGACAAACTCCAAAATCACCACCCCCTTGACCCCTCTGCCGATCACATGCTCCAGTCGCCAACCGTCCCATCTCGAGACATCACTCCGGCCACTCCTTCTCCAGATGCAGGCTCAACCTGACCTTGACCAGCAGGAAGAATGTTGTTATGTCTAATGGCCCCTTCTACCAAAACCCCACTCCTACTTTTCCACACATGGGAAAGTGGCAGTGCGGAAGCCTCCGGCCTAGTATGGCTTCCAAAGCTGACATTGCTTCCTTCCTAGGATTGAGAAGGTGACTGGCCCAAAATCAATCATCTGGCTTTCTGCCTAAGGTAGGACTAGAACTCCTGGTCCCTCAGTTTCTAGTCTAATGCTTTAGCCACTACACCAGACTGTCTCTCTCCAGTACAGAACTGCTGGCTCAAAAAAAAAAAAAAAAGGCAACATAGTTCAGTTCTAATCAGGACTGTCTCATTTTCAGTCCACCTTGCATAAAAAAGAATATAAAATAAAAGATAAGGTGGCTTATCTTTTACTTTATATTCTTTTTTATTTGTGTATAAAGAAGACTATACATATTTTAAGCCTACTATGTGGAAGGCAGAATTATGTGAAGTGCTGAACAACAGAAACCTATCTCCAAAATAATCCCTCATGTATGTAAGCTACAGTGTGAACAGCAGCAGCAAAAGGACTATGCAATTCACCTGATGGTGGTTCCTTTTTTCAAAGGGAAATCTTTTAAATCCCATAAAACATTCTGATGGCATTACCATACCTGGATGTTCCATGACCCAATGATAGAATATTCTTAGCCAAACAAACAATAATTATGATAAACCAGCATGAAGACAGGGAAAGATACAACATGAGAGTGAGCTCAAAGGGAATGATATGATGGGGTGGGGGGGGGGTTATTATCTTTTAAGAATCTGAGGTAGATCTTTCAGTTTTCTTCTCTTCTCTGCTTTTTTAGTAATCCGTAAACATTGAACTTGAGTTGGCCTGCATTTTCTCTTTTCAAGTAGGTTTTAATATGGCTAGAGACAGAGTCTGCAAAACAACTTCAGGAAATGCAGTTCAAGTGCTAGAGGCAGAACGGGACATATCAAGTTAAAATAAGAAAAGAAAATTGCCTCAGGATAGGCTATTGCTGTGTTATGTACCATCAAGTCCTTCTGAGGTCTTGTTAGGAGTTATTTGAGCACTCCAATGCTTCTCTGGCCTTTGTTCTGCTGATGCTGAGTCAAGATTTCTGTGAAGATTTAAAACAACCCAAAACTTCACTTTTTCCATGTAAGAAATATGTTCCTTCCTTCTTTCTCCATACAGCCTGAATGGTGTTCATTTGGACTGAGGAAAGAGGTTTCATTTCTCAAAAGGAAAGAGGAAAGAGGTTTCATTTCTCAAAAGGTGCACATTGGTGCACATTGGGTAGAAATACATTGGTT